>NC_077232.1:117127740-117439279 GCF_027887165.1 Monodelphis domestica | reverse complement strand
TACTTTCTTGTCCTAAGACAGTTTAGTAATCTTACAGGCTGGAGATTTTCAAATTAATGTGACCCAAAGATAAGTCTGAGAGGTATAGGTTATTTTGGAAACATGACCAGAAATCCCAATAGTCTTATTAACCTCATTTGGAACCAGTCAGTCTCTTAAATTATAGAAATATCATACCATTATAAAATATAGGCCAAAGAGTTTGTATGCATATTCCATCACCATTTCTTTTGGCCCTAGGATAAGTTAGAATTTTCTCAAACTTTTATACAATCATTTGCATATAAAGAGATTAATTTTAAACAGGATAAAGTGCCCCAACATTTCAATTAATAATGACTATCTGCACTGTGTCTATATGAGACAAACTATAGATACCTCATCATATAGCAATGATTTGACAGAAGGAAATTGGAATGTTGGGGCACGAGACACTTGAAGTACATTAAAGGGCAAATTCAACAGTATTTCTTCTGTTATCTAAATAATAAGGACATAATAACTCACATTTCTGTAATCCTTAGTGCTTTGGAAAATGATTATTCTTCACATTTTTTTCCTATATTTTTCCTGTTTTACAGATGGTCATTTGAATTCAGGTTTCTTGACCTCAAGTTCTGCCATTGCAGGGTATGCTGGAATGGTGCTTAGACATAATTTAGTCAAGGTAGGTGGCATAGTATATATAGAGGACTGAGCCTGGGATCAGGAAGGCCTGAGATCAAAGCCATCCTTAAGCATCTACTAGCTATGTGGCCCTGGGTAAATAATTGAAAAATCTGTTTCCTCATCTGTAAAATGGATCAAAGGAGCACCTACATCCCAAAGTTGCTGTATCAAATGAAATATTTATTAAGCACTTAGCACAGCACCTGACATACAGAAGGTGCTTAATAAATGCATTCCCTTCCTTCCTTCTCTGTATCTCTATCCCTTTTATTCTGATTGGGACACAAAGCCTCAAAATCATCCTGAAAATGCCCCAAAATCACACAGCTTGTGAGTGGCAGAGCTGGGATCTCAAACCTGGATATTTGGATTATAAATAGCCTGAGAGTAACCCCTTGGAAACTAAGAATGGATGTCTAGGTGAGGCTTCAGCTGACTTGGGGGCTTTGATATTTGGAATGTTCCATCATACTAGCTGTCTACTTATCCCAGTCTTCCTGAGCTCTTATTGATCTACCATCAATCAATGGAGCTTAATCGATTTACTTTGATAACTGGGTCAGATATGAGTTAGGAAGGTGAAATTTTGATTTTTGAGTCCCTTCCCCCTTCCAGAACCTTGGATAACTTTCACCTTCAATGATTGATTTGAGCATATTTTAGGAGGTGGGAGAAAGGGTATTGAGGCTGAAAACCCCCAGGCTCTGAGCCTCTGCTCTCAACTGAAAACTTGATAGGGAAACCCTATCAAGTTTCTAACAAATCAGTCTTCCCCTGGAAACAGTATGAAGATTTTTCCTGCTACATTTTTCAGGCATTTGGTAGATTTGTTATGCTAACAGTGCAACTTTAGGTCTTTGTATAGGCCAGACCCTTGGTCACCTAAATGGTAGGATTTGAAACATTTTCAGATACCTACTTCACTGAGAAACATGGTCCCTACATTTTAACTCCCCTGGTGGTTCTTCTGGTTAGACCACTTTCTTCAGGAGGATAAAGTTGCATAGTAATTTATTAAAGCTTGGTCATTTACTTTGTTGCTGGAGTTGCAATTTTACTGGTATGGAGAGCTTTCAGTAACAAAAATTCCTTCTACAATTTCAGAACAGCACCTATTTGGCAAATATTCTAGGTTTAGAGAGCTGTCTGGGACACTTGCATCTTACAATTTGTTCAGAATTACAGACCTGAATATGTCAGAGAGAGAACTGAAACCCAGATCTTCCTTCTTTTCTTGGTTCTCTCTCTCTCTCTCTCTCTCTCTCTCTCTCTCTCTCTCTCTCTCTCTCTCTCTCTCTCTCTCTCTCTCTCTCTCTCTCTCTCTCTCTCTCTCCCCCCAAACCATGATTTGATGGTTCATTTGATATGGATATAGTGCTTATAATTTTGTGAAGCTCTTGGGCTACAGGATCTCATTTGAGACGCAAAACAATCCCATTATTACAGTCATTTAATGGGTTATTAAACAAGCTCATAAAGGTTAAGTGACTCGACCATGAGCACTCTACTAGGAAATGTCAGAAACAACATTTAGAACCAGGTATTCCTAATTAGAAGTCCAGGATTCTGTCCCCTATGTCTCTACCATTCTTACTAAGTGCATCAGTAGGGATCATTTCATCAGACTGTCATATAACCAATGCATATGTTCATAGAAGTTGGGGAAGAACCAAAGGAAAGAGAATGGTCAGAGGGGGCAGACAGTGATAGGACACCACAATGAGGGAATTCAGGCATCCAGAGTAAAAAAGTCATAGGGTGAATCAAACTTGAAAAGAGAATGCTGAGTTCATAGAAGTCAAATAGAAGGTTCTTAAACATTTTGGTCTCGGGACCCATTTGTGCTCTTAAAGGTGAAGAATGAAAACACCTTTTGTTTTTATGATTTATATAAATATATGTATATATTCACTATATTAGAAAGGGAAACATATCAGTATTATTATGAAAATAACTTTGACTTTAGGGATCCATTGAAAGGATGCCGGGGCTCTGACAAGGTACCAGATCATATTCCTAGAATGGTTGGTTCAGTCCAAGACTGTCATTTTAAAAGGAGAAAATTGAGGTCAGGAAAGGTTAATGGGCTTAATAGGATCCTTTAAATAGTAATTCTCAGAGTTCGGATTCAAATATAGATGCTCTTAATTCAAATCCAGTATTTTTTTTTTATCAGATTGCCTTAGGATGGAGAAGGTGGGGATTAATGTAGTACCAAAAGGATATATTTCTTATATACTCTTTATACTGCCTAATAGAATGTTTTACATTAGGAGATATAGTAAAATGGGCAGCATATATTATTACGGTGTGGGACAAAAATCTAAAGATGTGGGTTCAAATGCTATGTCCTTTATTTTCAGCGGGTCACTTTGATTTCCTCACCTATAAAATAGTTACTGGACTAGATGATCTTTAAAGTCCCAACAGGTCTAAAGCATTGTAAAACTAAAGAAAACATTATTGTAAGAAATTAAATTGCTTGGGAAACTAGTATGCCAGAATCTGAATGAGACAGCATAAATCTATTTTTGTCTTGGACTTTATAATAGACATGGTAAGATTTTACATATTTTATACATTTTATGAGCATGCTAATAATGCAACAGGGATGAACTAGGCAGCATATGCTATATAATTATATCTTCTGTCTGCTAATCCAAGGTTGCCTTTTTTATTAATGACATTCAAAATTTAAATTTTATTATTTTTCCAATTATCAAGAATTTGTTTTTCCTTCTGCCCCCCTGAACAATTGAAAAAGAAAAATAAATAAAAACAACATTTTAAAAAATATTCATTGTCTAACAAAAGAAGTATCAGCAATGTCCAAAAATGTATGTCTCATTCTGTATCTTATACCCATCATCTCTCATGGGAGGTAAGAAGCTTGGTTAACTTCAGCCCTCTAAAAGATTGGTTGTCATTGCACTGATCAAAGTTATGAAGTCATTCTAATATATTTTTATTTATAATATTTGTATAATTGTATAAATTGTTCCCCTGATCCTCCACACTTCACTTTGCATCTCAGAGGTTTTTTCTTTCTACTCAAAAGTTATTAATTTTTGTTTTGTTCTCATTTTTATGGCTCGAAAATATCACATTTCATTCACATTTTCCAGTTTCTCAGTAAGCACAACTCATTATTTTCCAGTTTGTCTTTATCTGATTTTGTTTTGTTTTGTTTTTTTCTACTGAGAAAAGAGCTTCTATGAATATTTTGTTCATATGGTTTCTTTTCTTGTTTTCTTGATCTTTTCTATGCATAGTCCTAATAGTGACATCACTGGGTCAAAGAGCAAGAAGTGTTTGATGTCTTTTTGAACATAGCTCCAAAGTGTTTTGAATTACTACACTAATTCACAGTTCTGACCACAATGCAATAAGGCGCCTTTTTTCCTGCAGCCCTTCCCACTTTAGAATATATCCTTTGAAGTATTTCATCCCTCTTTTTTCCATCAACAAGATAAAATTTAACTGAGAGTCCCAAAGAGTTAGATTAACAAGTCATTACTTGAATATTATTGCCTTCAGCATGACCCAAAGCCATAATATTTGAGATTGATTCTTGTTCATATGATAAGCCTTTGTATTGACCTTTGGGTAATAATCAACTTGATTTCTTCACAGACAGCAATATTTCCTAGCTCATTGTCTTGACATCTTGAAAAATATGGGTGTAAAAATATTGGACCTTCATTTAAGGGAGAAGTTTGAAGCCATTTAAAGAATTGCAGGATTTCCTCCAAATAATCTAGACCATTATTTTCTTCTTCAATTTCAGACTCAACTCATTGACTATTTTTAATGTCAACCAAGTTATTTATCTACATATAGTAGAGCTCTAGGTATTATCCAATCAGATGCATATCACAGTCCAGAAAGTATGTTCTCTGTGTAAGTATTTTGCATGTGTGTGCATGCACACATGTTTGTGTATAGATACTTAGAAGTTAAAAATTTTGAGTAAATATGGATCTCATTAATGAGTTTTTTAAACTTTTTTGTGGTTTGATACAACCATACCTCATTGCTCTGAAACTAAGTATGTCCAAGGAAATATGCTAGCATCAATGATACAAAGAAATAAATGATATATAGATTCTATCCTCTTGCATTTAACTAGTGGGGTTGGTACTCTCCATTGCCACTTGGGTCACACAAAATTTTGATTTTTCAGAAGTGATATATTACTTACCATCTGTAGGAAATATGTCCTCCATTTGAACTCTGTGACATCCTACAAACTATTATAAACAACTTTGTTAAGGATTTCTCTTTCAGTTTGGATTTTTATCATTCTTATCATTGGATATTATTTATATGGGAATTGCTTTAGTTTAAATAGTTTAACGATTTTCATATATGCTTTGGAAATATTTTGTTGGAAAAGAACCTTCTTCTTGTCCATGAACTACCACAATTCTCTATAGAGTATTTACAAAATACACTGCAGGCCTTTGAAAAAGTAGGATAATATTACTTGCATTGCACTGAAACTTTTGGCTCCTGTCATTTTGCTCACTTACCCTTTTCCAGTAATATATTCCTGAAAAAAAATTGAATCTTCATCTTAAATATAATCTATCTTGGCTTCTTATATATTTCTTTCTTCCTGGTTTTTTCCTTGGCTTAGAACCTCCTTACATCTCTAATGTATGTTCTATTTCTACTTCCTTTTCCCAACTGTCTATATTACATTTCTGATCTAGTCAACTCTATTCACCAGAAAAAGTTATGGAATTTAAAATGTTACCCCTTCACAAAGAAATGCTGTCCCTACTCAGATGGGATTGAATTTAAATGTTACTTAGTACTATGCCATTTAAAGTTGAAGTGTGCCCTTGGACAAACCCTATTATGTAGTAAAATTTTGTTTAATAAATGAATTTATAACTTGATCATGTTATCAAATCTAAAGATAAAATTGAATTATAGAATATTTATATTAATTCAAATTAACCTACTAAATGTTAACATGGATGTAATAACAAAGTATGCAATAATTTTAAATTTATAATTTTAAGTGGTAGAGTGGTCAAGTGGACAAAGAACCAACCTGGAGCCAAGAAGACATAGGTTCATGTCTAATCTTTGAAATATGCAAGCTATCTGTCCCTAGACTTAAGTTCTCAATGCCAGAGGCAACCCTCAAATAGTATTATTTGCAATGAAGTTATAGATACACATTGATGGAAGGAAATTCCTTATGGAAGGAAATTCCTTACCTAATTGATACTTATACCAATGAAATCATAGTCTATATCTGATTTATTAATTTTAGAATATGTAATCTTAACAGACTCATTCTCATCAAAAAGCATACCTTGTCGGTTGAACAATGACAACAAAAAACTATTCTGCTGTGAGCACTAGCTTTTCCTTTTAAAGGGCTGTTTTCCTCCTTTGGTGTCTACCTGCCAACCAACTCTCACCTAAGGCTCCAATAAGCTCAGGTGCAGTGGACAACCTCCAGTAAACTTTCTCAACAGATGAGCTAAACCAGGTTGAAGATAACTGACAGGCCTCAAATCTGTTGGTGATTTAGAGGACATGTGAAAACTTAACCCAGTAGAAAGAGGTAGATGAAAAAAAAATTGCCCCAAAGGTCATAAAGATGACTGAAATAGGAACTTAGAACTTAGTTAGACATCAATGAAGCCAAAGTCATACACTGCATCCCAAGCCATCACCAGTCTTCTGTACTTTTTTTTTTTCCTGACACTGGACTTTAATGATTCTGTAAGAGAGAATTTCACTATAAAATTCTGCTTCATTTGGATACAATTTATGCACAAATCAAAAGTCATTTTGGTCTCCTTGAGTATGAAGGGCAACAATTTTTCTTTTTCTTAGGAAAATAAATTTCACATTTCCAAAAAAGAAGCAATAAAATATAACACTTTAAAAATGAGTAATATTCATTTAGAATTATGATGATTATAGGAAATTAATTTAAGTAATAGTAAACCTACTTGATATAGGAATAAATTAGAATTGTTTTCAGTATAAAGATATTTATTTGAGGAAAGTAAAGATGAATCTTCTTAAACTGATGATATTGCTTTATGAGGAAACTAATTCAGTACTTATTGGTTAAACATTTATTATATCAATCAGACATTTTAATGATGCTTTAGAGTTTATTAAACTTTTGAGTAACTTCTCCATACAAGCAACTTAATGATTGCTGATGGTTCATGATTTATAAGCAGTTATATGAAAATACTAAATAGAAATTGAAATACATAAACATTTAAAAAGTAAATAAAATGAACAAAGGGGTATCTTTGTGTATTTGTCTACTATTAGACAACACATCTCATAACCTTGTTTTCAAGGGTTATCTCTGAATCTCTGTACTCCTGATATAAGACAAATCAAAGTAAATAAGGATGGAAATAGCCAACAAAAGAGCATGGCAAGTTAGATTCTAGGCAGAACCACAAGGTGCTTCTAATTTCTTTCAAAATCTAATTAATATCTAGCTAATGGATTCTCTAGAGGTGGAGTAGAGGAGATGAAGGTAGTGGAATGTTGCTTGTTTCTTCAAGTCAGTAAGAATTTCATGAGTGACAAACAGGATGAAAATTAGAAAGACCAGTACAATCCAACTTCATTTAATAACCATGTATTTTCTATACATTGAACTCAAACTAGAGAGGTAGCTAAGAATACTTTCAGTGTAGTCTAAAAATAATGAGACAAAGGGTAGCAGCAAAGAGGAATATATGCCTTCAAAGGCAAGATGGAGGTGTTACACAGCCTCATCTGACCAGGAGTAAAATCTCACCTTGGTGAAATAATAGTGAAACGAGAATCATTCCATAAGCATTTATTAAATGTTTATTAGGTGTAATATAGTGGAGACTCAAAGATTAAAAATGAAGTAAACTTTACCTTCCAGGAGATCATGTTCTATTAATGCAGGCAGCATCTGAATAACTAAGTAAATGTAGATTAATTTGGTAAGATATACCACTAATTAGTAGATCAGGAAAGTCTTCATGCAAAAGGACTGTGTGAGTTGAGGAATGGAGACCAGAAATTCAGAGGTGAAGAGAGAGTTTAAAGCACTCAAACAGAAAAGGGAAGACGTTGTACTCATTTCTATGCAAAGACTAGAAACATCAATGGAGTCAGATATAGCATATATTTGGAGGAGAAAGCAGTAGTGAGAAAAATGTTTTCAAGTTTAGACCCTTTGAGTGGCAAACTCAAAAGTAGGTTGTTCTGGCAACTTACTTTCACCTGATGGCAGCAAGGCTAGGCATGATGCTCCCCAACTGAATTAATGATCCACCCATGTCTGGGTGGTAAAATGAGAAAAATATGACAGCCCAAGGTAGAAAAAGTGATCCTGATTCCCTCAAGGATTGTAATACCTTGGAAATAACTGATTCAAATGAATAGACTATGTCTACACTTCTCATGTATTCATTTTTTGGTCAGAATACTTCTGTGTTTTTATATGTGTTATAATAGCAAAGAACATTTTTGAGAAAGTTAAAGACTCCTATTACAAACAAAATTTTAGTCAGTGATCTTCTGTCTGTGTCTGTCAGTTAGACTGGGGAATCAGCCTGAGGTGTTTAAAGTTCATTGATTCAGGGTGCTTAAGCAAAGTTAAGTGTTGAATTTATATAGCCAGGCTTTTACAGAGTCCAGCCCCAGTGGAATTTGCCAGACCTGTCAGTCAGTTTTTTTGTCATTAGCCAATTAGGAGCCAAATAATAACATAGGCCAGAAAGAAGGCCAGAAAAATAATGGGAATGAGAGAAACAACTAAAATTGGTAATTAAAATTAGATAATAATTGTAAAGGACTGAGTCCATTACATAGCACATAGTATTAGCTAAATGTTAGCTATTACCTCATCACATTCTCAAAGCACTTAAGAGTTCTTGTACTTTGGAAGGCAACAAAATATTGTTTCTGTTTTCTTTGGTTCCTATCCTTAATGCAACAAAATTGTTTGGGGATAGATTAACAAATACCATAAGGCTCTGACTCCACCAAATTGTTCATTTTCAAAAAACTTAGGGGGAGCAGCTGGGTAGCTCAATGGTTTGAGAGCCAGGCCTAGAGACCGGAAGTCCTAGGTTCAAATCTGGCCTCAGACACTTCCCAGCTGTGTGACCCTGGGCAAGTCACTTGACCCCCATTGCCTAGCCCTTACCACTCTTCTGCTTTGGAGCCAATATACAGTATTGACTCCAAAAAGGAAGGTAAGGTTTAAAAAAAAAAGTAAAATCTTAGGAGCTTCTATATTGACACCATCATTAAAATGAAACAGGATACCAGGCTATGATTGCATGTTTTTTAAGATCCTATTTTTTATCCACTGGGTAAAAATAATGCTTCTTTGTTACATTGCAGTTTGATCATCCCTCTTTTACAGATGCTAAAATTCAGGATGAATTAGAACCAGTATGTGCCTCATTCCTAGTCATATAGTCATTCAGTGACTGCTGGGTTGGGAGCTCCATCTCCTAATTCCAAATCCATTGTTCATCCTCAGAGATTCCACAACTTAGTAGGATACTTGAAATATAAAACATAAATTTTATCTGAGATATAATGGCTCACACCTGGACAACTACTCTATCCAAGAAAGTGAAAGAAAAAAAAAAACTATCTCAAATAAAAAATATTCATAGCAGAGAAAGTATCTAATTCTTTCATGACTTCCCACAAAGAGATTCTTCATAGGAATTTTTTTTTCTTTTTTTGTGGAAAAAGGGTAGACCTTTGCTTTCATCAGCATGGAGGTTCCAAATAAGAAATTTGTCCCTTCCATTTATATGGTACTGAGAGACAAGTAATTTGCCTAGTTACACAGTCAGTGATGGTCAAATCTGTATTTCAACCCATTCCTATTATATTGCCATATGCTGTTGTAGTTGTTATTCTAAAAGCACTTAAGTTTCTTTTTGGAAGGAAACAACATCTTGTTTCCATTTTGTCAGTGGATATCATATTTTCTATCATAAAACAGTTAGGTTCCTGTAGATCATTCAGAGGAAGCTTATTCTTGGTAATTGTGGGACTATTAAGCTTCATAAGTTACAAATGATTGAATATTCACCTTGATCTGCCTTTCCAGGACAAGGTCAAATTAAATGGATATGATAAGGACATACCATTTTGTAGCCCATTATATTTCATTAACTTTGAATCTGTCGTATTGGTGAATTTCAATTCATCAGAAACTTTCCTGTTCAGGGACTACATTCATATCTCATATGCAAAACTATTCTGAATTAAATCAATTCGAAAATTTAATATGAATCTGGATTTGGTAAAAGAATGTGCTAAAAATAAAACATCAATAATCAATAAAAAATAAATACAGGATGAGGAAATCAGCATTTTTATCTGCTTTGATTATAGATTAAGATCCAAGGAATCTTAAGATCATTTACCAATTGCCTCATTTTACAGATGAGTAAAAGGGTTAAATAACTTCTAAGGCAGAACTGAGAATTCAAACTCAGATCCCCTCACTCTTATCTCTAATAGTTTACTCTACACTCTCCTGCCTTCTCTACAGAATGTTTTTATTAATTGCTGCATGCATTATTAATAATTTAAGAACAGATTTTAAAACATATTCCATGTATTTTAGAAAAAAATAGGAATGTGTAATTTAGTTATAAAAATCCCTTCAATAATGCTTAGAAAGGAAATATATTTTTCATTCTCAGAAATGTTTATGAATATAATATAATGTTTTAGAATAAAAGTAGAGTGGGGTTTTATGCAGCAACATTGATGTATTAAACATGTTTTCAATACAATAATCTATTTTTAATTTAATTTTTTCTGACCTTTTTAATCCCCCAAAATAATGGACCCTTATTATAGTGCCTTACAGGTAAACTCACTTTCTCCTTTTGTGTTGTTCTTTATAATTCAGAAATCTCTTTACATATTTTCTTTCATTTATCAGAAGGAAATAGAGATAATATTCATGGATATGTAGGAGTTCTCAAGTGTTATATAACCCAACCCTCCCATGTTGCAGATAAGGAAACTGAGGTTCAGAAACATAAAATGATTTGTTTAAGGTTACACACCTGCCAAAGTGTCAGAGGCAAGATTTCAGCCCAGATTCTCTTACTTCAGACCCATTGTACTTTCCACTTGCAGTAAGTGTAAAGTAGGTCTTATAGGAATTTGTAATGGTAATCGAAAGACCACAATAAGTTTCTCTCAGTCCAGCATTTTATTAATTGCCATACACTGCCTCTTTCTTGGTCTTCGGAAAGAACTTGGTTGCTCTGGCATGCCTTTATATTCTATTCATGCAATGGCCCTCCGTTAGAATGTAAGTCACATGGTCCCATAATTGTATAAAAGAATCTTATCTGTTTGGGGAACAAATGTGATAAAATGGGTAAAAGATTTTGAAAATCTTAAAGCTGAAGTATATGGAATAGATTTGAAAATCTATTCTTAAAATAATCAGTTCTCCAGAAGTTAATCCAGCATTCTCCTCACAGAAAGAATATAGAATTTTTAAAGTCAAATATTGGTTTTTGGGGAGTGGAGAGAGTACCAGGCCTGGGGTCAAGATTCATCTTCCTGAATTCCAATATGACATAATATACTTCTTTAGCTGATCCTTAACAAGTCAATTAACCTTGTTTACTTCAGTTTCTTCATCTGTAAAATTATCTGGAAAAAGAAATGGCAAACCACTCTAGTATTTTTAAAACCCCAAAAGGGGCCACAAAAATAAGACAACCGAAATATCTGAACAACACAGTATGAAAGTTTATTAAATGTATATGAATTCTCATTTGAGATTTCCTCCTTTCCAGCAAGAAAAGTGACCATTTTCCTAAACTTGGAGGATTAAAATTTTGTTTCAAAATTGTAAAGATTACAAATGCCAGATTCTTTCTAGTAATATATCACCAGAAGGCCATTTACATTGACTAAGAAGCAGTAAATAGGAATCTATTTTGGGGGTGTCCTTTTTGCTATTTTGGTTAATTGTTGAAGGTGTTGAAGTGTCTTCTGCATTGTGACTCACTATGTGATACATTGTGAAAGAGATTGTGTTCCTATGTTGCTATGGCAGTAACTGAATTGTCACAAATCAAACCATCTGACTTCTCTGAAAGAGCAAGTATGAAGAGCAGATGGTTGTGAGGGAGCAAATCTTTGATAATTAGTATGAGAGACCTTTTATATAAGTCTTTCTAATTAGAGGACTTATGTCTAAATAATGCTATGAAGGACCACTTGAATTTATAGAACTCTTATTCAGAGGCAAAAAGAAAGTTGTTTGCAAATGTATTTTCTGGCCAAAATGACACTTCTTAGGGTACAGTTAAGAAAAAGAAAAAATGCAAACAATAGCAGCTTATGCTGAAAGGTTATCATAATGTCAATTAAAAATCTATAAATAAGCAGTTCTCAAAAGAATTGCAAACTCTTAACAACAAAATGAAATGTTGCTCCAAATCATTAATAAGAAAAGTGTAAGTCAAAACAATTTCTGAGATCTCACTTCAGACTTAGCAAATTGACAAAAGATGACAAGTGATGGAAGTGCTTTAAATACCAAGCGAGGGAATAGGCATTTTATCCTAGACATTATAGGGAATAATGGAAGCTTCTTGAACAGAGAAATGATATAATCAGATCTTTGCATTAGTAAGATTATTTTGGCAGTTCTTTAGAGAATTGATTGTGAAGAAGTGAGGCTGGAAACCTTCAGTTCAATCATGGGACTACTGTTATAGTCCAATCAAGAGCTTTTAAAGGAATGATGTCAAAAGAGGATGAACACATGAGATGTTAGAGAGGCAAAATGAACCGAGTTGGCTACTAACTGGATATGGTATGAAGGACAGAGTGATGAGTTTAGGATGATCTCCTGAGGTTATGAAACTGAATAACTGAAAGAATGATGGCATTCTCAGCAAAAAGAGGGAAGGTTGGAAGCAAAATGAATTAATAAGGGAAAAATAATGAGTCCTGATTTGTTTCTGAGCAAAAGTGAAGTTTATAAGAATAAGTTAATCTCTCAATGTGCTATTATAAAAAAGTGGACACAGGACAGTTCTTTTGTTGAAGAGTCTAGTCCCCTCTGTCTGAGTCAGGCAGTGATCAGGAGATACCTATGTCCTTTCAAGAAGGCACCAATATGTGTTACCATCCTCCAAGAAGTGGTATCACTCATATACCTCTGACCCATGCTCTATAATCTCACCAAGATGACTCTGTTAACAAGCCCCCTTATTTTTCACTTTTATAAGAAAAAAATGAGCATTAGGCTTAAAATCAGATGAAGTGGGTTCAAATCCTGGTTTTGCTATTCATTGGCTGTGTAATTTACCAAGGCAATTTGACCTCTTCATACCTCAGTTTCCTTATCTGAAAAAGGGGAATTTGAACTAAATGTTCTTTAAGGTTCCTGCCATTTCTGACACTGATATTCTAATAAAATTGAGATATTTCAATATTGTAAGATATCTCATTAATATAGGCACTATTTCTAACGGTACAGTTTGTAGCCAATATTATCTTATGAAACTTTTGTCCATATCCTTTCATAATTCTTCCACACAGTTTACATAAAAATATATGAGTTTCTAACACTATATGGGTACCAATGCAGAACACAAGCTGGGGTTCCATTATGTCTTACTCTGGTACATGACTAGTCTACTTACTTATTTGATTATATACCACCTCCATGACTTAAAATTAGAAAGACTTGCCTTTAAACTCTGCTTCTAATCCTAGCTAAAGGAACCTGGGAAAATCACCTCACCTCTCTTTTCCTCAGACTCCTTTCTCATAAAAAAATGAATGACTTAGTCTCTGAGGACTATTTATCTCTTAAACCTATGTTCCTGTAATTATATCCAAAGTAATCCATATGAGAAAGAAAAGAACCATATGAAAAATAATAGTGTTTGACTCAGGTCTTAAGGATGGGTAAGATTAGGACATCAGTAGATAGAGACAGGAAAGAGGGAATTTTAGATGTGAGAAAAAAGCTTGAGTAAATGTACAGAGTGGGAAAAACATCAGCAATGGGTAAAAGTCATCAGTTCAGTTTGCCTGAGAATAATTGGAGAGATAATATTTGGATGGCAGATTATTGACAAATTGTGGTGCAATGCCAGAGTAAGATCTTTAGTCTGTAAGACCTAGTAAATGAGGAGCCACTGAAGGATTTCTGGTAGAGATTTGACCTGATGAGAAGTGGGCACAAGGAGTATGAGTCTGGTAGCATTACGGGAAGTTAAATAGTATGGAGAGAGTTAAGTGTAAGAACTTTAGAACAATTTGTTCTACATTGAAAGGAATTTTTTTTCAAGGCAAGGAAGAAGGTAGTAAAAAATTTCTACTTGACCTCAAATGCTGATCAAGAGGTAGAATAACTCCTGGTAATGCCTCATTCAATATGTCTTAATGATTTTTGTACCAAAGTAATAGTGATCAGTGATTTCTGGGCTGGTAAACAGGCATGCCTGTCAGTCCATTTATTTCATTAGTCCTCAAATTTGTGTGTGTGTGTGTGTGTGTGTGTGTATGTGTGTGTGTGAGAGAGAGACAGAGAGAGAGAAAGAGACAGACAGAGAGACAGACAGACAGACAGAGAGAGAGAGAGAGAGACAGAGAGAGAGAGAGAGACAGAGAGAGACAGAGACAGAGAGACAGAGAGACAGAGAGAGGAGAGAGAGAGAATATAATAGGATCTCCCCGGGATACTCACTTCACTTCTTCTTTTAGCTTCTCACCCATCTGCCTCTTTTTGGGGAATGGTTTCCTTTCAAACCAGATCAGGAAGCAAAGGGATCTCTGAAGTACCCTAGCTAGAGACTACAGCATTACAGACTTGCTCTAAGGTAACCTAAGTGAAAGTATCCACCCTCCTCTGGCAAATTGTTAAAAAATAATCAGCATATTCCTTGTCTTTGAAATAATCCCTCATCTAGTGGATGCTGGTAAGAAAGCAATTCAAGTTGCCTTCCTTTCCAAGTTTTCTCAATCTCCTCCCTTAAAGCTGCATCCAACCACTGGTCCACACAATTGAACAATTAATCATGGTTTTAAAGTATAGGAATTAAGGCTCACAGACATAAAACTTCTAAGAGCCTGCAGCTTAGTCCTCCATTAAGCAAGAAACGACAAAGTTGTTCACTCTCTCTCTCTCTCCCTGGCATCTGCAGAAGGTGAAATGGGGACAGCTTTGCACTGTTGGCCAGAATTAAGCCCCTCAGCTGACACACTCATAGCCTCTGCTTGGTAATTATCTAGCTTGAGTGTCCTGGTTGGGATCCACTATATTCAGATCATGTCCTCTGGTTCCTGGCCCCTCTCTTTTTATGATCCTCTGTCATCTCTGCAAGTATATTCATTTACAGCTGACATTCTTTCCAAGAGCTCTGTACTCCTGAGGTCAAGAATCCTCCTTCACTAGGGAACTCAGCCATCTTCCTCCAAATCACTTAGTAAACCAAAAATCAACTGCTAAACTACTTGTATCTTGTCCATCATCCACTTGTCCATAGTGCCACCCTCAGCAGTTACTGGGAATGGAGGCTACACTGGTGAAAGTCAAACCAATAGGTGCCAGTTGTACAGATGTGTCCAATGATGACATAGAGCCAATAGCAAATTAGGCTTCCTTTTAGGTGAAAGTAAATTTGTGATCTTATTCTAGTCGTTCAAGGGTCATCAGTGTACTTGAGAAAATTTAAAGGAGAGGATTTAAATAATTCTAATTTTGCTCAGTTATCTGAGTATCACCTCCAAGTAAGTAGGAAACCTTTAATTTCTCAAACTCAAAACTGAGTCAGCCAAGCCTACCAGACTATCTCAGTGGAAGGAGTTGATAACCTTCATTTTGTTATCAGCCCTTTTGTTGAACTGATAAAGCCAATGGACCATTTCTAAAAATAATATTCTTAAATTAAGTAAAATATATAATATTGCAAAAGGAATTAGTTACAAAGAAATATACTTATCATTTATAAGACCATGGACTCCCTGAAATTTTCCTCAGACTCCAGGTTTGAAATACTTAATATAAGAGATTCCTTAGTGACTCAATAATTTGATTAATGATTAACATTTGTGTCATGCTTTAAAGTTTGACAAAATACATTATTCATTCTATATCATTTGAGCCTCACAACATTGTGAGGTAAACCTTCTAATGTTCAGCCCCTCTCTCCACTACATGATGCATCAGAAAACATGGGCAAGGAAGCATACTTTCCCATGACCAGCAAAAATCTAATGTTATCTACTCTAATGGGGGCTATATATTGATCCCAATGAAGTTTTCAACCCTGACAGAGATACTATCCAATTTTAATTCAGCAATATTTTAAATCCTCTTTTATTGGCATTAACAAATATCCCAAACATTTTTTTGCATTTCCTAACTCTTAACACTTAAATCTAGAACAATTTTCCTGGTAAAAATATTCTTTTCACCTCAAATATATTTGTTCAGCTGTGACAATGAATTTTGCTTTATCTTCAAATTCACTGCCATATGCTATTATTATCACATATGCAAACAGCAATGCACATCTCGAAGGAAAGGGATAAGATATATAATGTTCTGAGATGAGAGAATGAGAGTTATGCAGCAATGTTATGTTATGCAGCAATAGCCTGTTATGCAGCAATGAAAGGAAGGGGTCTCTTATAAAGCAACACATTTAACCAAAGTAAACACATTTCCACAAAGAGCTGCAACTAATGCCAAATCAAGTTTTTTGTAACTCTAGAGTAAAAGATAATGACTATTTATATAGGTTAAGAAAGTAAAATTTGACTAAATATTATTCTTACATTCATATAAACTGGTTACATCAACAGTACCATCTTTGAAGACACACAAAAATGTGATGTAATTATTAACACGACTGGAAATTGGTTTCATTCAGCACAATATTCCTCCAATATGTTCAAGTGAGAACATATTTAAGGATACTCAAATGCTGTGGGAACATGGAGTTGTTATACACTGCCTAGGATACTAAGAGAATTTTCAGGGCATGTTTACTAGCTTTCCTGTTTTTACTAGCAGAGAATTTTTTTCATTTAAAATATAGGTCCTATTCTATAAAATCCCAGCATAAGACAGAATTACAAATTCAAATTTCTGAAAGAAATCAGTATCCACCTAGGCCAAAACATACCTGAAAAAAGAATCTTCACTACCTGATCACTGATCATCCAGCATCTACTTGAAGATCTCCAAGGAATATATGAAATAACAGGATTATAGAGTTGACTCTGAAAGAAAACATGGAGGTGAGTTCTTGAATCCAACCTCTTAATGTAACAGATAAAGAAACTGTGACCCAGCAAGACTGTCTGACTTGTCCAATATTGTACAGGCAATAGTTGAGGTAGGCTTTGAATCCATGTCTTCCTGACTCCAAACCTAGAGCTTTGCCTACTACATCATAGTGCCTCTCATCAAAAGCACTAATGGCTTATGTGTAAAGTCTTCTCCAATAACTCTTAGTTCCAATGCCTTTCTTCTGTTAAATATTTCCTTTTTTTCCCCATTTATAACATTCTTCCTCTATATTTGTATGCATGTTGTCTTCTCTATTAGATTGTAAGCACCTTTATCTCAGGAATTTTTGTCTCTTTTTATATTCTTAGCACTTACCATAGTACCTGGCACATAGTAGATATTTAATAAATGTGCATTTATTATTAATTGGGATAATTAAATTACAATAAGTATTTTAAAGTTTAAAAAGTACTTTACATTTGTTGTATTATTTGACTTAATTCTCCAACACACAAATAAGGAGGTACTTTCATCTCCATTTTACAGAAGAGGAAACTGAAGTAAAGTAGGAAATGATTGGTCCTTAATCATAAATGTATTATTCTGACATTGAATTTCATGCTCTAAAATTTGAGCTATCTAACTGGAACTTACTACCTCCTGAAATCACCTATTCCACTCATTATTCAGTTAAATGTGTTGGGAAGCTTTCCTTCTAATGTCTAATTATGCCCATTTTCAATTTCCATCCCTTATTCCTTATTCCTCTGCCCAATGGTTCCAAGGAGAAGTTTAAACTCTTTTCCATAATGTAGTATTTCACATACTTGAAGACAATTGTCATGACACTCATGAATGTTCTCTTCAAATTAAATATCTATTGACCAAAGACTGTGTCTACATGAGACAAATAGAAAGAATCAAAATATATTCACAGTTAGGCAAAAGTTGACCAAAAAAAAAGTAGATATCTACAAAATGGTAATGATGTAATAAGAGAAGCAGTAAACACCACTAATTCTTTCACAAAACAAATTGAATATAGAATAGTTTCTTGGCCTTAAAAATATTGAAAGCTTAGTGCTGATACCACTCAAGATTTAATGTGCCTTATTTTGAAAAAAAAATGGTTTTCCAGAAAAAAACCTAGGTCAGAAATTTTATTGCTGAACTATTCAAGGAAATAAGACTCAATAAAAGACAAGCCTATCTTGTAAATCAAAATGACAATATGATTGACAATGTGGTCTATAAACACACCAAATTAACTTAAGCAGAGGGTCCAAGTGTAAGTTTGCAGATCATAGAATCATAAATTTAAACTGGCAGAGATCTCAGACATCATCTAGTCCAATATGCTACAAATAATGAAACTGGGTTCTGGGAAGATTAAGTGATTTTTCTACACAGCAGAGTAATTATCATCTACATAATGATTATCAGTGGTGGGATTTTAACCTAAATCCTTGTAATCTAGATCTATTGCTATTTCTACTAAATCATTCTGTGGTCCAATGTTTATATCAAGCCCCAATGACATGAGTAAATGTGAAGCATATATATTGGGAGAAAATCAACATAGGAAAGTTTTTTGCTTGATTAGGAAAGGAATGAAAATGTAGCTAACAAAGAATTAATGGACCAGAAAAGTATTTCTGCATATGCAAATTACATCTTCATTACTTTTGTATAGAGAGCTAGAATCATCAACTTGCGTAAAAAAAAATCCTCCCTCCAAAAAAAGAATCTCTAACATCTTAAAACTATTTAACCTAACACTTTTTAACTAGAGATCATTTCACTCCAGGAAGTGAAAAAGAGATAAGAAACTGGCATATTGGATTAGGGAAGATATCCAAGATTTTTGCTTGGTTTGGAAACAAGCATCATGGGAGTAGAGCTAAGAACCTTCACTGTTCTTGACTAATGGGCATCTATTTTAGTAACATTTGCCCTAAAATTAGCTAAGTAAAAGAACTAATCCAAACAAAAAAAAAAAAAAAGAAATTGAAGTTCTTTAGTATGATCATGAATAACATTATTATCATTTTGGTTCACAGTTGTTTTTCTTTATCTTTTCTCCACCTCTTACTTAGGAGCCCCACCCTTCCCTCAACAACATACAATCTTCAATTTATCCTACAAACATGCCTAAGGACTACTTGTTTCAAGGAATGTTTGGGTAAATAAGGAATTTTTGAATTTTTAGAATTGTATTTAGTTCTTTGAACTTATAAGAGAAGGTTTTATATGAAAAAATAGCCATCAAGAATTACACTCAAATAGGAAGTTCCTATCTTGTTCCTATACTATTTTTAAGATTTAAAAGGGTTGAGATTCTAAGGGAATTTCTCTTTTAATATAACTAGCATAGTTCAAAGCCATAATGTTCCAAGAAAGTTTTGAAGTGAAATTTTAAACATGATACTTGCCTTCCAAGCACATCAGTGGATCCATGGTTGCTATCTCCTCAATGGTAATGCACAAGCTTCAATAGATTTCAAAGTAGTTTTTTTTTTCTTCCCATTTTAAATGCTCTATAAAACTAAAGGAAGGGGGAAGGAGTGGGGATGGGGAAGAAAAAAATCTTAGGAAATGCTTGAAACCATCATGTGGATGATTAAATTAGCAAGGAAATTGAGAAAGGATGGCCATACTAGGTAGCTATGTCAACAAAACATATTTTTTTCTGGATATTTCTTATGCCTGATACTACTCTTCCTTTTGCCTTTCCTCAATTCCTTCAAGTCCCAAATAAAATTTTACTTTCTTCAAAAAGCTTTCACCAATCTCTCATGATTCAAGTGTTTTTCCTCTATAAATAATTGTCTACTAGTCCTATGCATAGAATGTTTGTGCATAGTTGTTCTTTTACCATACCCCCTTTTAGATTGTGAAGTTCTTGAGGGTAAAGATTTTTCTTTTGCTTCTCTTTGTATCCCTTTGTACTATATTAAAATATAGTAGGTACTTAATTAATGCTTACTGACTGATTAAAGAAAGAGAATTCATAATAGATAGAATGGTCAGAGATGTTAAATGTACCAGATAGTACAGATGGATTAAGTTAGAAAAGATCATTAAATTTAGTGTTTTAAATGTCTTTGATAATTGTAAAGAGGACAGTTTCATCTTATAAGATCAGAAGCTAAATGTAGAATGTGCAGGAACAGAGGTAATAGAAACATGAAGTATAGAATGATTTCTCAAAGAGTTTGGGTGATAAATGCTGGAAAGATATAGCACTATAGCATGAAAGATAGCAGAGTCTATTGAATGTTTTGTGTGTGTGCATGTGTGGGTGTGAATTTTGGTTTTTTTCTTTGTTTGTTTTTTAGTGAAGGGGGGAAAATTGAGCATATTTTAACACAAAAGAGAAAGAACCAGTCCACCAGGAAAAAATTGAAGATCAAGGAATAAGATATTATTGTGTATGTAATCTAATGGAGATATGAGACAATGATATCAAGTGCCCACTTAGATTGACCTGAGGAAGAGAAAGCCACGTCTTTGGCAGAGATTGAGGGAAAGGGGAAGATAATACGAGATAATGTCAAGGAGTCTTAAGATGAATAGAAGTGAAGGAGATTGAGGTCATGTTTAATGGTCTCAATTTTATCAGTAATGTCAAATACAAGATTTGCCGCGGAGAGAAACCTAGGGAGTGGAAAATGCAGTGGCTTGAAGAGGGAAGAAAAGGTTTGGAATAGCTTATGTAGTAAGTGATATGATGTGAATCAATTTGTTGTTCAGACATTTCAGTTGTCTATCTCTTCATTACCCTCATTTGAGGTTGTCTTGGCAAAGATCCTATAGAAGTTTGACATTTCCTTCAATAGCTCATTTTACAGGTGAGGAATCTGAGAAAAACAGGGTTAAGAGATTTTCCCAGGGTCACATCAGTAGTGTTAAAGCTCATATTTGAACTCAGATCTTCCAGAGTCCAGAATGAGTAACTTATCCACTGCACCAGTGATTTGCCTGATGAATCAAATCAAGAGGAGTAAAAAAAACAAACAAACAAACAACAAAAAAAAACTGATTTGTTCCAGTGATGGCCAAGTTAAGGATAAATAATATGGATTTCTAATATACCTAGTCATCATAGTTCCATCAGTTGAATTTGGTGGCTCTTGAATAGAAAATGAAAAGATATAGAGTATAAATGGTACAAGGACTAAAGTGGGGCAAGAGAAAAACAGTAATATGAATATAATTATAAATAGAGGATAATTGGATTCAAGAATACAGGATGATGTAGAAATTAAATGGTAATTACTGTTTTTGTAGTTGGAGAGGGTAAAGAGTGAAATCAAAAATGGATAAGTGTGAGCAAGTACTGAGGAACAGAAGGATTAAAGTATTGATGAGACCAACAAAGTGGTTTAGGAAGGGTAGATAATAAAGGAAGATGCAAGACTTTTACTAGATAGGGAAATGTCATCTAAATATAAATAGCTAAATTGAATATTTATAAGTAATAGTGAGATTTAGTGCATGACAATTCCTAGGGGTACCTAAAGGTAGAGTGCTAATGTAGACCATGGAATTTATCAAAGTTAAAAAATTAGAAGTTTAGAGGATTTAAAGGAGACTATGAGTAGATATAAACTTTTTCTAGCATAAGAGCAGAAGTTAGGGGTAGGGGATGTTTTACCAGTTATTGAATTTATTTAGAAAAACTTGAGAATAACTAATGAGTCATCCTGCAGGTGCCATGAATCTGATTTGGTGGAAAGTTTTAAGTAAATGATTATAAAAATAAAAAGAGAAAGGTTTATTGAATGAAGGAGGTAAAGGAAGGATCTGGAAATTACAGTGGAGAGTAAGAACTCTACCTCTTATAGCAGTGTGGGGGTAGGAGAGTAGGAGAGAAGATCTGCCCCCAAATAGAGAGGAAAGTCAATGATTCAATATCAGAGGGGAAGTGGGTCTAAATGTGCAGAAATTGAAGGGACCAAGATCCAAGACAAAAGGTAATTCATTTGTTATGGAATGGGAATTTCAGAGGGTAAAATAGAAGTTGTGAGCAGAATTGGAATGAGAAATGAGTAGAGTAAAATGAGAATTAGAGGTATAAGAGAGGAAATTCACTTTAGTTAATATTCTTTAAGATATTACTAGAGAGTTAACTAACATTGCTGCATTGTTCAGAGCTATTGTTAATTCTAGAACCAAAGTTATTTCATTGTATCAATCTTTGTAACCAACACACTTAACTCGAACCTCTTTCCTGAAACCCTACTTTAGCATAGGTTAAATTAGCCAATAGAAAATTAAGTTAATATTAGAACATAGTTAAGGGTTAAGAAGTGTTTATTTTGGGAGGGGAATAGAGGGGATAGCATATAGATAGATAGATTAGAGAGAATAGGAAACACAAGGTAAGTAAGCCATTCAATGTCAAAGCAAATTGTCAAGGTAACAAATTTGCAAAAACCAAAAGGGGGATTTGTAAGAGTGGTAAATCAGATTCAACATGCAAGAAAAGCAATCCCCAAGTGAGGGAGAAGCAAGGAAAGACAGAGAATTCTGGGAAAGAACAGAAGAGCTGAGAAGATTCAAAGCAGTTACCTCACTTCTCTTTGGGATCCTCTCAAGAGTGGTTGGTGCCAGAGAAATCTCTGAAGCAGAAAGACCTTCTGAGCATTTGGCCGTTTCTCCCTGTGAACTAAATCCCTTGGATCCAGCTGATGAGAACAGGAGTGGATTGGACTTTGACTATAAAGCTCTCCATCCAAAGATTTTCCTGTCTATCCCCTAAAGTCTGTTCTTGAACTTTGTACTACAGCCTGGGTAGATAAAAGTCAAGACAGCTCTCACAACTGACCTAGGAGGATCAGTCAGGCAGCCTAACCCTTCAGGATTTGGGGAGGGGGTCAGTTGTTAGCCTTGGGTATTTCCTACTTCCAACTTTCCTCTTTCTTATCCAACAACCTATTTACCCTATCTTGTGTGTGTGTCCCTTTAGAATAAAGTTATTCCTTAGATCAAGTGCCTGCCTCATAATATCCAGGGAGAGAGACCTGAAGCTTGGGGAGGAAAGCTATACTTTCTCCTCAAGGAAAAAGAATCAGTTTCATTCCCTGGTATTACATTCAACCCAATCTCTGAAGAAATATACTCTGTAATTCTAAACACAATTAGTGCTGGTTTTATTAAAAAAAAAGAGAGAGAGAGGGGGGAGGAACCATCTATCCCCTCTCTCCACACACTTGTTCTATTCCATCTCTCACTCTCTAGCTTCAAGAAAACGTAGTGGGTGGCTCCATTTCTTCCATCCATTACAGAGGGTTTATGTAGTGTTGAAGGGGATAGAACTGATAAAATGAACGCTGTGAGCTGGCAATAGTTTTCTCCTAAATGGCCAGTGATTCCTAAGTATGTGAATAGAGAGAAAAGTCATGAGAAACCATAGGGGAAGTAGTCAGGGCCAGATGAGTAGAGTAGTTCACAGTCTCTAACAAGGGTTATAGAAGGAGCTGGGCCCAGCGGAGATCTTTTCCTTCACCTAAATTTTTTGGTAGTGGATTAGGGTGGGGAATCTTGGGAAATCTGGGCATAAAAGAGCCTCCTGCTTTTTTTGTGTGTGTCTGGTGGAGGTGGGAGGACAGTGAGGGTGAGTAATATTGAATTTACTCAAGACGTAAAATAAATCTAGTACTTTGAGTAAGAGTTAAGTATGAGCTAAATGGTGTTTACAGAACACCAGTAATTGAATGAAACTATTTTATTCCATTTTTTCCTAACTTCTCATTATACTAAAGTCCAGGACTACCAAAAATGGATGTATTTTTTAAATCTATAAAATAATTTACTATGCAGTCATTAAAAGTTAAACATTAATAATTTAAAAAAATTAATGCAGCAATATGATTTAATCTGCCACTCTGCATTTGCAATTATTATATAACATGCTGAGGTTTAAAAACATTTTGTGTTGATGTCAGTTTTATGTCTTAGGAATATCGATGAGGAAATAACTAAAAAATGATGCTTTTAGGCTCTAAATTAAAGCATTCCTACACAGGCTTTATTGTTACCAATGAGAAAACTCAAAGACTATAAATGCTAGGATTCATTAGGCAAGTACAGTCACGGTTAAAGGTCCTTTCCCCAGTGTAAACTAGGCCAGAAACATTCATGTAAGTTGCTTTTACTCAAAATGGCATCTTTCAGCCTTGAGCAGAAGACACCTGTTCTCAATGAAGTGATTTTATGAGTCTCAAAATAATTTGCTAGCATTTAAATTAGATGCAGTTGAAAAAACAAGAATAATGAATGTTGACATTATTTTCAACCCAGTTTTTTTAACAATTTGTTAATGAAATAAGCAAGAATGACATAATTTATTAATTTGTTGACCTCTGCTTGTTATATAATATTTGCAAATGCAGACAAAAGGGCTAAAATAAAGGACTGTAATTAAGAGAAAAGAGGACAAAGAGATAAGATAAGGAAGAGATTCCTAAAAGGGGGTACATATCAAGAAAAGAGAAAGGTGAGGGCATAAGAGAGGTAGTCTAAGGTTAAACTAAGGGAAAGATTTTTTACTGTGGTATTCAGATCAAGAAATAAAGCACAAATTTTGGGGATAAGGGGACTATTTTTGGAAGGCTAGGTAAAATAAAAACTAGGAAATAAGGGGGAAGGAATAAGAGGGGGATTCCTAAAAGGGGTGCAGATTGGAGAGATGATGATTAGAAGATGTTGGACTTTGGAGGAAGAATTGGGCGAAAGGAGAGGGAGAGAAAGAGTGAAGAAAGATAGAATGGAGGGATATACACAACCGGTTATTATAATTTTGAACAAGAATGTGTTGAATTCACTCATAAAAAGGAAACAGCAAAATAGATAAAAAAAACTAAAACCCAATAATATGCTGTTTACAAGAAGTACGTATAAAAATAAGAGAGGCATATAGAGTTAAAAATAATGGGCTACAGCAGAATATATTACACCTTAGCTACAAAGAATATATGGGTAGGAATTGTTATCTCTGACAAAGTTAAAACTAAAATAGATTTATTCAAGAGATAATCAGGGGAAATGTATTATGTTAAAAGGTCCCATAGATAATGATGCATTTTAATAGTAAACTTATATGCACCAAATGCCATTGTACTAAAAATCCTAAAGGAAAAGCTAAACAAGTTACAGCTTGAAGGATACAACAAAACAATACTGGGGGAGTGGAAAACTAACCAAAAAATAATTAAGAAAAAAGTCAAGGAAATGAATAGAATCTGAGAAAAGTAAATAGGATAGGTATATGGGAAAAAAATGGCCAGATAGAAAGTATACCCATAGTGATACATGATACCTTTACAAAACTATACCATATGGGAGACAGCTAAGTGGTTCAATAGATTTAGAGTCAGGCCCAGAGATGGTAGGTCCTTGGTTAAAATCCGACTTCATATATTTCCTAGCTGTATGGCCCTGTCCAAGTTATTTTATCCACCATTTCCGAATCCTTACTGTTCTTCCACTTTAGAACAACCAGAATATTGATTCTAAGATGGAAGGTAAGAGTTTAAAAAACCTGATCATATATTAGGTCACAAAGACATTATACTGAAATGTAAAGAAGCATAAATATTAAATGTATTCCTTTCAGATCACAATCTAATAAAAATTATACATGGGACCACAGAAGCATAAAGTAAGAATTAAATGGAGATTAAATAACTTTATTATAAAGAATTATTGTATTAAAAACAATAAATCATTTAATTAAAGATAATAATGAAACAATATTCCAAAACATGTGATTTACAAAAAAAGGAGTAATTAGAGGAAAAGTATACTAAACAACTTATTTCAATGAGAGAGAAATAACAGATCAAAGAATAAGAAATACAATTATAAAATAATAGAAAAAGAACAAATTAAAATCCATAACCACATATTATGAAATTATTATAAAATTAGAAAAATTCAAATTCAAGTGTGAGATCAATAAAAACAATATATCAATTAACAAAACTTGGAGTTGATTTTGTTAAAAATCAACAAAATAAATAGAATATTAGATAATGATAAAAAAGACAGAAGAAAGCCAAATCATTAACATTAAAAATGAAAGGATAAATACACCACCAATGAAAATGAAATTAAAGTTATTATTAGGAGCTATTTTGCTCAATTATATGACAAAAAAAATTAACAATGTATGTGAAATGGAAGTATACCTACAAAAAATAAGAACTGACTAGACTATTAGAGGAAGAAATATAATATCTAAATACATCTAATTTAGAAAAAGAAATTGAACAAGCCATATATGAACTTCATTTAAAAAAATAAGCATCAAGTATACTTATTTTGTAGTGAATCCGACCAAATATTTAAAGGTAAACTAATCCTAATATTAAATAAATTATTAGAAATAATAAGTAAGGAAAGAGTTTTACAAAACTCCTTTTATGCTGGCAACAAAACCAAAAGAAATAAAAACAGAAAGAAAACTAAAGAGCAATCTTAATAATAAACATGAATATAAAAATATTATATAAAATACTAGTAAGGGCAATTATATATCACAAAGATTAAATTGAGACCAAACAGAATTTACATCAAGAATTCAGGAATGGTTTAATATGATAAAATTATTAATGTGAATATATTAATAAAAGTTTAAAATCATATGATTATATAAATAGATGGAAGAAAAGCTTTTGAAAAAATACATTATTCATTTCTAGTAAAAACACTGGAAGCATAGGTATAAATTGATTATTTTTCTTTAAATGCTAAGAAGCAGGAAGGTCAGCTATGTGACTCATAGGATTAAGAACAAGGCCAAAAGAGAGGAGGTCTTGGGTTCAAATGTGACCTCAGATACTTTCCAGCTGTATAATCCCAAGCAAGTCACTTAAACCCCCACTGCCTAGCCTTTACTGTTCTACTGCCTTAGAACCACTACACAGCATTGAGTCAAAGACAAGTTGTTTTTTTTTTTCATTATTATACATCTACTTAAAAAAAGAGCATCTACTTAAAATCATCAGCAAATATTATTTGTAAAAAAAAAAAAATTAGCTAGAATCCTTCCCAATAAGACCAAGCATGAACAGAGGACCATTATTAGCAACATTATTTAATATAGTATTAGAAGTGCTAACAATAATAAAAGAAAAAAAATAATAGAAACAGAACAAGCAAAGAGCAAATATAACTATCTCTTTTTGCAGCCAATATGATGGTATATATGGAAAATCCTAGAGATTCAACTAAAAAGGCATTTGAAAGTATCAATAAATTTAACAATGTAGGAGAATATACAATTAACATTAATCAGCAACATTTTAACATATTATTAACCAAATCTTATAAGATATAAAATGAGATACCCAATTTAAAATAACCACAGACAAAATAAGCTACCTGGTAGGGTACTTGCCAAAACACCCTCCAAAACTGCACAAACATAATAATAAAGTACTTTTTACACAAATGAAGTCAGATTTAAATAATTGAAGAAATATTAATTGTTCATACCTGGGCAGTGTCAATATAATTAATATAACAATCCTACCTAAAACATTTACTTATTCAATGTCATCCCAATGAAATTACCAAAAAAAATATTTGATTGAGCTAGAAAAAATAATAACATTCCTTTGGAAGAACAAAAATCAAGAATATCAAATGAATTAATGAAAAAAAATCACAATTGTCTAGCAGTACCAGAAGTTAAACTATATTATAAAGTAGGTATTATCAAAACTATCTGGTACTGACAGAAATAGAATGGCAGATGTGGACATAACATACAATAATCAGTAATAAAGAATTACAATAACCATGTATGTGACAAAAATATAGGCCCAAGCTTTTGGGATGAGAACTTACCATTTGTTAATGATTGCTGGAACAATTGGAAAGTCTGGCAGAAGCTAGATATAGACAAGTATCTTACACTATTGGCTTAGATAAGATCAAAATAGATACATGACCTACCCATAAAAGGAGATATCCTAAGTAAGTAAGAAGAGCAGAGAACATATTACCTATCAGATTTATGGCAAGGAGAGGAATTTATAAGTAAACAAGAGATGGAGAACATCATGAGATATAAAATGAATAAAAATCCTCTTTACATTAAATTAAAAGGTTTCTATACAAATAAAACTAATGGAGCAAAGACTAGAAGAAAACCAGAAAATTGGGATAATTTTTTTTTCTAGACAGTTTCTGTAAGAAAAATTTCATATCTAAAATATATAGAGAACATTTTCAAAGTTATTAGAATTTGAGTCATTCCCCAATTGATAAATAGACAAAAGATATGAACAGGCACTTTTTGGATGACGAATTATAAGTCATAAATAGATACATGAAAAAGGCTCTAAATCACTACTGATTATAGAACTACAAATAAAAATGCCGAGATATAATCTCACAACTATCAGATTATTTAAAATTATAAAAGGACAAAATGGCAAATGTTGGATGGGACATGGAAAAATGGGAACACTAATATACTGCTGGTGGAAATTGTGATCCAAACATTTTGAAGAACAATTTGGAATTGCTTCCAGAGAACTATAAAACTGGGTTCATCCTTAAATCCATTAATAGTATTGCTGGTTTTTTTCTCCCACAAGATCATGACAAAATTAAGAGAAACTGTAAGTTCCAAAATATTTACAATAGCTCTCTTTTTGGTGGCAAAGAACTGGAAACTGAGGGAGTGTCCATCAATTGGGGAATGACTCGGCAAATTGTGATATATAATTGTGATGGGATACTACTGCTCCATAAGAAACAATGAGTAGCTTCATTAAAAAAATAAGATCTACACAAGGAAATGAAAATTGTCATGAGTATGACTAAAAGTACCTTATAGAGCACCACATAATTAATATTTGAAGAATCAATTGTGAATGCCTCCAGAAAGCAAATTGAAAAATAGAAATATGAAAGACACAATCAAGATATACATATCTTTTGTTGGATGATAATTTCCATGCTGTCAAAAGGACAAGGGAGGGTTGAGATATCTGGGAATAAATTCTATTAAAAAATAAATTTTAAAAGGAAAAAACCAAGAAAGAAAAAGAAAGATTTGGTGAAAAGATGGGAATTATGAGAGGTGTCACTAGAGAAAAAAAAAAAGGACTGATTTTCCATAAGATCTTCCTCAGATATTTCCTACTTGTAAGGCCCCGGACAAGGCACTTAACCCCAATTTCCTAGTCCTTGCTCCTCTAAGTCAGAAACTAAGAGTTGTGAGGGGTTTTTAAACAGTAAATAAAAATACAAAATTATTCATTTTACAAAAGTTCATAAAACTAATCAATGAGGAAAGAAACATAAAATTAGGCTCTTGTGATATCATATATTCTGTCTCTAAAGGAAAAAAAATTGTCAGTCACTAGTCAATAAGCATTTAATAACCTTACTATGTTCTAGCAATGTGCTAAGATATAATAGAATTCAAATGATAATCCCTGCACTCAGAATGCAAACTGGTATGTACAAACATTTAAACAGTGCCTATGCATAAATTTATGAAGAAACAAATGCTATATTGAATAAATAGGAGATAATCAACAAAGTGAAAAAACTAGAATTTAATAGGATTGGAAAAGGCTTCCTAGAGAACAGTGGTATCAGGCTCAAATGGAAAAAGGGCCATTAAACTGTATGTGAAGATATGACCATAACATACATATTCTCTTCATGGGGTTTTCTTGGCAAAGGAACTAGAATTCTTTGTCATTTCTTCTTCAGTGGATTAAGGCACACAGAGTTAAGAGACTTGCCCAGGACCACACAACTACTTATCTGAGGCCAGATTTAAATTCAGATCTTCCTGACTATATGCCCAACACTCTGTCCATTGAGCCACCTAGCTGTCTCCATTTTGACTTAGAAAATTATATTTGATCAGTATTTACTTCTATTTAATAAAAATTTCCCAATTATATTTTAATCTGGTTCAGCCATAAGGGTATATGTAAACTGGAATGTAGTGGAGAGAATTTAGATTCTAAGGGGCTCTTACACTGGATCCTGGGGGTAATGGAAGCAAGAGGAATTTACTGAGTATGGGTTAACATGATTGGACAAGCATTTAAGGAAGATCATTTTTGGTGGTGAATACAGAATGGGCTGAAAATATGCAAAGATATGAGACTTATGATATGCAAACTATTTGCATTAAGTTGTAAAATAAAGATTGTGAAAAACTCCCCTGGTCCTAACTTGGATAGAAAACTTAGGGGAAAAAAAATCATTTAACATCACCTAAACCTGTGTTGGCAAAGATATAGCACACATGCCCTGAAATGCTGGAGGAGCTGCTCCCCTACCCCTCTCTATCACACCTGAGGGCAATTTTCATATGTCCCACCCCTCCACCCAGCTGCCCAAAGCCCTCTTCTTCCCTCTGCTGTCTGGGGTAATTGGGGTGGGGGCGCTTACAGACTGCTTGAAGGGATAGTTTGGGCACATGATCTCTAAAAGTTTTGCCAACAATGACAAAACTCTCATTCTATTTCGTTGGAAATTAAGATCCAGAAAGGTTGTACAATTTGCCTGATGGATGCACACCTAAAATGAAGATCTCTTTAATTCCTTCCCAGTGCATTTTTCACTATACCACAAAATGTTGTCCTTCCATAATTGGCTGGGCATTGTGACAGTCATTATTAGGAACTAACTGTAAAATAACTGTGAAAAGTAAAGATGAATGACTAAGGGAACTAGCTGAATACACAGAAAAAGTAATCAGAGCCAAGTAGAAAAAGGAACGATTTTTGACATATGAACAATAGAAGACAAAATGAGACTTAGCTTGGTTGAAGCAAACTAAAGGATGATGTATGTATCAGCACATTCTTTTCTTTTCTTTTCTTACTCTAGATGGTTGTAAAATGCTACTCCCACAATGAAATAATCTTTTGCACTAAATAATATAAAGAAAATATTGTAGGTAGCTCATAGTTTCAGATATTATGGTTTTTCTTTTCATTTAATATAAGATGAAAGATTTCATGAGATGAGGGCAAGTACTCAAAATTCTCTTGAGCAAGTCACAGATGAGTAGGTGAAATGATATAATAACAGAATGTAGATCAAGTGAAAAAAGACATCAAATGCGAGATATGTCATATGTGCCATTTAGGAAGATGCTAAAACTAAATTCAGATGGTAGCTTACTTGGTCTACAATTCCACTTGATTCCTAGAGTGCTTAAAGCATTTCCCTGTTTGCCATGACAAAGAAATTTAGTTGATCTTGTTTAATTTGGAAATATTCAGGAAAGTCTAGTCCAGAGAATTCTGAGGCAGAAGAATAAGTATAGTTTGCCAGATTTCTTTCCCAGTCTTCTTTCCCCTTTTGGATATTTCCCTCTGAGACTATTTCCCATTTTTGTCTGTCTGTCTGTCTGTCTGTCTATCTATCTAAAATATTGCATATATATGTATGTATCTATTTATATATATATATATATATATACAGTCACACACATACACTTACATATATGTATATATAGTTTATATTTTGTCTCCCTTCTTAGAATGCTAGTTCCTCAAATAAAATACGTCATGATTTTGTTTTTCTTCATATCCCCAGTTCTTAGAACAGTATTTAAGACACGGTAACTGCTTCATACGTCATTGATGACCAAATAACTAGTCTTAACTTCTTTGATGTCTGCTCTTGGAACAGGACTGCCTCAAGATTAATATCCCAAAAGCAGTTTCAGAAGAGACCATGTGCTCAAGGATAGGAAATTTAAAGACTGTGGAACACATACTATTTCAATCCAATGCCTAATATTTCTGTACCTGTAAAGACAGAGAATGACCTGTTGACATCTTGTGATGGTGCTGATGATAAAATATTTATCCTGTAATTCAACTTCTGCCAGGTGGAAATTCAACAAGTCTTATTCCGCTCTCCCCCACAAGCAACAAGTGATATTGTGTCTCCTCTCACAATTCAATGGTTAATTAATATTGTTGAAAATGTGGAATGTAACAGTTGCTGCATATGTTATGAGGAAATTTGGGATAATGTCCATAAAGAAAAAATCATTAGCAAATTCATTAAATAAGGTCATGTTTACATGTCTATCATCAATTATAATCACCTGTTGGTTTAAACTGAGGTCTCTTTAGTTTATTACAGTCATTACCGACTGTCACACAGCAATAATGGCTTAAATTTCACAAGCACATAGTACACTTGTGTTAGAGTTCCAAATTTAGTTAATATTTTTTATAGAATTACAGTTCTCAAGAAGACATAGGACATTACTTAACCTAATAAATTATTATTATACACTGTAGAACTTTAAAAGGAACCCTACATTCAATAGAATTATTCATAGTTGTTCTTTGTTTAGCCCCATTAACTACCTTGAATACATTACAACTATATTTACATTATTTTCTGGTTATGTTCCAAACCATATTTAGGAAATATATAAGAAATGAGGTAAAAAATGAAGTAAACTTGAGACTTCATTACAATTGCCGTTGTCTATCAGGTTAATGGTTAATACTCTACCTTGCACCTAAAACAAAACACTAAAAATTACATTCTAACATTTCCCAAGAGACTTGTGAACTGGAATTGAAAAAGCAAATTTTATATAAATCCCATTACGTCTTCTTTAGTACTTCATCAATGATCTCATCCTGGATATACTTTTTAATGGCAATAATGTAATAGAATTATAGTTAGAATTCTGTACTTGGAGTCTGAAGAACCTAGATTCTTGTTTCTAACACTGTCTTTCACTTTTGAACTTTATATCCCTTTTTCCTCTATAAAAAAGGGGAATTAGATATTTAACCTTCAAGATCTGTTATAGCTCTAAATCTATTATGATCATATCCTTTTCACATTTTCCAAATCTATATAACTTTTACCCATAGTCTTATACAAATTTTTCCAACATGTAGGGTTTTCAAATATGCTGGTTTCCTAGATCTCTTAAAAAAACATGGGTACCAGTATAGCAATATGATATCCCATGGAATGCAATTATTGTGATGTGTCACAGATAATTTCTGCCCATAATAAATGTCTATAATGCCCTTTCTATGATCATAATTTTTGTTTCCTGTAAATCATGGTATTCAATTATTATCACTCAGAATATCATACACATATATGTGCATATGTGTGTACATGTGTGTTTATATACATAAGTACATATGACTATATAGATACATTTGTTATGAATTCTCCCAAATGTGAGCCATCATGTTCTCATCCTCATATTTATTTATAAGTCTTGCTAATTATCCTTGTACCTGATCTTTTCAAAATATATGTACTGATGAAAAAATCCAATGGGTCATCTATTCAGCTGAATATTATTGAATGGGTGTTAGGAATCCTTTTGGATTGAATCCTTTTTATTATGAACTTGATTTTCAAAAGCAATGCAAATTTCCAAATATTTAAAGAACCAGAGAGAATATTTCTTAAATTTATATATATATATATAGATATATATATTAAATAAAGATATATATTAAATGTAATGAAGTAGCAACATTTCTGTATCTGTATGCTTCTTTGTACTTTTTTGGCTATCTTTGAAAATGCTTTACTAATGCTTTTAAAAAAATCTCTCACTGTGCTCTAATCTATTAGCCCACTCTGAATAGAAGCCATCTCTTAAGAAAGGTAAACAAATTAATTAATAAACAAATACATGGATATGATCCTAGCAAACAAATCAACATGTCATATATAATAGAAAATTCATTCTGTATATGTAGTCAATCTCTGCTCTTCCAAGACATTAAAAGCATGTTTCATTATTATTCTTTTGAAGTTAAAGTTTCTATCCTAATCATAGCCTAGATTTCTCATAGCCATTTTATTTGATGGTTTTATTGTTATCATTACATAAATGGTTCTCATCAGTCAGATCACTCTGCAGCAGTTTATACAGTTCTACATGGTTTTCCATGAATTTATTATGATAATAATTTCCTATGGGACAATAATATTCCATTATTTTTACATATGACACTTTGTTAAGCCATTCTCTGATTGACTTCTATTTCTTTCCAACCCTTTGCTACAATAAAACATGCTACTATAAATGTTCTGATATATTTACCTCCTTTCCCATTTTTCCTTTACTTCCTTGGGGTACATAACTGAGAGTAATAATATTGGATCAAAGTATACATATATTAGTGCAAGTCATTTTCCAGAATTCTTCACCCACCTGGCTTCTTTCATTCTTTTTTTAGTACAATTTCTGACTTTAAATTAATTCAAAGGTTGTAATTTTCATTTAAAAATCTCTCTCATGTATGGGGTTTTGTGTACTTATTAAAATGCCATCCCCCAAAAATACACCATGAAAAACTTACATTTTGTAGGGAATCTCTTTTCTATTTAGACTCTTCTCCAATGGATACCTTTAGTGACCATATTGTTCTTTTTTATTCTTCATTTTAAATAAATAATAGAGTGATAAGCAGATAAAATCATTATTGCTTTTGTTAAAGAATCATATGACTTTAACATATGCATTTCAGACACTTTTTTGGATGGAAACTTTTCAAAATGTATTATCGTATACCATACCAAATCCCCTTTTAAAAATAAAAAAGCCAATAAACTGCAAAGAGGAATCCTGTATTTTCTGTATGTTTTCATCAATTCTGCAGATGCAAAAATGTCTCATGACAAATATTATTTGACCCTCCCAGTTCACTTTCATATTTTCATAAATTATAAATAAAGTAATATTTCAAACTCATTTACATTATTGTCTATATTTCTATACTTGGCAAAGATATCATGTATTTCTCAGTCAATAATTTTTTCCAAGGTTGTTTGGCTTCTATTTTTTGTAATTTCTTTACCTTGGTCAAACTTCTTTAGCAAATAATAAAAGTTCATTTTGATATCTATTCTCATATAACTTTTCTATTTTCAGCATTATTTAGCTTTAAAAATAGATAAATTTAAGTTTATTAAATTTAATATTGCACATTTTATCACCATTCTCTTTTCTAATTTATAGTTGACTTCTCTTCAAACAAGAGTGTAATCTGACAGACAATTGATTCAAGATTGACTTCCATATCACCATTGTCATTATCAAAATAGTAAACATATATATGAACATAAATATATAAATATATGGTTACATATAATTTTCTAGGGTTAGCAAGCATTTACCTATGTAATCTCATTTGAGACTAATAAGAATGTGATGAAGTTGCTATTACTAGTGCTATTATTAGTCATTTCACTGATAACTTATTTTTACTTAACTACCAATATATAATCAAACTTTTGATGACTTTTTTGGAGTGCAATTCATATATAATGCTTTATAAATACTTTAGACAAAAGAGAAGATTTGACACACAAATATAAGGCTTCTGGGTGGTCTGCATGCCTCTCTCTACAGTTTTAATATTGAAGCATATATTCCATCTTAATTTTTGCTTCTTTCTCCTATATTTTTACTAAATTGAAATTGTCATTTCTCTTAATTATTTGAAATTTGCTGAATACATAACATAATGTTGAATTAAGTTGAATGACCTTGAAGTGTTCAAATAGGATTTTAAAAAATATGTAATCAATATTAATGTACAAGCAAGATCACTTTTGTGTTGTGGTAGCAAAGATCTGGAAACAAAAGAGATGCTCATCAATTGGCTAATGATTAAAATTATAATTTTAGAGAATTTTTAGAGAAATTTAGAGATTTTAGAGAAATTATAGCACATAGAGAAAAGAAATTATAGCACATAGATGAAATTGAATATTACTATGCTATGAGAAATGACAAACACTTGAATTCAAGAATAGAAAGACATAAGAACTGATGCAAAGTGAACAGAGAAGAAAATTATCTACACAATGACTAGAACAATGAAAATTAATTAGCATCAATCACAAAATAATTAAAACTGAATTCTGCAAAAGTGTAAAGGCCAAACTTTACCCCCAAGAATGAGATATGAAAAAGTTTCTTCTTCTGTTCCTTTGTAAAAGTATGATCTACTGGTCAATATGATATTGAATATGACATTTTTTTTTGCTTATTAGTTGTGCTAAAATTGTTTTTTCTCTCCTTTCCCTTAAAAATATGAAAAAAATGGTTTTATACGATGACAATCTGGGATGGGAGAAGACCTGAGGAGGGAGATGTGGGCAATATGGGAAAACAGAGATATTAATAAAAATGTTTTTGTAAAATTTAGAGTGAAATGACCAAGTGGCCTATGCCATAATATTTCTTTTTCCTTTTGGACTTATGATATGACTAATTCTACAAACTTTTAGTTTTCTTTTTAAGAAGAACCTGATAACTACCTTTGCCCACTAACTTTTAGTTTTCTCTTTAGCCTGATAGCCACCTTTACTTTTATCTGTCACTTTTATTTATTTATTTAGGTTATTTGTAACCAGCATATCAATTCTGGTATGATTCAGTTCCCAGAGTGATGTGTAATTTATCTGATCAATGAATAAATTTTCATGCTTAGAATACTGATAAAATTAAATTGAAATAGTTAATTTAATATGTATAGACAATCTGAAAACTATGATTCCTAGTAGCCTCAGTTCCCCTTTTCAGACATGTGAATCTTAAAACTGCTCAGGCTTTACTTCAGAAGATTTGGTTAAACTCTTCCCCATTTTTAACAATGGAGGTACTTGATCAGGAATGCATTGGGAACTTTAAAATTACTCCACCCTACTCAGACAGTGGCTTACGGGAAGATAAAGTTGCAAACTCCTGATTGAACAATGAAAAGTCCCCAACTCATACTTATAGTGATGGGAAAACCTTAAGCCAGGTGGTCTATTTTTAGATCTAATACAAAAGGGTGCTAAGTACCTATAAAGGTTTAATTAGTCACTAAAAGGTCAATCAACTTACAAAAGGCAACCTTAACAAGAGAGGTGTGAAGTTTTAGTCTAACCAGAGAAGGTGAGAACTAAAGAAGTTGAGAACTAAGAATGGGCAGTCCTGGAAAAAAGCATCTACTGTGATTGGTAGATGTGAAAATTTAGGGGAGGTAACATAAGAGAAAATTTCTTTAAAAGGAGAATTCAGTTCAGTTTGGGGCGAGTTTTTTGGATTGGAAGTTAGTTGGAGTTCGGAGGTTTGGAGCTTGCTTGAAGACAATCTTGTGTTGAGTGATAAAGACTGACTCACTCTCCCTTAGGCTCAGGGCCTAGGCCCTTTTCCACTGCTTGGCTATTTTCTCTCTCTCTCTCTCTCTCTCTCTCTCTCTCTCTCTCTCTCTCTCTCTCTCTCTCTCTGCCCTTAATTTCTTCATTTGTATTAATTAAAATCTCCAGAAAACCCAGCTGACTTGGGTATTTTCATATTTGGGAATTTTCCCTTGGCGACCACTTAATTTTAGATTTTAAATCAAGACACTAAAAATTATCTTTACAGTTTGGCTGAAACCTATACAGTTTTGGCAATTCACAGTCTTGGCAAATCACATTTTCATAGTTATAGACATTATTACTAAAGTTGAATATAATAATATGTTATTATTTTATAGTTACATATATTTATAAAATAGTTAATAAAATGCATTTTATAATCACAGTGTAAAAATAAAAATTTAAATAATCTAAAACGTGTTTAGTTTTTCAAGCACTTTAAGAGTGGAGATGATATTGTAAAAATCATGACTTTAATATTTCAAAAAGCAAAATAGTTGCTCTGAAGTTTAAAGGAAGATTGTGAAGATCCATATTGATTAGACCTCCAATCATACCATCTTTATTATCATCTTGAAAGTCAATACTACTTAGCACACAGTGTCTTCATTGTTCACCAAACTTCAAACAATGTATCACCTGCCAAACAGTGTTCACAAGTCAGAGTAATGAAAAATAGCATTTGACTCCCCTTGTTCTGCAGAAATGCCTCAACATCAAACATTACCCCTAAATATTTGCAGAAGAAAAGGCACTAAAACAAATGTGATTTTATTAACTTATGTACAAGCCAACAGTAGTTTTATAAAATGAAATAAATTCCTTCACCATAGATTTCTATTAAATTTAAAATGTTTCTGGGGGGCAGCTGGGTAGCTCATTGAATTGAGAGCTAGCCCTAGAGATGGGAGGTCCTAGGTTCAAATCTGGCCTCAGACACGTCCCAGCTGTGTGACCCTGGGCAAGTCACTTGACCCCCATTGCCTACCCTTACCACTCTTCTGCCTTGGAGCCAATACACAGTATTGACTCCAAGACGGAAGGTAAGGGTTTTAAAAAAAAAAAGAAAGAAAAATTTAAAATGTTTCTGAATGAATTTCTGTCAGAGGAAGAATCAGATATTATTATATTTAGTCAAGGGACATAAAAATAAAATATATTAAAGATATATAATATCATATATTACATATACATGAAATTTTGCAAATTTAAAATAAATGCACTTCTAGATTCTTATTTGAGTCTGTTATCTATCTCATTGGGAAGTTAAGGAAAATGTCTACAAGATGAGAAGAAAAAACAAACTACTTCTATCTGGTAGTGCATGACTGTAACATCTTGTTGAGATGCCTGTTTAAACATTTTCACCCTCATTTCATTTCTGTTAGTGATGCATTGGGTAGATTGATAACTATCTGACAATTTAACTTTCATTCAGAGTAATAACAATTCTTTTTGTAGGAATTATAACTGTTCTACCAAGCACAGTTGGATTAGGTAATCCTGCACATGCACACACACACACACACACACACACACACACAAACACACACACACACACAAACACACAAACACACTCACACACACACACTTTCTCATGAAAAAAAAAAGTTCTTAGTTTAGATGTTCCATGCCATTGAATTGACTCTCTTTAGCAAACACAGGATTGGAACTATCCAACTTTGGGATTGCCTTAATTGCCTGAATTTTAGAAAATTTTTACAACTCATCGTTTATGTGTTAGTAGATGCAAAAATAATTAGTTGGAGGTAGATTCTCATTCTTTTTTTTCTTCTCCTTAATAATTGCTGATAACTTTCTCCTGTTTCCAGAATGTTCATCCCTGGTACTTACTTGGCAGCACTCATTAACCTAGATTGAGCACAATTTTATATATACCATTATATTAGCAAACAATCACTAGTATGTGATTGACTCCAGGAAAGAATCCCTGGAAAACAAAAAGAAGTCACTTTACCTGATTACCTGAAAGAGGGATATAAAAATAAAATATAAGATGGGTAGCCATACTTCTGAGTATGAATCATTCTAGATCTGAATAATAATAAATCAAGTTCAGTCTTTTTTTTTTCAGTTTTCTACAACTTTTTGTAACCCTATTTGGAGTTTCTTGGCAAAGATAATATTGGAGTGGTTTGCCATTTCCTTCTCCAGCTTATTTTACAGGTAAAGAAACAGAAGAACAGAGTTAAGTAATTTGCCCAGAGTTATATAGCTAATAAGTTATAAGATCAGACTTGAACCCATGAAGATATATATTCCTGATTCCAGGATCAGGGCTCTATCCACTGCATCCCTTAGATGTTCAATAAGGATAGGTAAATCTGAAAATTAATGCTCTTAAAAACATAATAATTTTGTTGATTTTTCACCACACTCCTTGAGAGAGACTTTTTTTCCCCCTTAGATTGAGATGTGGACACTTTAGAGATGTTAAAAGATGTCTTGGAGGTAAAGTCATAACCAATATATTTTCCTGGTGCCATCATTTGTATGGGGCTGCTAGATGGTTCACGAAACAGTGTTCATATTCCTGCTGGCCTCAGACACTTATTAGCTTGCAACCCTAAGAAAATTATTTAACCCTTTTTCCTCAGTTTCATCATATGTAAAATGAGCTACATAAGGTAATCCCAAACCATTCCAGTATGTTTACCAAGAAAACTCATAAATGGGGTCACCAAGAATCAGACACAATAGAAACAACTAAACAACAACAGCCATATTTCTAGAATCGTGTTTGTTCACTGAAAGCACTCTGCACCATCAAGTATTAAATAGCAAGTCCAACATAAATAATGAAATGGAGGTAGCAGTTCTTTATAATCTATCTGCAGATAAGAATTTGAAACATAATTTAGGCTTAACACATTTGATATATTGATGCTGATGTTGCTGGAAGTGCTGGTGATGGTAGTAGTGGCAGTGGTGGTAGTAATAGTATTAGTAGCAATAGTGAACAATTCTCTAACCATTAATATTCATAGTTTTGATTTTGTATTCCTTTTATTCGCAGATTCTTTTCAAAGCATAATACCAATGAGAGTCAAATTGTAAACACACAAATGAATAAAATCAACTAATGGCAGAAAGCACCACAAAAAGAAGAGTTGAATCATTTTAGCTTTGAATAATGATAAGATACCTGAAAATAATGCTGTTAACAAAATGTTTGGTTTAATATTTCACATCACTTCTTGCGAGCTATTTTCTTTTCATAGATTCAGAAACAAACATTTTAGATTTGTAAAGCCTGTCTTAGAGATTGAGCCATAACTAGTCATTTGTGTTCCTGGGGCCAGCAGCACAAAGTTAATTCAAAAGAAACAACATAAAGCATTCTCAAAACAAATTTTCAAGACAAAATTAGTTCACATTGACTTGAAAGGATCCCAGGACATGAGAACCTTTGGTAAGAAAAATCCCACCAAGTATATTACCCTCTTTCAAGGAGAATAAGACTGTAATGTGAAAATTTTGTTGTTGGAGAAAGGAAAAAGGTGAGTAGGAAAGGGGTTAGCCAAAAACATGATCACAGATAGAGGCATGAAAACACATGGAGAGGGATCTCTGATGTATGCCAGTCCTTTACTTCTTTCATTAGATATGATTCCTATAGTTGAACAGAATAAGAATCGATTTTATATTTGTCCATATGAAAATTTCATATTTTAATTACTGTGAATGAATAAACTCAATTGTTCCTTCTCTACTAGTGTACTGTCCCTGTCAGTGCCCTGGGACAAAGTTCAAGTGATGTCACCTTATTTGTACTTACAGTCAGAGTTCATAATAGAATTTAGGACACAACAATACAAACTGGCTATTAAGTGAGACAAATCTCTTAATTAATGGTTATATTTAATTATTGAACACACTCCATTTTAAATATATGTAAAGGTTTACATATATGTTTATGTATGTTTTATATAGACACACACATACAAAAATATTATATATACATATTTAATTATGAGTGTCATATGCCATTTTTTTAAAACAGCATTTCAAAGAAAAGAAAAAGGTCAAATAATTCTTCACTTAGTACACATTCAAAGTCATACTACAATTTAGATGATTCAGGGCAAAGCTAAGTATTGTGTGACTTGTTTAGGTATATGCTTTAATAAAAACTGATTTTAATATGAGCTTAGTGGAAATAAAAAAAAAATCCCATTTTCCTGCACATATTTTCTTTACCCTATCTACTTGGCCACATGAAACTTAGGTGCCTGTATAGACAGGATAATAGCTAATCCTCTTTAGTGTTTAGCATTAGTTAATCCTTTCTGGTACTTATCCTATTAACATTTTTTCTCCTGTATTTAAATGCCAGTGCAAAGCACTCAAATTACTTGCATTTATTCTATCCTTTTGGATTTCTCTGTTAAAGGAAATACCTAGAGAAATTTCTGATTAAATATATGTACTTGCCCAAGTCAGTCATCATTTTCAAGTGTTTATGGTACATTCATGACAACTTAGGAGATTTTTATATGTCATTTATATTTACCACTTAGTATCTGAAATTAGCAACTTGAATGTAATGCAATTTTCCTACCACGATTTTTGAAATCCTTTTGTGATGCTCTTAAGTTCTACTGAAAAAAAAAATTTGCCAAATTTTCCCTAAGATGTGAGGCTTTTTAAACTTTACTTACCATGCATAAAATCTTTATAATGTGCAAGCCCATATTATTTATGTTAAAAGGTTAATAATGACAGAAAGTTTCCAAATGTCAATGCATGCATTATTATCTTCTAGTTGTTTGGATCAAGAGTTTAATAGTATCCTATATGAACTCTCACTACCCAGCTTCAATTAGAATATAGGTACCATGAAAAGGAACACTGAAGAATGATATAAGCAGCAGCTGGCTAGCTTCAGCTACCTTCAAAACAAGATCTGTTAGTTAGTCTTCATCTTAAAAAGAGACAGAGCATCCAATAATAAATAAATATGAAACATATTCAAAGTACCTGAACATGTCATGGAGATACATTGTGTAATAGTGGTAGTAACTAGGATACCTAAGATTTCCATAGTACAAGAGGTAGCTAAAATACTTAATATACTTAAAGGAATCAAGAGAAATAATGGGTTAAATTCATTACATTCCTTGCATGGGATAGTGATAATTTGAATACTTTAGGTACTTATGGTAGAAGAGATATTTAAGATAGTGAAGATACTTTAAGGTAATCAAGTAAAAGAATGGGGTTAAACTGACTATATTAATAATAAGATGATAACTAAAACCCTTAAGATATGTGATACTCAAAGTACCCAAGACACCTAAAGTACTTAAATTACTGAAGATAATTAAGAACTTCATCAATATTGGGGCAATGAATAGAAGTATATTTCACATATACTTCTATATATTATATATACTTCTATTCATTGCCCTAATATTGATGAAGTTCTTAATTATATGAAGTTCTTAAAATATAAATATATAGAGAGACAGAGAGAGAGAGCAAGTAGTAATTTGAATATGATAAGATGATTTTTTTTTTAAATCAAGGGTTAAAAAAGATGAAAAAGAGAAAAGAGAAAAAAATTGGGAGTAATTATTTCCTATGAAGAAGCATGTAAGAATCAATATAGTAGAAGGGAAAATGAAGGGATGATGGGCAATGCTTGAACTTTACTGTCATTGGAATTGGTACAAACTGGAAAAAACATATAATAATAATCAATCTTACCCAATAGGAAAATAAGGAGGAGAGGGAGAGAAAAGAGGGGAGCAGAAAAAAAGGAAGGGAGAATGAGAGGAGCTAGAAAAATAGAAACAAAATATTTGTGAACAGAAAGAGGCTAAAAGGAAGAGAGAAGGATACATAGGAAAAATAAGATAGAGAGAACTGTATATTCATCATAAATCTGAATGTGAATTAAAGCATTTTTAAATGAATAATTCTAGTTTATTAAATGTAATAGAAATTGAACTTCTAGGCTAAGATGGCTGCAGTGTAGAAGGAACGTCTTCCTTCCTACTACTGATCACAACAAAGCTTCTCAAAAGGACAAAAATAAAAATGAGATGAGGAAGGGGGCTCTATCATAGGGCACAGTCTTGAAGATAGGCAGGGTTTGGGCATTTCCATGCCATAAAGGGGTGAAATTACACCTACCAAAGTGTGGTGATCACACACACATACACACACACACACACACACACACACACACACACCACCTACCACTCCAGAGTCAGAACAAAAGCTGGGGAAATCTCTAAATCTAAATTCTCAGGAGATGGCTGAGACCATAGTCTTACCCCTGAGGACAGTGCAAAGCCTTGATGTTGAGACTTGGGACCCATGGAATTTGGGAACAGAGCAAGTACAGAGACAGGCTGCCCACAGCAGATGCTGTTAAAAGCCACTCTGTGGCCCACTATATCAGGTAGGGACCTTCCTCACTCAGACTTCTTGCTAAGAAGGAAAAATAAAACTAACACAGCAATGGTCACCAATACCCAACAACTACAATCCACAGTACCAAAAAAAAAAAAAAAAGTAAGATACAACTGAGAAAGCCTCTGACACTGGATAACTTCTATGGAGAAAAGGAGTAGAGGTGACAGAAAAAAGGGACAAATAAAAAAATACATCCAAACTTTCAAAACTTAAAAAAAAAAAAAAAAACCCAAAAAACATGTAAATTGGTCCAGGATCTCAAAATGGAGTTCAAGAACCAAGTAAGAAAGATGGAAGAATAATGGGAAGAAAAGTAGGAGAAAGAAATGCAAGTAATTCAAAAGGAAAACAACAGTTTAAAAGAAAGAATCTCCCACTATTTGACAAAAACTGCTGGGAAAATTGAAAACAGTATGGCAGAGATTAGGTTTAGATCATCATCTTACACCCTACTCCAAGATAAATTCATAATGGGTGAATGACTTAAATATAAAGAAGGAAACTATAAGTAAAATAGGTAAACATAGAATAGTTAGTATACCTATCAGATCTATGGGAATATGAAGATTTTAAGACCAAGCAAAATAATAATACTGCTTTATCACTCTCCGGTACAACCTAGTAGTGGAAAATGTCTTAGGATCTCTGGACTGTCATGCATTGTCAGTTTCCTGACATAACTTCTCTAGCAGAGGTTAGATTTGCTATTTTATTTTCTCATTGATGTTTCTTTTCTTTTTTTTCTTACTGATGATGATTGCTAGGGAAAGCACATTTTTAGTCTTATTTTGACTTTTTCTTGTTATATCAATTTAAAAAAAATGATCCTTGTTAAACTAGCAATCATTTATTAAATGTCTATTCTATAACAAGCATTATGGTAAGTACAGATGATACAAGGACAGGCAAAAGATATCTATAACTCTATCATCTAATGGGGGGAACAACAAGCAAACAACTATATACAAGCAAGAAATACAATATTTGGAAATAATTCAGAGGGCTCTTGCACTTTGTTTGCTTAACCTGAATATATATTTCAGTGGTAGAAACCAGGGGAGTCAACATGCATGGAACCCCTGGAAGCAGCTATGAAGGCTGTAACCTCAGTTCCAAAGAGCCCTACTATTACCCAGATGGATGTTGACTGCTGAATAAGGAAGGATTTCAGGGACTGAGGCACACTCTTGAGGCATCTGTTCTGTCCAATGCTACAGCTTCAAGAGATAAGGAGTGAAGAGGGAGCACAACCCAGTGAGAACAGTGACTGATTGACTAAGATTCTTCTGCCTGTGATCACCCACAGAAGAAAGGAATCTATGGCTGCCTGCCTTTGGGATAATAGACAATCTGCTTATAGTGGCAGAACTGAGGAGATGGGATGTTTATGAGGAATACCAGAATGCTGGGATTTGAGGGAGGGAGCAGGGATTGCACTTGGTAAAAGATTATTGAAATCAGAAGAACTAAGTAAGGCCCAAGAAATTACCAACACAAAAAATCTTGAAATCTGAGGCATTACCACACACCCCTCCCCAACACACACACACATACCTGGGAGCAGATTTCAATTGAGGCATAAAATTAACAGTTAAGCCTATCAGAATGGCTGCTACAATTTGAAAATAAAATATTATTAAGCCAGAGAAAGAACTCAAATATAGATAGCTATTAAGAGGACAGAGGATCATTGGGTTCAAATTCAGAAGATAGAAAAGCTAAAATATCTACCTCTAAAAAAGCAAAGAAAAACACCAAATAGTCACAAGCACAATGAGATTTTTTGGTAGACTTACAAAGAAAAAACTTTTTAAAAACCAAATGAGGGAGGTTGAAGAAAAACTTACTAGAAACAAAATAAGAACAATACAAGAAAATTATGAAAGAAAAATCACCCAATTTGGGAACAGTGATGCAAAAACTAACAGAATAAAATAGCTCATTAAAATTAGAATTAGACAAGGAGAATCTAATGACTTTCTAAGGCAACAACAACAACAAAAAAAACAATGAAGCAAAATCTAAAGAATAAAATCATAGAAGAGAAAATGAAAGAATTGTTAAGCTACCAGAAAGTTGTAATTTAAAAAAAGAGTGTAGACATCATGCTCCAAAAAAATTAAGGAAAATTGCCCAGAAAATTTAGAAGAAGAGGATAAAATAAAAAATTGGAAAAAAAATACACTAATCACTATCAAAAAGCGACCCCAAGATGAAAGTGCACAGGAATATTATTGCTAATTTCCATAACTTCCAGGTTATGGAGAAAAAATGCTGCAATAAGCAAGAAAAAAATTAATTATTGTGGAGCTAGTCCAAATAAACACAAGATTTATCAGCTTTGCTATTAAAAGAACAAAGGACATGGAACACAATGTTTTTAAAAACAAAGGAACTAGGTTTATAATTGATAATAGCAAACCCAACAAAGCTGAGTATATGAAAAAATTGATATTTCATGAATTAAATTAATTTTAATTATTCTTAGGAAAATAACAGTACTTGGGATAAAATCTGACTTACACATTATAACAAGGTAAACATAGACTAATTATAAGGAATGTGATAAGGTATTTATAAAAGGCTGTTGATTATAGTAAAATAGGAAGATATGAAATAAACTCACATAGATCATTGGCATTTATATATTATTAACAAAGTCCTTCAAGAAGAGACAAAAAGAGATTATTTAAAATAATCTCTAAAAATAAAATACCTGGGAGCATACCTGCCAAAACAAACCAAAGAACTATATAAAAATAATTACAAAATACTTTTTACATAAATATTGTCAGGTCTATATAATAGGGAATTTTTTATTTGTTCTTTTTTTTATTGCAAGCCCAATTCATTAACCTCCTCCCTCTCCATTTTGTTGACATAGGCACTCAAAGATATAAAATTTCTTGAGTATTGCTTTGGCTGTAACCAATAAGTTTTGATATTTTGTCCCCTCATTGTCATTCTCTTTAATGAAGTTCATAATTGTTTCTATGATTTCTGTTTTGATCCACAAATTTTGAAGAATTAAATTATTTATTTTCCAATTAATTTTAAATTTGCCTTTTCATGGACCCTTGTTGAATAAATTTTTATTGCATTATGATCTGAAAAAGTTGCATTCATTATTTCTGCTTTTCTGCATTTGTTTGAAATATTTCTATGCCACAGTACATGGTCAATCTTTGTATTTGTACAATATACTTCTGAGAAGAAGGTATATTCCTTTTTATTCCTGTTCAATTTTCTCCAGATATCTATTAACTCTAAATTTTCTAGCATTTCCTTCACTTCCCTTGCTTTGTTCTTATTCCTTTTTTGGTTCCATTTGTCTACTTCTGAAAGGGAAGGGTGAGATCCCCCACTAGTATGGTCTTACTATCTATTTCCTCCTTAAGCTTCTTTAGAAATTTAAAAGCTATACCATTTGGGCCATAAATATTGAGTAATGATGTTAATTCATTATTAATAGTACCTTTTAACAAAATGTAATTTCCTTCCTTATTTCTTTTAATCATATAAATTTCTACTTTGACTTTGTCTGGTATAATTATTGCTACTGTTTTTGCTATTTTTAATTTTAGATGATGCATAATAAATTTTGCTCTAGTCCTTTACCTTGAATCTGTGTGTGTGATCCTGCCTCAAATGTGTTTTTTGTAAACAACATATAATAGGATTATGTTTTTAATCTATTCTTCAATCCACTTCTGTTCAATGGGTGAGTTCATCTCATTCACATTCAGTGTTGTGATTTCTACATATGTATTGACCTTCATCCTATTATTCCCTTTAGATTCTGCTCTATTCCCTTTTTCTCTGTTTCTCCTCACCAGTTTTTTGCTTTCTGTCCCCCCCATACACACTTACCTTTTCCTCAATTGCCTCCCTCTTCCCTTGTTTTATTCCCCTTCTATTTCTCTGTAGGGTAAGATAGAATTATATACCCCACTAAGTGTACTTGTTTTTCTTGCTCTGAACCAGTTAAGATGAGATTAAAGTTTAAGCATTGCCTATCATCACCCTTATCCTCCCTCTCTATAATTATTTTCCATTTCTCTTTCTTATATAATTTACCCCATTCTTACCCCATACTCACCCTTCCCTTTTCTCTCAGTGCAACCTACTCTTTAAGCCCTTGATTAATTTTTAACATATAATTAATATACATACATATCATATATACATATCATTCCATATTAACACATTTCGATACACATCACATTATCATATAATATCATATATGTCATCATCATTATCAGCTTACTTCTCCACCCTCTTTCTGATGAAATTTCTTCTATCTTCTCTACTGAGAACAATTTTTGAGAATTACAGAAATCCTCTTTCCATGTAAACATATAAACATTTTGACCTTAATGAGTCTGTTAAATTTCAGCTTTCTTATATACCTTTTAGGACTTCTCTTGTGTCTTGCATTTGGATTTTAATTTTGTTTAGGTCTCACTTATTCTGCAGAAATGGTTGGAAATCATCTATCTCATTAAATGACCATATTCGTCACTGAAAGAATATACTTAGTTTTACTGGATAGGTAACTCTAGGTTGTAAATCCATTTTTTTGCCTCCCTGAATGTCATAATCCATGTCTTTTGATCCTTTAATGTAGAAGCCACTAGGTTCTATGTGATTGTGACTGTAGTTTCATGGTATTTAAAAGTTTTCTTTCTGGATGTTTGAAGAATTTTCTCTTTAGCTTGGTGACTCTTGAATTTAGCTATTATATTGCTCAAAGTTGTCATTTGAGGATTTCTTTCTGGTGGAGATCTGTAAATTATTTCTATTTCAATTTTATTTTCTTGTTCAAGGATCTCTGGGCATTAATTTTTTTTTATAATTTCTTGTAATATGATGTTCAAATTTTTTTCTTGATCATGGTTTTCAGCTAGTCCAAAAATTCTCAAATTGATTCTCCTAGATCTATTTTCTAGGTCAGTTGTCATTTTTTATTCCTTTTATTCTGCTTTATTGTTTCTTGATTTCTCATGAAATCATTAGTTTATAATGATTTGTAATATATATAATGATTATATAATATATGATATAATATAATGATTATAAGTCTAACTTTTAAGACCTGATTTTCCTGTCAGTTTTTGGTTCTCCTTTTATTGACCAATTTCTTCTTATATCACGTCCCTTTCTCTTTGCATCACTTTCTTGCTTCTTGTATCACTTTTATTTATCTTCCTCACTTTTCCTCTGTCTCTCTTAATTGGTTTTTGAGGTCTTTTTTGAGATGTTCCAGAATCTGTGTCAAATCCATATTTTTCTTTTGGAATTTGTGTTTCCTTTGCTTTCATTGTCCCCATTCTCTGTCTGTATGTTGTTCTTTGTCTCCATAACAATTATTTATAGTTAGGTGATTTTGTTTTTGGTGTTTGCTCATTTTTCCTATCTAATTATAGGTAGGTTCTTTTTTCTGGGAAGTTGCGGTGCCCTCTTAAACTTCAGTCCTTACTTGATGTTATTCTCACTTTATTTTTTGGTTCTGAGGGCTAAGAATTCTGGGAGCCACCCCCCCTCCCTCTATTTCAATTGACCCTTGAGATGCTAATGGTTTAAGGATATGTTGTAGGCTTGGGTTTAAGCTTTTGATTTCACTCTGACCTTGATCAAGTCAGAACTGATCAAATTCAAGCCTTAGGCTCATGCTCAAGGTTTTGGTCTTAATATGTACTTGATCCTATCAGGCATACCCTTGATTCCCCTGTTTTGAAGATCTGCCCTGTACTGTAGGAAGAAAGATCAGTCCTTAGTACTTAATAATATCAGCCATCCCAAATTGTGTACTATGTCCTTATCTCAAGTCCAGACTGGAAATCTTGGCTTAGCTCTGGGCCCACAGGGAATTGTCCCTCTTCAGCACAGATGGCCCTGGGCTGAGACTCTGTTTCAAGACGTGTGGGTGGGCTTTTGCCACTATTTGCCCAGGCAGGATCTCAGAATCTTAATGTTAACTTGGTATTAGATTCTGAACCTGGGACAGTAGATGTGGGGTGGAGGTGGGGGGTGGATTGCTCTTTCCCTGATGGTCTCTGCCTACCTTTTGGGTTTTTTTTCTTTTCTTGAAAGTTGTTTCAGTATGTCTTTGCTGGTTCTTTCATACCTATATTCATTTTGTGGTAATATTTTAATCTTTGTCAGAGAGGATCCTCTTGGTGACATTGAGTAGCTCTGTTTCACTCTGCCATCTTGGCTCCACCCAGAAGTCCAGATCTAAATAATTGAATCAATATTAATTGCTCATGGGTGGGCAGAACCAAAATGATTAAAATTATAATCCTACCTAAACTAATCTACTTATTCAATGTCATCACAATCAAATTATCAAAAATGATCTTTTTGAGATAGACAAAAAATAACAAAATTCATATGGAAAAAGAAATGCTGAAAAATATGAAAAGATTTTATAAAAAAATGTAAACCAAGAAGCCTGTCAGTACTAGAGTTTAAACTGTATTATGAAGCAGTAATTATCAAAGGTATCTGATATTGGCTAATATATAAAAAGGTAAATCAGTAAAATGAACAAATATACAAAAAATAGTAGCAAAAGACTATATTAACCTCATATTTGACAAAGTATAGATCCAAACTCTGAGTTAAAAAAAATCACTATTTGGTAAAAATATTGTTGATATTAATGGAAAGTAGTTTGGCAGAAACTAAGTATATACCAATCCTTATACCATTAAATTAGATAAGATCACATTACTTATATACAAAATATGTAAGAAAATTCCAAGAAAAAGTAACATATTACCTTTAATATTTATGGAGTGGAGAGGAATTTCCCATTCAACAAAAATAGTGAGTATTGTGTGATGTAAAAATATGTATATTAACAGGATAATTTCATGTACATTAAATTGAAAAGATTTTGAAGAAGGAAAACCAAAAATTGAGAGACAATTTTCAGAGATAATGTCTCAGATAAATGTACTATAGCTAATTATATAGAGAGAACTTTGTCAAATTTATAAGAATAAGAGCCATCACTCAATTCATAAATGGGCAAAAGAAATGAGCAGATACTTTTTGAATGAAGAAATCAAAGTCATGCATAGGTAATTTGAAAAATATCCTAAATCACTACTTATTAGGAAAATACAAACCAAAACAATTCTGAGGAATAGTGTGACCCCCATCAGATTTTTTTAAATAACATATGTTGAAGGGGATATGAAAAAGGAGGACACTGCTACACTGATGGTGGAATTATGAACTGATCCAATCATTTTGGAGAACAATTTGGAATAATGCCCAAAGAGCTATAAAACTATATAGACTCAGCAATACCATTGTAGGATCTATTTCCCAAGGAGATCAGGGAAAAAGGAAATAAATCTACGTGAACCAAAATATTTATTGCAATTTTCTTTGTGTTGGAAAAGAACTAGAACTTGAGGGGATATCTATCTATTGGGGAATGGCTGAATGAGCTATGATATATGATTGTGATAGAATACTACTGCACTCTATGACAATGAACAGATTAATTTCTTAAAAACTTGGAAAGAACTACATGAGCTAATGAATAGTGAAGTGAGCAGAACCATGACAAGATTTTGTATGGCTACACATTTAATATTTGAAGAATAACTTGTGAATTTTCATCTCAAGAGAATGAACTGAAAAGTGGACATGTAAATGACATTATATATATATATATATATTTGTTTGTCAGATAATGCCTTTTATGGTGTGGGGAGGGGGAGAAGGGCTGAGATACTTAGAAATATATTCTATTAATCTAAAAAAATATATAATGACATATAGTGGATACAAATTTAAGATGTCTTTAGACAGCTCAATAGATATGTATAATAGGTATTTGGAAAGTTGATATTAGAAGTCAGGAGAAGTATTAGGGCTGAATAAATATATCTGATAATGATCTGCATAGAGGTCATTATTGAAAATATAAGATTTGATAAGAGCACTAAAAGGCAAGGTATAGAGCGGGAAAGAAGGCAAAGAAGTCAAAGACAAGATTATACAAAGGGCTAATTAGTATCTAAAAATACTTAAATGCCCATGTAAAATTGAGTATACCATATATTTATATGTAGCAAGGATTATCTCATAAAGCATGATCAGAGAAACTATTCCTAATTCTGAGTGGTACATGAAATCTTTGGGGAAGCATGCTTATATGGAGGGTCTTTAGTTTTCATTTTCTCTTATTATTTTGTTTATTAAGACTCCTCAAGAACTCAGGATTCATTTTTTGAGTGACAATTTTATTATATGTGATCATAGATTTACATCTGAAACAAACCTCAAGATCCTCTAGTACCTAATACATAGTCTAATGGTCTAATAACAGTCTAATATCTAGCATTATCTCTCCAATCTTTTACATGGTCACCTATCAGAAATGGAAACAATGAGAATGCTCCATAAGATGATCCTCACTACACATATTTCCAAGAACTATCTCTAATTAAAAATCTCCTCAATCATAGCAACATCTGGGTAATGGAATTCTGTATCATAGACTACTTGGGGTTCAGTAAGATAAAAGAGGGTATTTAGGAGCAGTACCTGTGATCCCAGAGTGATAGCATAAGGAAAGATTAGAGAAGGCATGAGAAGATAAAATATTCTCTCTTCTGCTTTTTTCCCCACCAGAGTTACTTTTTATTGTGCATAGGGGAAAAAAATTAATATTTTTATCTAACAGAATAAAAAAGGTAAGATAAAGCCTTAATACATATTCATCTGTGCCTTTACATCTCCCCCTCCCCCCCAAAGAAACCACCTTTGAAAAGCAAAAAATAAAAGTAATGACTTATTGTTTTAGATTTAGGAGAGGTTCTATTATGTGACATTGGCAATTAATATATCCTCAAAATGTTTGTAACATTAACACAATTGAAATGATGAATTTACATCGGCTATAGATTATTCTCAAGCCTAAAAGTCCTGCATTAAGCTTATTGCCAATTTTTTTAAACAAAGATATATTCCTTTAAAATCCTAAATTCTTTTCTCCCCTGAATGGTTTTCTATCTTGGTAAACTTCTATCTCTGGCTGCACAGATTACAAATGGGATGTGTCTAAAATTCCACAGATGAATGAACTGAACCTGCTTCATCTGGTACATTAAGCACTGCCATACCTAGCAACTGTTGCTATGTGGTAAAGGGTTTTCTAAAGTTATATTTTGGGGGGTAATAAAAGTTCATAGATATCTCGGCTACATAGTTTGAAGTGAGGAGAAAAATAAGAATATGAATATAAAGTTAGGAAGGACATCGTAGAGGTAATCTAGTCCAACAGCTACCCCTTCCACTTGCCCTCACCCCCTAGAAATTGATACCTAGGAAAGTATAGTGACTAGACCAAGATCACACACACCTTTCTGTAAACCAATTAGTTTATAACTAGAGACAGATGCCAAGAAAGCCTGATCAGGTCTGGGGATGTTGATAAGTTATAAATATCATGGTGATGTTAATTTTGCAAAATTATTTTCATGCAACATGTTAAATATGTATCCATCATCTCTCCAATTAATTAATGCAGAAAAGTACAAGTCTTCATGTAAATGAGTCCTCTCTACTGATTGAGAGGATAGAGAGGACAGACCTTTTTTATCTTAGCATAAGAGTGTCTTCAGGATACTAGGGGCCCCAGAAACTCATATGATGCTGTCTAACCTTCTAGTATTTAACTACATATGTCTTATGATAGCATGTGCTAATATATCTAGTTAGCATATTCAAAGCTTTCTAGCTTTTAAAACTTGCCACTTATAGATCTCCACTAGTCTATTTACAAAAACAAAGGCAGTAACCAAAGGTATCCTTCTAAAGCTTTTTCAGAAAATTTTTTTCTAATCTATTAAATTTTATTTATATATATTACATATATATAATATATATATTATAGAATAAAATTTTATTCTAATCTAAAGTAAATGGTTTGTCTTCGTATCTTTTGTCTTATTCATTGACATTCAATTATAGCTTCATGAGGGCAGGGACCTGTTTGTATCCCTAGAATTTACATAGTACCTGGAACATAGATGTTTAATAAATCTTTATCAAATTGAATTAATCTAAAATGTAGCTGATACACAGCCAAGTATTATTATTGGAAACTAACTAGAATTGGGAATCAACACTTTGACATGTGATTTCCACATAATGTCACTGATTTAAATTTTGCTTTTTATATGAATGTCTTCCAAAATACTAAATATTCTCAATAAATTCTTTTCAGTTACTTAAAATTCTAGGGAGAAGTTTCCTTGGAAATAGAAAAGAAGCTTCCATTTTTCAATTTTTTTCAACTTTCTATTGAAATGATCCTCAACAATATTTTCACTTTCATTTGACAATCCATTGAACTTGTCTGTCTACATCATGGTTGTCTAATTAGAATACTCAATAGAGCAAACATACTGTATATCTAAAATTTCTTAATTAATAACGTTGTCTTTCCATGGAATAACTGGTCTAAAACAACAGCTCAATTTGTAATTTGTTTCCATACAATGTCAAGAGATTTAGAAAGACTCCCAATATGTTAGGTGGACCTCTCTTTTGAGGATTTACTGGAAGCCATTGATAATAATCATAGACTAAAGACTTAATTAATATTTTTATTGGTAGCTGTGGCATTCCCTTTTATTTGTCTTTCAATAGTTTCTTAGAGATGGCACAAATTAAAAATAACTTAATATTTTATATTCAAAGTTCAAAAGTTTAAATAAAAATATGTCAGGAATTAATAAAAATTATTTTGGCTATCCAATGAAATAATCTATAGATTCATATAGATTAATTTGAACCAATTGCGATAAAAGCAATGAGAATTGTGCAAAGTGTGATATGTGGTAGGTTTTTTTTAAAAGAAATACTTAGATTCATTGTCTTTTAGGACCAATATTATTATGATATGTAAGCTTCTGATTGTAAATCTAATATTCTTTCCATAATATTCAACTATCTCCCTTGGCTTTCAGTCATTAAATAACTTTATGGTCAAGGCAAAGTTTTTCCTTCAACTTCAAATCCTTTTGATTTAGCTGTACTTAATTTGCATGAAAACTTAAATGGTATCTGTTCAGTAGAAGCAATGTTTTTGCAGTATTTATTTTTTTCTGGCAAACCTCTTTCTGTTGACTAAAGGTAGAAGTAATATATAATCATAGGAGATGTAGTCCTCATTGAAAAGGTTCTGGGTTATTAAAGAAAATATACAATGGGTTTCCAAATTGCCACTATTTTATGAAAATGAATATATGACTAAATCTGCTTAAATTTAAAGTTTTGTCTTTATTTTGTCTTATTTTCCCCATAGCTTAGAAATTTTTAATGATGGTATGGAGGAAGCTTGAAATAAAAAAATTCTAATAAGGAACAGTACAGTCCTCCCTTGACTATATAGAAACTGCAACTTATTTGTTGCTCCAGTACATGAGTGTGAAAGTGAACTACTTCAAAGTGTATTTTTAAGAATAGCTAATAAAAGTGATAGCAAACATTTAACAAATTGAGGACTATGTGGGGTAAGTAATAGAGACATTTCAACTAGTAATTACTTTTCTGGAAAATGGCTACCTGATGATAGGTCATTCATTATGTCACCTCTCAATTTTTAAGGGTTTTCTTTCTCTGCCAGTGGAGAAATTCACACACACACACACACACACACACACACACACACACACTTTTTTCTTTTTTCATTCACACTTTTTCAGCAAATAGATTCTCACCTAAACTTCATTAGAAATACTACATTTCTAGAAAAAAGAAATGTGATCCTGTGATAAGATTTATTTTAAAAAACTTTTTTATAATATTTTTGAAAATCCTTTAATTAGATAAAATGAGAACAATGCTTTTTTTTTTCAAATTAACCCCACAGTTTACTATAGTCTGTATAACTTTGTATGATAAGATATCAGAATTTAGATGTGCCTCATATGATATTCAGAAGAATTATTTTGGTATTGTATGGATAAGCCAACTAGATTCTACCAATTAAAGGGAAATATGTGTTTAAAATGTGAGTTTGGTCAAAGGTCAGAGATCAGGAAATGCTTGGAGATACCAGGCAAGGCATGGGTATAAGGTATCTTTGATCTTCAGGAATGCAGTCAAGAGCTTCTAAGCCTGTGGTCATATTTTAATGAAACCTGAATACAAGATGGAGTAAAGGCAAAGGGTTTCTGCAATTCAGGGACAAAAATATAGGAGAAAATGCCTCTTGGTCATTTGTCAACTACCCTACAAGGAGAAAACTTTACACATACATACATACATACATATATATATATGAATTTCTGTTCTCTATCCTGTCATTCGACCTTATGATTCTTTTTCACTGCACTTTTTCACTTCACTCTTTCACTGAATCATTACACTTCATGAAAACAAAATAATTTAGTGTCCAAGTTTCAGGGGACCAAAGGAAATATTGAATTTTAGTCTATGTCTTATGGATGAGGAATCTGAGATATACTATACAGCATCAGATTACTTACCTAATTTCCAGTTAAAAACAAAAACACATTAATCAATTTGATGCTTTGAAATACATATAGATAGATGCATTCATGTGTATGCATGTATACATATATATACATATATATATATACATAACTCTTTCAAATACATTAAAATTTAGGAATGTAATGAACCAGAGATGTATTTGTGACTCATAAAGAGAAGAAATTATTATTTATCTTATACAGAAAACCCTTAAGTAGCTGCCAGCTACATTGGGAAGGAAATTATACGAGGACAAAAAGACATTTGCAAATAATACTCATGTTTAAAATGACTCACCTTGAAAAAAAATTGATTTCATTGTTCCATATCCAGCCTTGGCTCCAAGTCAAAAAAGGATAGGAAAAATAATGTCAAAATTGTTCATTAACATATGACTATATAGTCTACTGTTGATTCAGCTTTTAGTGGAGATGAGGAAATACTTTTATTCTACCATAGATCAAGATACTACATCTTCAGAGGATATTAGGTTGATAGTATAAAGTGAGAACCAAACTTTGTCTATCAATCAGCAACTTTTAATTTAATCAACAAAAAACTGAAAACACACCTAATTAACACTTTGTTAACCATCAAGTAACAGATTTCACAAGTCACTTACTTAAAGAGTTCACACCCTCAGAAACTCAATCAGGAACTTGTGACTCCTTTTGATAGGAGTTTATACCTTCAGAAGATTAGAGGTGTGAATCCCACAGACACTGCAATTTGGAAGCTGTGATTGACCTCTATGAAGAGGGGAAGGGACAAGAAGTCACCATGAAAGCCTTGAACTTCTTTGGCTGGAGACAGTCTTCTTCAAGCAGTCTTCTGGAGATAGTCTTTGGGAAGTCCTCTTTGGCCTGAATCGGGAGCTTGGGGGATATTAGACTAGGACTGAGGCTTGGAGCTATGACTTTGGACTTGGTCCTTGGCTTCAGTGTGGGACCTTGGCACTTGGACTGCCTCTTGGGTGAGTGAGTAGCTGGCCTTCCTTTCCTGATGTCGGGAGAGAGAATAGTTTCCTAGAGGCTTTCCCTTCTTGGAGGAGGCTTTGTGGGTGGAATTTCCAGTCCTCTGGCCGAGGGTTAACAAGCCCTGCTAGGCTGAACCAAGAACCAGTGCAATAATAAGTGTAATAGGGTAGATATCTTCTCTGCTCTGTTTTTGTAATTCTCTACTTTCACTCTTTCCACCCTTTTTGTAAATAAAAGTTATTAAAAATCATTTTGACTTGAACTATACTATTTTAAATTGGTGACCACCATATTATTTTAGAATCGTCAAATATTTTAGTCAATCCCTTAATTCAATTCCTTGCAATATAATCTTTAAAAATAAAGCCTAATAAATCAGATCATATATGAAATTTGATGCCACTGAATCTTGTAATTAGTAAAATTTACATCCCATATGAGATATGATATTGTTATGGAGGTATATAGCTTCAAATGATGACATCAAATAGTTGAGAATATTCTCTCCTTCCTAAAATATTACCAAAGCATTTTATGTAGATTTTCTCCTAGCATTTGACCCAATATTGTATTATTTTTTACATTTAAAGTTTTTTTTTATTTATTTGAGACATTAAAATTCCCAAATAACTCCCTTTTTCCTCTCCCCTTTCCCCATTAGACAAGAAATCATTTGACCAAAAAAAAATGTATATCTAAAACTAAGTCTCATTTATTTCAATTTATCAGTTCTTTCTCTGGATGTGAATATACATGAGTCATTATCATCTTCCAGGAGAAATGAAACTCCATGATGATAGGAACTGTTTTATTACCTTAATATCAAGCAGAGTGACATATGTAGTACAAGGAAATCAACAAATATTTGTGGAATTAAGCTTTATCTTTTTAATCTATAATCCTCTCATAATTTTCCAACAAAAGATAAGAATTTTGATGGCAGGTGTTGCTTGCTTTTTCCTCTGTATTCCTAAAACTTAGCATAGAACATGCTACTTAATAGATACTTAATGAATATGTACCAAATGTTCAAATAAGTCCATCAAATAAACATAAACATCAACATATATTATGTGAGGTATATTAGGGGCAAATTTAGGGGGTTTTGACTAATATATTATACTGATAATCACCAGGGATTAATTCAAATCCCAATAAAAATACTCAAGTGAGTTTGGGAATTTTATGGTGGTTTAATTAATATAGAGGGAAGGAATTAAGAAGAAGAAGAGAGAGAAAGAGGCATAAGATTTGTCCGGCCTACATAGCACTGATGGGTCTGTACCCCAAAGAGACAATGGACAAAAAGACTTGTACAAAAATATTCATAGCTGCGCTCTTTGTAGTGGCCAAAAATTGGAAAACGAGGGGATGCCCATCAATTGGGGAATGGCTAAGCAAATTGTGGTATATGTTGGTGGTGGAATACTATTGTAAAAAGGAATAATAAAGTGGAGGAATTCCATGGAAACTGGAACAACCTCCAGGAAGTGATGCAGAGCGAAAGGAGCAGAACCAGGAGAACATTGTACACAGAAACTAATACACTGTGGTATAATCGAATGTAATGGACTTCTCCATTAGTGGCGGTGTAATGTCCCTGAACAATCTGCAGGGATCTAGGAGAAAAAACACTATTCATAAGCAGAGGATAAACTGTGGGAGTAGAAACACAGAGGAAAAGCAACTGCCTGACTACAGCAGTTGAGGGGACATGACAGAGGAGAGACTCTAAACGAACACTCTAATGCAAATAATAACAACATGGCAATGGATTCGAATCAAGAACATATGTGATACCCAGTGGAATCACGCGTCGGCTATGGGGGGTGGGGGGAGAGGAAAATAAAATGATCTTTGTCTTTAATGAATAATGCTTGGAAATGATCAAATAAAATATTATAAAATTAAAAAAAAAAAAAAGATTTGTCCGGCCTAGCCAAGGGAAATTCAGAGATCTCAGCCAGGAGGCCTCCTCCAAGATTAAAACTAGCTCGGCTTCCAGCCAGGAGGTCTACTCTGACATAAGATGCCTCTAAGAGGATAGCATTTAAGGAAAGGTAAAGGGGAAAAAAAAAGGAATCAGTCTAAACTCCAGAGAGCTCAGGGAAGATGCCTCACCTGACCGCCCCTACTGAGCTTCTCCCAGTCACCGTGCCAAGGACGCTCACTGACAAACCCAGACAAGAGCTGCAGGCATGCCAAGACGCCAGGATGCCCAGCACGTGGCCAGAGCCATGTCTCCACCGAGAAAGAGTGCCAGAACTCCAGGCCTCTACCACCAAAGAGAGCCTGGAGAGAGGAAGTGACAAAGTGACATAAAATATATAGACTTTTTTTTTACATCACTTCCTGTGTCTCACATGTACCAATGGTAGCTTAAGTTTGACTTAGGAGAGCCCAGGAGTCTGTCAGTTGTTTCTTATTTGTCACTTCCTATCACATGTCTGTCTTTGGCCATCCTCCTCAACACTTAACCCTTAAGTAGGGGTGTAGACATTCCTATTTGTTAGGATTTTAAAGATTTAATCAGGGTGGAGAAAATCTAAAATTCACAGGTAAAACATACAAATATATATTCTAAAGAATTTCCTTCTGAATGGACAAATTCTATGAAAGCAACCTTTGTTTATTTGCTGGAAGGGTTCTCAATAGTTATATTTTTCTCTAAATTCTGACTTCTCTTCACCTACTATGGTTTTACAGATGAAGAAATTTTAATTTTGATAGATGGAACATTTCCCTAAGGCTACATAGTTAACTAGAAGCAAAGCTTTGACCAGAATCCAAGTCCCTGGAATTCTAGGCTCAGGAAGTTATACAGGTACTTGTTCTATACATCAAAGACATTCCTATTTTTAAAGATCATCATTATAATTGACACATGATACTTGGAAGATTCAGTGTTTAACATACATTAACTCCTTTGGATCTCACAATTCTGTCATAGATCTTCCAAATTAATATTATTATCTCTATTTTACAAATGAAGAATAGGTTTTCCTGTTTCCTCCTCCTATGGTCCAACTCTTTCTTCTAGTGAGGGAAGCTCTTACCTTAATATCAGGTTCTCAGGGGCTTCTTTTCAGTGTCAGAGAATGAAACTTTTTTGTACAATTTGTAAGGAAAAACTACCTGACAATCAGAATTATAAAATTATGGAATTCCCCAATATAAAAAGAATGAGTATTCCTCCTAGGCTTGAAGTACCACTGCCATTCACAGGTCCACAGCTAATTGGTATAACAATTGTGGTGTTCTCTATTTCTGACCTGATTTGGTCCTCTCTTCCTTAGGCAGACTATTGGGCCACCATGCTGGTGGGGATATACATTATATGGGTGTCAAACTTAATTTGAACACCAGACCAGTTTAGCTCTCTAAGCACAGGGGATATGCCAAACTCAACTGCCATGGAAGCAGGGATAGATATACATGTGTCACTATTTTTGGATGTGAACAAGTGAAGAAATAACTTTCTTCAGGCAACCACTTCTACTGTTTAAGAAATAAAGTTACATCATCAAGAAATATTTTCAATAGCATATAAATGCTAGACATTGTGTTAGCTAAAGACCAAAAACTGAAATTATCCTTGTTCTCCAAGAACTTATAGTCTTTTATAAGATATTTTGAATTAAAGGAATGAAGGCTTAGAAATGGGCTTTAGTACAACTTCTACGATACACTTTTAAAAGGTCTGTGACTGTGCACAAGCCATTTTACCTCAGTCTCAGAATTTGCAAAATGAGTGTAATAATCTTTTTACTACCTAGCTCACTGGGTTTGTTTTAGGAAAGATTTTTTAAAGATAGGGTTGATTATTTAGGATAGAATAAAAGCCATAGTCTACCCAAAATGTATTTGTTGCCTTGAAAGTTTGTATGCAACCTCTGTGCCCCTTTTATTCACATTTGTAAAAATCTTAGACACAATCTTTACCTATATTTGGAGATTTTCCCAGAGTAATTTCTGTATGGAAGATTTGAGCCAAAGACAAATTACATTCTTGGGTCAGTCCCAAGACTGGATAAAGTCTATATAAGCCCAGAGTTTTCTCATACTGTGAGTCCTTCACTGGAAATATTTTATATTTACTTATCCATGTGAATCTATTTCCCTTATGTAGACTATAAGATTTTTTTCCATTCATGCAGTATTATAGATATTTAATGGAAACAAAGGAAAGCTTACCTTAGTTTTTGAAGGTAGCTATCCAAGATTAGGCAAATGAAAGGAGTAACAGGAAGAATTGGTAGTTATCTCCTTAATAAGACTGATTTTTTTTTTTTTGCTTAAAAAAAGAGTCAATGATTAAAACAAGGATCCTTAGCAGGATTGGATTTTGGCCAGATATAAAATTAATAGTCCTCCAAATATATCTTAATTTTTAAAGAAATTAAGTAATTAGTTGAGTATAATAGCTATGAGTCATGATTAGAATATCCATTTGGGATGAAACAAACACAATTTACTTAAAAAAAAAAAAACCTACCTAACATTAATTTCAGGATGGGTATTACAAGGTATCACATGTAGATCTCTCAAGAATCACCTAATAGGAGGAAATGAATATATGTGGTGTTGGTTTCCATTTACATAAAAACCTATTGGAGACCCAAAGAATGGGGGATATTTTCTACAAAATAGTATTGAAGGAGCCAAGAGCATGATGTAAGGAATAAGAAGTTAAATGAATTATTTCAGAGACTTGTCACAAAGATCACAAGATCTTGCAGAAGGGAGTCATGGAAAGACACGAAGGAGATGACATACCAAATGAATGAGAGGACTTTTGAATCCAAAATAGTCAAATAGTCTGGAGATAGAGAAGTTTTTTTAGGAAAAGGGAGTCCAACTGGAAAGTCATGGTAATAGTACGTGAAAGAAAAAATACTGCAATTGAGAAGAGCCAAGATGATGTGAAGAAAGTTGACAGTGTTGAAGGAATAAGTCAGTGCAACTAAATCCTCTCTTGTCTTATCTTTTTTTTTTTTAAACCTTCTCCTTCCATCTTAGAGTCAATACTGTGTATTGGCTCCAAGGCAGAAGAGTGTTAAGGGCTAGGCAATGGGGATTAAGTGACTTGTCCAGGGTCACACAGCTGGGAAGTGTCTGAGGCCATCTCTAGGCCTGGCTCTCAATCCACTGAGCCACCCAGCTGCCCTTCTTGTCTTATCTTTTAAAGCTAGCTAATCAAATTTAGTTAAAATTCAAGTAACAAAAAGAGCTGACACATAAATAAGATTGTTTTTTTTTTTAACAAAAAGGAAATAATTCTCTTTAAAAAGGAGATTCTTAGCAGGATTTGTCTTTTGCTATGGAAAAATATAAAGCAAATAGTCTTCCAAACATATCTTTTTTAAAATTTTGTGACCAATTGAGTAAAATAGCTGTCAGTCATGAATAGAATTCAAAGTAAAAATGAAAGAAACACAATTAACTAAAAATATTATTTAAAAAACACTATTAAATTTAAAGCAGGGAAAAGCAGGGAAAGGGGGAAAATGGCCAAATAGTCAGTAAGAAATGTTAACCAATTAATATTGAAGATAAATTCTTCATATTGCCACATTGCTATTCTGTCTGGTTCTCTAGATTAGTGTTTCTTAATGTAGAAGTGCACTCAAAATGAATAAATGATGTTTCATCTAGGGTATTTTGTAGCCAATCAAAACTCTTCTTAAGATAATGAATTGTAGGACTTCTTTTGACCACAATTACTTGGCCACCCCCTTTCCTATTATCATTCAACAATATCCACTCCACTCTCCCCTATATCTGGCTTTTAGGGTCTATCTGACTCTTCACATCTCTCTTTCTCTGCGCATTAGCTCCTCAGAATTTTATCTGAATGTGCAGTACAGGGGAATTAGGGAAACCCTACCACCCAATGTACTTACAATTTGCCACAAAGATCATCCTGTAAAGAAGTTGATAAAAGACCCATTCTACTTGTACTCCATTCCTTTTCATTTTTTGTAGGATATAATTAACTACACAGAAAAAAAAGAGGCAATAATGGGTTGAGGTCTGCATTCTAGATCTCATTATTTTTAAAATTTTTTCATTCTAAACCCATTCCTCTTCGAATCTTTCTTCTTTCTTTCAAGGTCACTGCCCTCCTTCCATTTTTTCATTTTTAAAAATTTTTCGTTATCCTTCATATGAGTACTCAACTGAAACCACTTTCTTCAAATTTACTAATAATATATTAATTGCTATATCATGGAATTATCTCAGTCTTCATCTTTCTGGAACCCTGTGCAGTTTTTGACACTGCTAATCATTGTCTTCTCTTTCTGGTTAGTAATTCTCTCTTTCCCAGGTTACTGAAAACTATGTAAATGTATTACTTATTTTAAAAAATCATTTTTCTGTTTACTTAAAACCCTTTTTCTGAATACTAAAGTTTTAGATCTGGAAAAAATTTTTCTGGATAATTATTCTTTCCATTTAAAAATCTTCTAAATGAAATCTTACATTTGTTTTTTAATATATTTGTTTAAAATATTTAAAAATGACATCTCCTAATTACTTGTCAATAACAACTTATTGATATCAGGAGAGGTGGAAATTTATTAGTAAAATGTCAAAAAAAACTTTTGCATAATTAGTGGATATAAATTTCTTCCTTCTGCATATAAGTATCTTTATGGACTATTTTTCAATTATCATAGCCCTGTAAATCAAGTATCAAATTAAAGTGTACTTAAACCCAGACTTTCTGATTCCTGCAATACAAATAGTCAAACTAAGGTTATAAAAACAATAATGAAATGTTGTCATATTATTCTTACTTAAAGGATTAATAACATATGAAGGATTAATAACATATGAGAGCAGAAAACCTGTCATTAATATAGAAAATGACATTTTTCATGTCATTTCATCTTTACATTTAATGTTTTTTATTTTATTGTCTATTAATAAATTTAATTATTACTTTAGTAGTAAAAGTATATAATTTATAAATAAATACGTACTTGAACCTTTTGATTGATGGGTTACCCAATCAAAAAGTGTGAGAACCACTGATCTAGACTACGTTATACCTGAAGAAAAAAAAAACACCACCTTAATTGGCGTACACTAGAAAATATGTTAATTGAATGACTACTATGTGCAAGATATACAATGACATGGCCACTGGAATGCATAAGGAATTTTGTTCCTACAAGGCGTTGGTGTAGGGAATTGTTACTACATAATGTATAAACTATCCTTTGGGCACAAATTGTAAAGGGGCTTGACTTTCAAATGAAAGACTCTGGACCACATAAGCAATGATTGAGGAGAAAAGAGCCATGTCAATATGAAATCCAAAGATTTCTGAACTAAGGAAACCCAAAAAAAGAATAACTGAACATTACACAAATTTCACCTCACAGTAGATTTTCCCTCCCATTTCAAATCAAAGAAGAGCCTAGAATCAGATGGAATGAACCCCAAGCAGTTGGAGTAATTTCCAGATTCCTACCATACATAGGCATTGCTACTGAGGAAGAGAACTTAGTTTCAACATGTTTTGTCACTCATAATGCTGGAAAATAGGTCGTTGCATGAAAATATTGTGCTAGTTTATGTTCAAAGGAAAGGAACATGCACAAAAAGCTAAAGAATTTTGGTAATTCCAAGTAGAAAAAAATCTGAGAAATATTAAATAGAATAATTTTATCATACTAACACATATATTTAGATGTCAGGAAAGGGGAAAAAAATGTTGTTATGCTTCTATATCTGCAGTCTTTTATCCATCTTCTCTTGTGTGGCTTAGTTCTAAGATTTCTTTTTGTCAGAAGAAAATAGATATAGTATGATATATGTATACTTACATATATATAATATATACTTAATATTATCACTTCTTTGAGCCTTTTTGTTTTGAAAGAGTGATTGAATGATGAAGAAACTCAAGAAATTATCTTACCAGATTGAATTTCATTTACCATTTACCATGATTTCTGGGTGAGGGGAATTTCATGTGAACTACATTATTCAATCTAGACTCTAGATTTTTAGCTCTTAAATAGAAGATAAGTTTCTTGAGAGTAGAGACTATTTCTTATTATTGTCTTTGAATGTATTTTTATAAAACACCATGGATACAAGGAATTGGTATTTGAGAACACATGGACACACTCAGTAAATTACCATTTATGAAGTGGCTACTATATGCCAAGAATGGTGCTAAGTGCTGAGAATATGAAAAACAAAATGAAACAAAAGAAAATTAAAACCACAAAAGACATTTTCTGCTCTCAGGGACCTCTTAGTATAGTAGGGCAGAGAGAATACAGTTATGTACTAATGGGTTATATGTGGGATACACTGAACATTATCAATAAAAGGAAGGTGCTAGAATTAAGGGATATAAGAAAGGTTTTGTCTGGAATTCAAAGGAAGCTGATATGAGTAGGGAAAGATTTAAGAGCTGTTTCATGAACATTTCTACAATAGGAATCTACATAATGTAGAGGTCCTAAATAGATTCTTGTGTACATGGGTATATTATTTGCTTGTTCCCTGGGAAGTATGAAAAGTTAATTTTTCACAAAGATAATCATGGTGAAAAGAGAAAACACTAAGGTGTCTTTGAACAGCACTAAAATTGGTTATATTTTGTGCCTTATTACTAGGTCCTTTTCCTCAAAGTGGAGAGAATTGCTATCAAGTGTTCAACATCATAAAGTGCAAGTAAATACATCCTCAAGATTTTTTTCCTGGAATATTTCCAGATAATGAAACAAGATTTCTCCTTAGAAGGGTCTTCTTTGCCAATTCGTACATGTGGATGGATGGTTTTTATGAGCAATGATCACAAAGCAGAGAACAGCTGACCAAGCAATTCCTAGGTTTTCCAATATTCTGAAACTGAATATATGACTTATTGATTGTTATGAAGATTGGTTTGTTTTCTCTGGAGGCCTTTGGGCCAGAGCCATAAATACAAAACAAGAATTATTCAATCCAAACTTTAATTTCCCATAAAAGGAAGAAAAAAGTTACCCACCACTTAGTAAACCAAGAAAATATATGAAGTAACAAGATCAAAGATTAATTTTTCAAGAGGTTGCTAAATCAGCAAGAAGATGTAAGCAATTTTATTTGTAGCATCTTATTTGCTGGTTCTTAACATTTAAAACATGGAAACTAAAAAAGGAATGATCTATTTCCTTGTCCCACTTTCACTGCCTTGATTAAGAGATGTTTCCAATAAATACAAAGCTATTAGAAAATAAAAATTAAACCTCAAATATAACTGTTAAATATTGACTGCCTTTCAGGTCATTTCCCTGAGAGGTGAAACAGCAGCATGTACACTACATTCTTCTTTTTAAATCGATTTAATTTTGTACATTTATTTTTTGACAAAACTCAAAATTAGATCCAGATGTTTTTAAAGAACTTTATGAAGAACTTTCCAATGACTCCATTAAAAAATACTCCAGCCAATGACTCTGCTCCAGATATATTCTTTGAGAGGATATCAAGTTGTTTGGGATAGATTTGCTTTTCAAATAATATTCAACCTAAAATGAACCTGATAATTATATCATCCTTATTGCTCATACAACTAAACTTGAAACCAGCTTCAAATGCTAAATTGACAAACTCATTTTTTATTTAATATGCAAATAAAATATCCAAAATTATTATAAAGCAGGATTTACAAGAAGGTTGTAAATATGTAAGTTGGCCAATCAACAAGGTTACAGAGACGGTACTGGAGTCCTTCTGAAAACAGATGGTATCCAGCAGGATTCTAGATTTGAAAAGGGAATGATCCTTGATGGGCTGAATGGCCTTTATTTGATCCTAAATACCTCATTACTTGTTGAGTTTATTTTTTTAACAAGATAAAAGTTCAGTATAAAGAAAATATTTAAATTTTATAGGCTGTCCTATTGTAACATTAAGCCATATAGTTAGTCATAGTCTAACAATGTAAATCATTCATCCATGCAATCCATTAGTCAAAGAGTTGAGGTTTTCTTGAAATTTACAACATAAATCCACTTAGAGACATTTAGAGTTAAAATGTAAAAATATGGCCCACATAGAAATGTCTTTTTATAAAACTTTGGAGCATTCTTTTTGTCTTTTCTCATGGTAGTAAAATATAAATATTTTGATCAGATAAAAAACAAACAAAAAATGAAAACATTTTAAGGTGGTTATTTTTCTTCCCTTACAAATTTTTAAAAATAGAAAAATACATAAAATCACAAAATTGGGCTTCTGGTATAAATTTTACTATATATGATGATCTATCAAGTTCAGTTAAATTCTTTCCATTAGAATTAATGATATATTTTCCCCTCACTTCTAATAGTTTTGCTTTATGAAAGTCTACATTAGATTTATATTCCAGTAATCAGTAATCCAGTAATAAATTATAATATCCATTTATATTACTAAGTAATGTAGGAAAAAAATAAATTACTTTGAAATATCATGATCTTTCCACTCAGACCACCCCTTATCACCTCATTCCTGGATAACTATAATGACTGTCTAATGAGACTTTTTGCTTCATCTTCACCACTACAATCTACCTTCCATGAGAAAGAGTGATATTTTTTCCTAAAGCATAGTTCTGACCATCTTAGCCCACACAATGTTCCCAAACACTCAGTAAACTCCAATGGCCCTCTATTCTTGTAGAATAATATCTAAATCCTCTGATATTTAAAGCTCTACATGATCTGGAACTTTCCTATCATTTCCTATTTGCTATTCCTCACATTCAATATTGCATCTTCTCTCTAATTACATTTGTATTGCCCCTCCATCCCTAGAAAAATGTTCTCTTCTAATCTAGCATTAAAAGGTTCTCTTCAGCAAGAGTTTTTGTAGTTGTTAATATCATGCAAATTCTTTTTCTGTTTTAAATCTCATCTCAGATATAATTCTGGTTGGTAATTTTTTGATTATTAATTATAAAGGAGAGATAAAATAGGGATATATATATAAGATAGTGGCTTGTACATAGGCCATAAGGAAATGTTTGCTGTTGAATATATTCATTCCAAATGTGTTTTCAATTTTTATAAATATATGTTGTGTAACTCCAAATTCAGTTGTTCAGGTCTATAAATAATTTTGTGCTAATTATACAAAATTTTATATTACAAACATTCTTAATGAGAATTATGATCAATCAAGATATTAGCCTAACAATCCATATAGGGAAAAAATCAATAAATGTAAATATTCATAACTTATGATATGGACAATCCACTGAGTTAATACATCAGTACATACAGTGTACCTAGGTGATGCAGTAGATAAAGTGCTAGGGCTGGAATCAGGAAGACTTCACCTTCCAGTATTCAAATGTAGCCCCAGAAGCTTACTAGCTATGTGGCCCTGAGCAAATCAATTAACCCTGTGTGCCTCAGTTTCCTCATCTGCTAAATAAGCTGGAGAAGAAAATGGCAAGTGACAATATATTTTCCAAGAAAACCCCAAATAGTCACAAAGGCTCAATACTAAAATCAATGAACAACAACACGCAAAGGTTTCCTGTATATAAGTTTTAAAGCTGAAAACTAACTTTAGGACATCCTTTTTGTTTTTTAATGGAATGACCCCATCAGACAGATAATAAGTTGATAAAAAAAAAAAAGTTGGGCTGAGATTTAAAAAGGAAGAGAATAGGTTGGATTCCATTTGAGCACTTATACATTATTTTTTGTTTTTTAAAATAAGCTGAAGCTACTACCCAGTAAGTACACAGACAAATCCTGTTTTCCTAGACCTGCTCTATGGTTATAAATCTTGGAACCACAGAAACTCTGCGAATTAAATATATGAATGACCCAAAGGGCAATGGAGAGATGCTTAATGGCTACAAGGAAGCTGTAGTGTATTTCACAGAAGATGAACCATGCTCAAGAAGGCACAGTACTATGACTTTATATGTCAGAAAAGGAGGTTAGTGGCTTGGAGATTAGGACTGGAGAGAGGTGCCATGAAGACAAAAATGAAACAGCTTCACTCCCCTGAGGAGATCATACTTTACTGAGGGAGAACAGCATATACACATGAATTGTATCTAAAGTGAACGTAAAATAATTTGGAAGGTGGAAGACTTAGAAAGTGTGAGAGAATCAAAAAAGGCCTCATAGAAGAGGTGGTAGTTGAGCTGATCTTTGGAAAAACTTAATACTTTGGATAGGCTGAAATAGGCATGGAGTTCCTGGTTTGGGGAACTGCTTGTGTAAAGGCACGAGGTAGCAAATGGAATTCTCTGTATAAGGAATAAATAGGATATTTGCCAGTTTGGCTGACACGTACCATTTATAAAGAAGATATATATGCAATAAACCTTTACAGGTAGATGGTAAAGTGCTTCAAATGATTTTTTTAAGTTTGTGTGGGAAGGGGGCATTGTGGGTATATGTTCAATTCTAGAAAACAAGAAAGACGATAATAATTATTATTTGTTAAGCAGGGGAGCAATATAGTCACTCCTGTGCTTTAGAAATATCACTTTTATTGCTATGTGGAGGGTGGATTAGAAAAGGGGGAAATCTAAATCAAGGAGATCTACTACAGTAGTCCAAATAGGAAATGATGAGCATGTAACCAAGAATGTGAGTAGAGATAAAAACAATTTATGGGAGGTGAGGTGAAGGTAGAATTGGCAAGATCTGGTTACTGATTGGTCTATATGCACCCACATTCATAGGTAGTGAATCAAGTTAGATCAAATAGATATTGATCCATATTTTCTCATACCAGGTTTAAAGGATTCTTTTTTACATGAGACCTTTTAGGTCATAGGAAGTAGGTAACGATAAATATGTCTAAGCTAGAGGGCCTTCACTCATGTGGCCTAAAATGGGTAAACCCCAACATGAAGGGATAATCCAGACCTTGAGACCTCCACCCTTGGACATTTTCCCCTTCTTGGGGAGATAAACATTCTGGTGCCAATCTTGTTATCCCTTAGTCAGAGATGGGTGCTCATCCTGCCCATATGTTGAACACTTATGACCCTTCCCTTGCTCTCCTTGTGAACACCCAGGGAAAGTCCCAAGGTTATGTTAGGAGCCCCATGACCCTCCATTATTTCCCGATTGCCCAACTTTAGGTGAGCTTCTACATGTTACGTAGACCATGGATTGCCCATCCATTGCCCCAAATACCAATGTGACCATGGGAACACCAATGAGAATTTGTATCTTTTGATACACCATCTGGACTGTCTGGGACTTGATGATGTACTCTGAGACATTTCAAATTAGGAGGAAGATCTGAGGTCCTATTCATTAAAGAGACCACATTTCCTTACCAATTGTTATTGGCTCACAGTTCAGCCTCGATGATTTTATTACATATTCCCCAGAATTTTTGGCATGACAGTTTTAGAATGTGACATAGTTCTAGTATAAAGACTGAAAGACACAATAGGCAGAGATTGGCTTCTGTACAAGAATATGGACCAGAACCATCCAGGATGGGAAGTCATAAGTGGTTAGTGATTTATAGTAAGGGAAGAAATTTAGATATGTTTTGATAAATGAATTTAGAAACAAAGTATAACAAACATTACAAGTTTGAAAACAGATTAAACAAAGAATTATATTGCTCTTTTAGGTACATTTGTGCCAGATTTCCAGATCAAATAAGAATCATAATTATGCGATCTGATTTGTATGGATTTGTCCTAATGTTACTTCAAATTCTTAATAGCCTATAAACTATTTGGAGAGACTAAATGGGAGAGTAGAGAAAGGCAGGCCTGGTCTTGAAGTCAGGAAGTCTTGGATTCTTTAATGTATACTCTATTTTGCCATGAACAAACTAATTACCCACTTAATATAATAATAAAGGCTAACATTTATATAGCATTTACTATTTTGCCAGGCCCTATGCTAAGCATTTTACACTTGTTATTTCATTTGATCCCTACAACAACTTTGGGAAATAGGTATATTATTATCCCTATTTTCCAGGTGGGAAACTAAAGCAAATAAAGATTAAGTGATTTGCAGAGTTAATAACTAGCTGAGGTCAGATCTGAACTCCAGGCTTTCTGACATCAAGTCACATAGTCTCCTTTATACAATTTAGCTACCTCTCTGAGATGTCCAAGATTCTAAGATTCAGTCACTGTTCTTTATCAGCAGAGAGAATTATGATCCACTGAATGTCCCTTCTCTTTTTTCCTCACAAACAGTGCTCTATCTCCCATCTCTGTGCCTCCCCATCTACCCACCCTAGTCTGGAATATACTCTACCTCATAGAATCTGGATTCTTTCAAAATACAACTCAAGTATCATCTTCTACACGAAGCCATTTCCATTCATACCAACTGCTAGTGCCCTCCCTTCCTTCCATCTTTACATATTCTCTTTCTATGCCTTTCACATATGCTTTTATAGTCACTTGGGACTGCAAACTCTTGGTATGCTACTATTTCAATTTTGGTGTTTCCCTTCTGGGTACCTAGCACCTAGATATTAATAAATATTCATTGATTGATTGCACTTCCTGATTGACTGAGGAAATTCCCACAGAGATGACTATCTTTTTCAAGGAAAAGAGAATGGGAATGTGTGGCTTTCAAGCATAAGGGAATCTCTCCATGTGTTCTGGACTGTCTCAGTGGCTTTTCTTTTCATATAATTTCAGTATATTCAAAAGCAAAATCTATTTTTGAATTGATAATTTTATTGATAAAGCTCCTGAACTCAAATACATAAAAGTAACAAAAGAAAATAACAAGAATGAAATCTATCCTCTTTAAACCAGATATTGCTGCTTGTGCATCCTAGGTTACTGGAAGTTCTAATTCATGTTGGTTTGTCCCATGTGCAGCAAACAGAGCAACACAGCTTCCTTTTTCAAGGTGGGTAATAACTTATGCCAAGCAAGTTGAAAGGAATGTTGCCTTCAGTTATTTACTACTCTAAGTGAGGGCCAATTCATAAACAATTTGTAGGGGCTGGTAAATTGGTTATGCATTCTTATAAGGTTGATTTATACAACAACAAAAAAAATTCAAAGGAATTGGGTTAGGCAATGCATTTTAAATCATGAGCTGGATATAAAGTTTAAAGGAATGGGGGGAGAAGATAAAGTCATACAATTTTAGAACTAGAAGAGAGAGAGAATTTTTCATTGACACCTTATTAAGTTCCTTGAGGCATAAAATGATTAGATGGGTGAAGCTGATTCTCTATCTTGATTATCAGGGAGAGCCAACTGTCATGAGGAAACATGCTTCCCCTCCACTAGGCTGCTCTTAAGTGGCCTGGAGCACCTAGAGGCTGCTCCATCTGCTGTGAGCAGTGATTCTCCCAGTGAACTCTACAGCCATCCTCACCCCACAGGCAGAAACAAGACAAGGTTGGCTGTGAGATAGGATATAGCCCTGCAGTTCTGCTTCCTGACCGGCTCAGTGGCTGCTCCCCCAATCTGAGGCTTCTCCTTACAGCTAAAATATATCACAGTTGAAACAGCAGGCTTCTGCATGGAAAAAAACCAAAACCTACTCAAAGAATATTCAGGGTCAGAGGCACATGTTCTGCAAATGATAATAAATATTTTGAGAACCATCCCTAAATTTGATGGTTAGACATTAGCAAGGCTTCTCTGATCTTTTTACTCTATTCTAATGCATTTAATGTTAACATATGAAATGCTGAATTTAATTCACAGATTTTATACCAGGCCATCTTATCATTCAATTTTAGGGAGACAATAGCTTACTTCTTAAATATGGTGGTACATGTGCCAGAGATGTTTCCTAATTTTTAAAATTAAATCATTCTTATGTTTATCTATAGTGAAATCTTTACCAGACACAATGTAAGTCTTATTCTTCAGATCTTTCAGAAGCTTAATTAAACATGAAAGAGCACTCATTGTTTTATGCACATATACCACCTGCAATAAATGAAGTCATCCAACTGTGATTCACATATCTAACAACTAACTTGAACAGAAGAATGCCACTAAAAAGGAAACCCTACAAAGTAATTTTAAAGAAGTAGAATGTTAAAAGTAGAATGTTAAAATGAGGCAATATTGCAGAGAAGGTACACAGAATCACCTGATTGTTATCAAATTACCCTACAAAAACTTAAGATCTAATGCCTCAAAAAAAAAATTTCTGGGGCCTCAAAAACCACAAAAGAAATAATTTTTCAGCCCAAAACAATTTAGAAGGTCCCAATGAAAGATGGATTGCAACAGATTAGAAGTGGAGCTCAAAGTGCCACACATAAGCAGGCCCTACCTCAACAAGAGACCTTGGGAGCAATTGAATCAGCATCAAACACTTCCAGAGCTTTCAGTCAAAAATAAAGGGGGATTTTCACAACTGCTTAGAAGGCAATTACAAAGGTTCCTTTGCTGGCTCTGGGTACCAACCCTTGTCACATTACTCATATAGAGATCCAGATTCCAGGCCTGGGCCTTTGTCTCAGAGTGAGGGGGAGCACTAGCCAACAAGAGCTCTTAGACAGTGAAACAGGGACACCTGGTCAAAGAACCATGGCAAAAAAGGGTGCTTAAGGTTGCTCACAGACCAGAGCATAGTCCAAAAGAGTATTAAACATACCTCTCCTTAGATTATACAACCTTGGAAGAACTGAAAATTCATAAATCCCCAGATCTGGTTCTTAAAACAGCAGCCCAAAGAGCATGACACTTGAGTGCTCTGTTCACCACAGGAACAGAGCAACTAGCTGTAACAGGTTTTTAGGTTAAAAGAAAAATAAAGGTTGTAAAATAAGCAATCAACCAAAAATGAAAGTCAACATAGAAAATTATTTTGGTGACAGGGGAGATCAAAGCACAAATTCAGAAGACAAAAGTCAATATTCCTGCTTTCAAAGCCTCCAAGAAAAATATAAACTGTTTGAAGGTACAAAAATAATTAAAGATGAGTCTAAAAAGGATTTTTAAAAATCAAGAAAGAGAAGTAGAAGAAAAATTGTGGTCAACAATCTAGTAAAGGAAGCACAAAAATAATTTTAAAAAAACTTAAAATGCATAATAGAACAATTGCTTAAAAAGACACAAAAATCCAATGGCAGGAATTCCTTAAAAAGTAGAATTGGCCAATATTGAAAAAGTTAAACAAAAATTTGCTGATAAGAATTCTTTAAAAGCCAGAAATAGCCAAATGGAAAAGGAAATACAAAACTCATCCAAGAAAATAATGTCTTATTTTTTTTTTTATTGAGCAAGTAGAAACTTGACTCCATGAGACATCAAGAAACAATCAAAGAAGTCAAGAGAATGAGGAATTAGAACATAATCTGAGAATTACTGAATTACTTGAAAGCCAAGATCAAAATGAAAGAGCACAGAATTCATCTATCAAGATATAGTCAATGAAAACTACCCTAATATTCTAGAACCAATGGGTAAAATAGAAATTGAAAGAATCCACCAATCACCTAATGAAAGGGACCCCAAAAGGATAACTTCCAATAGTAGGCAAATTCCAGAACTCTCAGGTCAAGGAAAATATATTAAGAGTAGCCAGAAATAAACCAAATATCATGGAATCATAGTCAGAACAACACACAATATAGTAGCTTCTACATTAAAGGATTAGAGGGCCTGGAATATGACATTTCAGAGGGGATAGAACAGTAATGTTGAACCTTTTATACACTGAGTGCCCATAATACACCCTTAAACCACATGTGAGCCATCCTCTTACCCTAGAGAGGGGAGAGAAGAAGCACTTCATTGGGCTGCTGGGCAGAAGGTCAGGTCATGTTCTCAGGTGTGGTGAAGGGGAAGGAAGAAGTACTCTCCAACATATGTGCTATAGGTTCGCCATCATGGGCCTAAGGCTTCAATCAAGAATCACTTACCCAAGCTCAGTGGATTGAGAGCCAAACCCAGAGATGGGAGGTCCTCGGTTCAAATATGGCCTTAGATACTTCCTAACTGTGTGACCCTGGGCAAGTCAGTTACCTTTAACACTTAAATCCCATTGCCTAGCCCTTACCACTCTTCTGCCTTAGAACCAATACCCAGTATTGATTCTAAGACAGAAGGTAAGGGTTTAATTTTTTTAAAAAGCACCCAGAAAAACTGAGCACTATGCTTCCGGGGGACAAAAACAAGTATTCAATGATATGGAGGACTTTCAAACACTCCTGATGAAAACACCATATCTTAATGGCAAATTTAACTCTCATATAAAAGACTTAAGAAAAGCCTAAAAATATAAACAGGAAAGATGAATAAAAAAATCATTCCATATAGTTAAATTGTTTAAATACCTACATGGGAAGATGATTATTGTAACTCTTAAGAAATTTATCCTTATTAGGGCAGTTAGAAGGAACATATGTAGACAGAAGACAAGGACCTGACTTAAATATGATGGGATATGTATGAAAATAAAGTTTAATTAAGAGGTTGGAATGAGAAATTCAATAGAATAAGGGGGGGGAAGAGAAATTGAATGGGGAAAATTATCTCAAATAAGAGAGGCATGAAAGAGCTTTTACAACTTTTACAGGGGAAGATGGAGAAGATACAGAAGGAAGTACATGAATGTTACTTTCACTGGAATTTGTTCAATGAGGGAAGAATATGTGTAATGAACTGGGAACAGAAATTTATCTTAGCCTACAGGAAAGTAGGAGGAGAAAGGGTTAAGAGTTGGAGAGGGGGGATAGAAAACCAATAGAAAAAGAAAGCAACTTAGGGAATGTGTTGGTCAGAAATTAAACACTTTTGAAGATGGATGAAATGAAAGGAGAGGAAAAATAATAAATGAAAATAAATAGAATGGATAGAGATACATTGTGAAAAAAATATTACAAAAAATCAAGAAAGATGAATGGATGGGTGGATAGATGGATAGGCAGGCAGATAGAGATATAGAAAGAGAGGGAAAGAGAGAGAGAGAGAGAGGGAGAGAGAGGAAGATAGGAAGATAAATATGTCAGAAACAAATTTCTCTCTCCATTGTGTCTCCCTTTTTAATGTCATCTCTCAGTGACCTGGAGGTCAAATACCACTCAGTAAATTCATGTATAGATAAACCCTCACAGAAAGGAAGTTAAAGAACCAAGGAACCAAAGATTCAGGAAATTGATTCCACAGGTATTACCCCCCCTAGACAGCCCAAGCAAATTTAGAAACTATGATTGGTTCCTGAGATGTGAAGTGTGAGATTTAGTGGGTGGAGAAAAAACTTGTAAGGTCAGACCAGGAGCCTGTCTGGGGTCTTTCTGGCATGAGTGTGGAGAGTGGAGTGAACCCTTGTTGAAGTTTTAGCTAGATGCCCAAATGGCATCTGAAGATTAGAAAGCAAAGTATCTCTCTACCTCCCACCTGCTTTTCCCTCTCTTTACTACTACTACTTTGATTTAACAAAGTTATTGAGTTACTATCAGCTTCATAATTTCAATTAATTAATTAATCAGTAAATTAATTATTTATAATATATATTTTATATATTATTTATTATATATTATGTCATTATATTTTATTTATTATCATATATCATTATTATATATTTATATATTTTTTATTTATTATATTATTTAATTAATCTACAGATAGATATATAGAGAGGACAGACACAGACAGATATGGCTTAGAGAGTTAAGTACCTTGTCCATGGTCATAAATCTCCTAAGTGTCTGAAGAAAGATTTGAAATAAGGTCTTTCTAATTCCAGGTGCTGAACTCTATCCACTGTACCTCTTAGTCTGTAGTAGCAAAACAGATGGTACTGACAGAGGAGGAAAGGACTAATCTCTTTGAGAGAATACCATTAATTTCCCATCTTACTTCATCTACTGTGTCACAGATATACACACAGTTCCATGGAACAGCTTTGCCTGCTTGATAGGAAGGAAGGAGAGATGAAAGAAAGTTTCCAGATCTCTTCTGCCTCTCAGTCCAGCTCTCTTCATTATTCTTTGCTGTCTCAGGGTCATACTGTGGTTAACCACAAACCTGACTGTGAACCCCCTTAGTTAGCAGTCAGAATAAAACAACACAGGTGATGACGCACAAGGCAGACCACAAAGCGTTGGCAACTGAGGGACAATATTTTACTTAGGATCAAAAATATATGAAAGGAGAGTGTACTCAGCAAGTGCATGCAAGGTCAATCTGTACTTGACAGGCTAGGATCTGTTGGAGTACACTGCAGGTGGCCTACTCATCTCTCCACACTGAGGTTTTAGTGCTTGAATAGTTGATAAGTTCTATAGATGGAGGAAGAGACACAGTAGAGAGCTTGCACCTCATCCATCAAACAGCCACTTGTAAGAGAATAGTGAATAAGGGGCTTTAAAACTGACAGAGTTGTAGCAATGTTTATAAAGCCAAATGTCTAGGATATAGCAGAAATCTTTAAATGCAAAGAAAAGTTAACACACCCTTGCCTTGAACAAACAGAAGTAATATTAGTGCCTCTGGGTTAAATTTTTGAGGAGAGTTTAAAGAGAAAAAAAAAAGCTGAGGTGGGAACAAAGGGAAGAGTTTCTAGAAAGATATTGTTTTCATTGGAAAACTTTTTGAGGAGAGATTTTGGATGGAGCTCAGAGAGCACTGCTTTTTCTCTCCTTTGAGGCTACTTTATAGGACCTCCTTGCATCAATCTCTAAACTAGTTTCTTTTTGCTCTAACCTATCCTGCACACAGTTATCAAAATAATATCCCTAATGAACTAGTCTGATGATATCATCAATTTGCTCACTAATTACTGGCTTCTGATTGCCTCTCAAAAAATGATAAAATAAATTTTTGCCAGGTGTTTCCAGCCCCTGTGATCAGGGTTTAGTTTTCCTTTCCAACTTTCTCTTATAAGACTTCTCTTAATGAAAGCTACATTTTAGCCAAAGCGGACATGTAATGAGTCTGCCACCTCCAGGTATTTGTGTAGACTATTATCCAATTTGAAGGTAGCTACAGGTGGCACAGAGGATGGAATGCTGGACCTGAAGTTAGGAAGACTCATCTTCCTTTGTTCAAATCTGGCCTCAAACACTTCCTAGCTGTATGATCCTGGAAAATTAACACTACCACAAACTGTTTTTTTTTTTTTTCTTGGCCCCCTTAGTTCAATTTTGGATTTTAAAAAGAGAGAGTTTTGATGCTAAATTTGAAATATCTCACTCTCTGAATTAGATTGCAATTCACACTACAGGAAGTGACAGATTTAATTGGTTTATTTAATTGGTTTAAGAACAAACAAAGCCCCTTGTTTATGTATCATGAGTACGCCTACTTTGCTGACATCTTAAAGGTCACACTAGAGGACTCTGCATCAGGAAGACAGAAGACAGAAAACATTTGTCTCTCCTCCCTCATTACTTCCTGACTTCCAGAAGATCCTTCACTTGCCTAGAGCAAGGTCAGAGGCCTCCAAATGGAGAGGCTGAAAAACCAACATCATTCAGAGTATAAATTAGGATCCATTGAGAAATTTGGGCCTTTTTGACTAGGAATTGAGAGAGAGGTGTTCATAGGGACAGCTCCTGGGTTTGGTGGAAACTTGTTAAGAGAAAGGCAAACCACACAGTCTGAAGGGTTCTTTCTTCTCTTTTAATTTATTTAAAAAACAGAATTTTAACATGAATACCTGTTTGCCTCAGTTTACTCACCCCTAAAATGGGTTGTAGAAGGAAATAGCAAAGCACCCCAGTATCTTTGTCAAGAAAACCCCAAATAGGGTTATGATTAGTTGGACATAACTGAACATGACTGAATAACATGATCCAAATTATGTATGCGTTTTGCTTTTACTCCTGTAAGAATGAGATTATAGATAGATGAATTTTGATAAGAGCAAGTTTGAGAGGATTGGAAATTATCTCCAAAGTGCTGGGCTCAAGCCAGGAATCCTGGAGAGAATTCTGGAATTCAGAGAGCTGAGGAGGAAGGAGCTTGAGGAAGAAACTGCCACTTCCTATTCCTGAGCTGGAAGAGGAAAGGGTAGCTTTTCTGAGCTACCTTAACCTGTTTGTGGAAGTGTGGAGATTCCTTTTCAACTAGAGAGCATTTTAAGGAAGATCTAGTCATTCCTGCTGTTTTTACCAACTTGTTTGAAGTTTTATCTGAAGATTCTGTCAGGCTCTGAGGTTTTTTACCTCAGGATCAGACCCAGCTTTGGGTGGACTCAGCCATCTTGAGACCACTCTTAGTAGATTTTGGAGACAACTTCTTAGAAAAACAACTAAACTAAAAACTGAGGATTACAGCCAGGAAGACTAGTGAGTTTTGGGGGGAAACCTAGCTAGAAACAGGAAGCTGGTAGCATAGCCAGAAAAACAGAAGCATCCTTTGTGAGAGGGATACACATTGGTTGGGTGAAGTATAAGAAATTAGAGTGAGGGTGTCTTTTTGTTTAATCCTCACAGTCTACCTTGATTTCTAATAAATATAGATACTGTTTTCTTATAACATAGTCTCCAAGGCTTTTATAGGCACTGGTTCAGTGGAGGAAAGTGAACTTTGCTTCCTTTCACCAAAAGGGAATTGTGATACTTACCAACAGCCAAATAAGTATCCAAACCAGTTCCCAGTGTGGATAATACCATCTATCCACATTATTTCTTCAATCCTTACTTTCCATTTTAGAATCAATACTACATATTAGTTCTAAGGTATCAGAATAGTAAGGTCTAGGCAAAAAGAGTTAAGTGACTTTTCCAGAGTAACACAGTTAAGAAGTATCTGAGGTCAGATATGGACCCAGAGTCTTCCATTTCTAGGCTTAGCTCTCAATCCACCCAGTCACCTAGCTGTCCCTGTATTCACTTTTAATCTCTGTCTTTCACAATCTTTATCTTCCTTAAAAGTTTAGCTCACATGGAATAGTCCTCAACCTAAATTTAGCCTTTTCTTCATCAAATTTGTCTAAACAATTTTGGGAAGGTAGAAGAAAGAGCTTCTCCTTTGACCCATACTTTGGTACTTTATGTTATCCTCATCATCTAGCATGCTTTTTCCCACTGAGGAGATGCTATATCTCTTCAGATCAGAGTATGTCCATTGGAATTTTTCATGCACCTTTATATGCAGTTGGTGGCATAATGGATATAGTGTTGGAGCTGGAGAGAGAAGACTTCCATTGAAATTTGACTTCAGATACCATCTCTGTAACCCTGTGCAAGTCACATAACTTTTGTTAACTTCAGTTTTCTCAGTTATAAAATAGAGATAATAACACCAACACCTCAGGATTGTTATGAAGGTCATGTGAGATAATAGTTGTACAAAGCATGATACACTGCCTAGCACATAGTAGACTCAATATAAGTGCTATTGCCTTCCCCCCATATGTCCTAACATTTAGCAGAAAATCTTATATACAGTAGATGCCTCTTCTTCCTTCTATATCTGTTACTATCTGTTTCTGTCTTCTTTTTCTGATTCTGTACATCTGTCTCTCTGTCTGTCCCTCTTTGAGTCTCTCTTTGCTCTATCTCCCTCTTCTCACCTGTCTTCTCTTTTCTCCTCATGATGAGTGAGCTGAAATATAGCTATTAACTCCACTCAGGGCACTAAGATTAGCCTTAAGGGATGGAGGGGTTTGATTTTTAACCCATAGCTTGAGAGCACCCACGGTGTACTTCTGATGATTATGGACAGATTATCAATTAGTTATCAAGACTTAAATAGCTTTTAGAAAAACAAATTTACTAAAATGGTACATTAGGAATAGTTGATAAAAAAAGACTTCTCAGTTATCCAATATACTCTTGTTCAAGTACATACAGAGCCTATGGAAAAACTGGATCAAACATTGATATCAAAGGAGTAGCTCACAGATTCTAGTTGCTAGAATTTATTGTTCTACTCTTCAGGGTACTCAACTAGTTCACTCTTAGTATGTTGTAGTTCTTTGTGAGACTATATATAATGCCATCAATCTTTGTCCAGTCTGTTTTATAATATTTATTGGGAAAGGATTGGGGGATTGAAAAAACAGGGGATAAAGGGAGGTTTATATGGGGGTAATGAGGAATTGAGGGGAGAGAGAGGGAATATTGCTCAGTGAGGTAAAGGAGAGAGATTCCCCCTGCCGAGAGGAAGCAGCAGGCGTCCAATAAGGACTGTTTGTCTTGAATGACTGAACTGATGTTCAGCTCTCTCTATGCCCCAGAAAAGATAGTCCACTTATCTGACTGTGAGTTCAAATAATATAAAGTTTAATAACCAGTTGGGATTGGAGAGATATCAAAAAGGAGGGGCAAGGGAAGTCCCTAAATAAGGTTGGAATCTTCCTCAGCTTTTGGAGCTGAGGCCAGGCCCCACCGGCTGATGGAGGGTTTCTCCCACTCCCTTTTTGGTGCTAGTTTTGTCAATTTCAGAATCTTAGCAGTAGACAGAAAGCAAACAAGAACAGTTCTAACCTTCAGAAGCCTGTGTCTTCAGGCTGAACAGAGTAGAGGTACTCCACTCCAGACTGGGCTGAATGAGCTCTTCCCTCCTTCAATACCAGGAAGGAAGTAAAGCCTGGCAGGAAGGAAGTGCTAGTTACAAGACCCAACTGCCACTCCCAGGTAACCTTTCCCCTACCAACTGTCAATCTTGTTTCCTTTCCACAGTTTTTTGATTCCTAATGCAGACATTGCACAATCAGCCCTTGCTGTCCCAAGGGATAGTACTCAAACCCTTTGGAACTTAAAAAGTCCCCTTTTGGCTAGGGGAGGGAAGCAGGGAAATGTGATAGGAAATCAGGGTAGAAGGCAAGTGCCCACTTACCACCCAAGCAGTTCTACTATGGGTTCACCTGGAAACATTCTCTTCATTTGCCATTTATTAGAATCTCAGTTTGTGCCAAATGTTCATGAAGCTGGTCTTCTATTTTAGAGAGCATTCAGAGGATATGGCTAAGTTTCCTTAGCCTATCCAAACATCCTTCCTTTGAATATTACTTTAAATCATCTGAGAACATAGTGTACTTAGTCTAAAACTTTTGATTGATTGGCTGATTGAAACTTGTTTTCTCCTGCTAAGATAAGAAGATACCTTGTAGTTTATTTTAAATGAGATGTAATAGTTGATTGATTTACTTTTAATGTGGAGCTTGAGTTCTAGCATTTGGGACCTGTTCCCCTGTGCCCAAATTAAGTTGGAAAGGGAGAAGTTGTTCTCCCCCTAACTTCTAACTTTGATAGAAGACATATGTGGTTCCAGACTTTTTACAAGGAAGGTCTCAGGAGGGGAAAGAAAGAGTCTGGGTAGAAGGTGACATAGAGGAGAAGCAATCACAATCTGATAAAATATTTTGGTTTAAATGTATAACCTTGATTGAATTGCTTATCAGCTCTGGGAGGGGGAGGGAAGAAGATGTGAACACAATATGGATGATATAACTAGAAAAATTATAAGAAAATTTGTTCTTAAAATTAAAAATTAAATTATTTTTTGCCAATTTTTCTTGCTAAGACCATGGGATAGAAGCAATTAAATGTGCCACTGTAAGATTTAAAATTATATTTTCTGGAAAGGAAACAAGAACAAGTTCTGGACTTTCTGCCACTGTGTTGGAACAAACAACAGTGTGACTATCCATAGAGAAGAAATTGTCAAGACTGACAGTTGGTGGGGGAAGGGGCAATGGGAGTGGCAGTTGGTTCTTGTGACTAGCACTTCCTTCCTTCTGAGCTTCCTTCCTTTCTGGTGTTGGAGGTAGAAGGAATGTTGGCTTCCCAGTATGGATTAGGAGTGCCTCTACTCGGTTCAGCCTAAAGACACAGGCCCAACCAGCTCTGAAAGTTAGAACTGTTCTTGTTGCTTTCTGTCTTCTGCTAAGATTCTGAAATTGACAAAAGTAGCACAGATATAGCATAGACAGGAGTGGGAGAAACCCTCCACCAGCCTGTGAGGTATGACCTCAGCTCCAAAGCTGAGAAAAACTCCAACTGTATTTAGGGACCTCCCTCTTCCCTTTCCCCCTGATATCTCTCCAATCCAACTGGTTATTTAAATTTCTGTTATTAGAATATTGTAGTCAGATAAGTGGACTATCTTTTCTGGGCATAAAGGGAGCTGAACATCAGCTCAATCATTCAACACAAGCAGTCCTTATTGGACCCCTGCTGCTGACTCTTGGCAGGGGGCATCTCTCACCTTTTCCTCACCAGCAGCAATATTCCCTCTCCCCCTTAAACTCCTCCATGCTACATGCCTCTCGAAATACTCTAGGAACAGGAAGACATCCTTATCATGGTGAAGAGTTGAAACAAGTAGAAATAGAAGTAAGGAACAGGGGCAGAGAGAGAATTAAAAGAAAGTTGTCATTTTTTTTTTACTTAGGAAATCTTAATAAATAATAGAATGAAAGAGTAAGTATAGAAGAATTAAAGTTCTGTCAGCACTATCTGAGCAATCTTTTGCCTTTTTCTTAATCATCCAGAATCCAATTTTCTAATAGTATGTTTATAAACTTATAGAGTTTGATCTAGGAAGAAATTCTAAGAGCATCTAATCCAACCTTCTCTTTCATTAGGGCTCATGGAGGCATGATTTTGCCATTCAGGTGACAAAAAATAAAAAAAATTACAAAGCAGGAATTTGAACTCGGGTTCTAAAAGCAGCACGCTTTCTTCTGAGCTGTGTTCTCATTGCAACAAATCATACTAAGACCACTCTGAAGTTAGATCATTTCAAAGTACCTCCTAGCAAATGTCCTTTCATCTGTTTCAGCAAACATTACATTCCCTGAAGCAGTGTTTTACAGATCCTTCAAATGAGTTTAAAAGAAGTATTCTCCCCAAAATATCGGTTTTCCAAAGAATGGAATCTAGTCCAAAGGATTTTAAGTTGTACTTTTAACTTAAAACAAATCCAGCATTTCCATAAAATTATAACTGTCCTCCACATTCTTCTTCTTCTTCTCTATATGCCTTTAAGAGTACTTTAAAACTACACCAGCTGAGTTTACTAATAGAAAGCTATTTTCTTCTGTTCAAAAATACAATCCAATGACATTAAAAGGGCAAAGGAGTTCTGTTTAACATTACAGATGGGAAAAGCTCAATTCATTTTGAGTTCAGAAACTGCAGATAATTTGGGCTTCCATTTTGCCTGGGGCATTTTAGGCGAGGGGAGAAAAGTTAGCAAGAAATTTTCTGATGCAAATGGAGTTTAGAAAAGGCAAGTCATTTGTAACCACATTCAGTATTAAAACTTCAGCAATTCAAATGCTGAAAAGATAGCTCAGACAGGTACACCCTGCCTCTGATTCTGACCTATTTTCTTAGTTTGAAAGTTTGAAACCCAGTCTGGTTATTTGTAATTTTTGAATGTTTGTGATGGGCACTGCACTACATTTGCATATTCTCATTTGCATGTTTTTATGTCCTCTCTAGAATTTGGTTCTTTTTTTACCGTTATGCCTATTTTGCTGCCTTCCACATTTTTTAAATGTCAAAAGTCATAAACTTATGCTGCAACAAAATTTAAAATCAAAAGCTGAAAAATCCTAGGGCAAGAATCTTAAAGTGCTCTGGGATAAGATTTGTCTTAATTATCTCTGAAGTCTTTCCTATTTTCAACTTATAGTTATAGCTTTCTGGAGACAGGCTGCTATTTACTGCTTTTTCTCTTCCCTGTTTCTAATCTTTCTGGCTATTTCAGAAAGTTTTTTTTTTCCTTTAAAGTCATAGGATAGGGTTCCCTCCCTTGAACTAACACCTCCTAAGTCATATTTAAAAAAAGGAAAGAAAACGAGACGAATAAAATGGAAGATACCCCCCTCTTATTATTTTCAATGCTACTATTTCTATAGCCTTATTATAATATAGATTTGTACCATCAATTTTATGCAACAAAACTTTCTTTTGAGAAAGAAGTCTAAATGAAACAGAGAATTAGGGCAGATGTGAGAGTTAAGTAATTTAGGGAATTTATCCAAACACTTAAGATAAAGCAAAGTAGGTTGCTTGGCTTAAATTATCCAAATTGGTCCACAGCTGTGTCAAATTCATGGTAACATTGTTCAAAATTCTGAGATTTGTTGCCTTTGTAGACACAGCCCTGAGATTGCATCTTTAGCCTCAAATCTGAATTGTTGTTGGGCTACAGTTAGCCAAGTACTATTTCTTCTTCCACTTAAAATGAGTCATTTCTCCCTCTAATGTCAGCACATTTTTTCAACAGTTGCACAATATTAAAATAAATAAAGTCTTGAATAATTAAATTCGCCTCAGATGAGCTTTTCCATTTTTTTCTTTTTTCTTTCTTTCCTAAAGAAATGGAAGTTGGAAGTTGAACTTCCAATTGCCTAAAACCCACAAATAGTGCTTTTTCACCAAGATGTCTCTGCTTTGTTCTTCTCCTCTCAGAAGTTTTCCCCCCTTTAGAATCTCAACAGGGACTCATACCAGATACCCAGGACATAGCTCTACTAAACACCCAGGTAAGAATAAATATGTCACACCATATTCCTTAATAGTGTTCATTTTTCAGTCATGCACTCAACTGCCAGAGTACGGGCGGGCATTTGAATTATAATGTTACCCTTTAGGCCATCACACACAATTTAGGGCCCTACAATAGAACTGCGTTTTTCACTCCTTGTTGAAAGCCTCTATTCAGCAGTGTAGACAAGCTTTCAGAACCAAAATTGTAAGTTTCTGGGCAATCTTACTCAGTTCCTTTCTTACTCGAATATTGCCTGACCTAGTTTACTGATATTGAGAAAAAGAAAAAGAAAAAATGTAGAGAGTGCTTCCATATCTTGAAAGGGACAGTTCCAAACAGATGTTATACAAACAAACCAAAAAAAAAAAAAAGAAAAAGAAAAAGATAAAATGAATGAGGAGTTTAGGCCAAGTACTGAATAGAATACATCTTTTAGTTTTCTGAGGCAGGAACACCAAAGTAAATAATAGCAGTCTTAAAAATATCAAGGGCTCCTTAGCTATAAAGTTAATATATAGTATATATGGGGTGCACTGAGGCGATTCAGTGCCTTTCAGAGCAACATTACATTCTGACCCCTGAATGAATCAGTTAATGTCCTAAAAGCAGAAATGGAATTATCCTTTCCTTAGCATATATATAAATTTAATTACTTGGAATACTGAGCTCAAAGCTTTCTTGGAAGCCTAGATTTTCTATGTTAACTCAATGGTATACACAAGGTACCCTTTTTTCTTCGTAGTAATTCATCAATTATGAAATATGTTGGGATCTATTTTTCTCTCAGTAATCAACTTAAATCTTTCAGGTGGCCAAGTTTAAGTTCTGCTCAACTAAATTTCTTATCTTAACCATCCTTACTCTGCAAGTCTATAATAATGTGTGTTGCAATCACATTAGTCTTTAACAAAATGACATTTGTTGATTGTATTAAGCAATTAAAAAAACATTGTTCAAACTTCATAGGAAGTCATCCTCAGATGAGTAATACCTACTTTAAAAAGAAAATGAACAATTAGTAATAATCACATGGTCTGAATTGCAAACAGAGAAATTAGGAGTCTATCTTATGGTCTAATGAAGGAGGGTATGTTAGGGGCCTACTTAAGTAACTAATACGGCAATTATGAACTGACACCTAAATCCCTTCTAGCAATATTGAATAGAGGACATCATAACTTTGCAAACCTGAGCCCCAAAACTAAACTCCAGCTAGAAAAGTAGTCCTGTGGGAGAATGAATGACAATGAATCCCATGAATGAATTGAGAAAATATTTCTATTGATAATACAATCAAATTTCTTTGGCTTTTCAAAAGGCTGGTCTTCAAAAGTAATATTGAATTTAAAAATCAGAATGCATAATAGTGACGCCAAACTTCAGGTGATTCCAAGGGCAAGACATAGAGACACTTCTTGGAAAAAGGATATTAAAAAGAAGATATTAACCTTTTTAACTTGACTATTAGAAAGTAATGATCTAATCTCAAAAGTTGCTCCTGAATTTTGAAAACTCTTTCTTCATTCTCTTCTAGCTGAAACATATTCCTTTGAGGGTTATTGTGAGGATCCAAACAGTTCATAGTTTGCAAATAAGAATTTACAAATGACAAAGAACAATATAAATGCTAGCTTCCTTTATTATCTTCTTTTTGTAGCCTTTCTGGTAGATCCAGCAGTATCTTTCATGTTTTAACACAAAATTGATTTTGATATCTAAATAAAGGGTAGTAAAAACAGAGAAAGAAAACTAGTATTTATTCATTTCATTAATGAATATCAATGAAAATATTTTTAATGAAATACTAGAAAGGAGATTGTGGCAAAATATCGCCAACATGCCAGGAAAAAGGGCTGATTTAGCATATGAAAACTATCAGCATAATAAACCATATCAACAACAAAAATTGTATTTGATTTTATCAATAGATGGAGGAAAAAACTTTGACAAAATATAATCCACATTCCTATTAAACACTATAAAGAACAGGAATTGATGGAGACTCACTTAAAATAAGTTATTGTTATTGTTCAATCGTGTTCAAATCTTCATGACATCATATGGAGTTTTTTTTTTTAGTAAAGATACTGAAATGGTTTGCCAATTCTTTGGATTAAAGTTAACAGAGATTGAATAACTTGCCTAGGATCACACAGTTAGTGAATTTCTGAGACCACATTTGAACTCAGATCTTCCTGACATCAGTACCTGGTGCTCTATCCACTGAGTCAACAAACTGTATCTGTCTAAAACCAAGAGCAAGCATTATATGTAATTGTGATAAATTTGAAACTTTCCCATGTTAAACTGGGGGGAAAAAAACTCAGAACTATTAAATAGTCAGAAAAACCAGTCTTTAATTAAGGAAAGGGGTTCATTGCTTTCAAGACCTCCACAGAGAGGTGTGCTACAAACCCACAGAGTCCCAAGATTCTGGTTACTCTGGTCATTGACCAAAGGGAGAAATCACTGAGCAAGATGACAACTCAGAGGAGTCAATGAAATTGGGAGCTCATATACCCTTTTAGGGTAACTGGGGACTGAGGATGGGAGAGTATAGTTGATTGGCTTTGCAATGGCAACAAAGAAAATGAGGAGTCCTAGACAGGAATAACTGGGAGAGGTTGATGCTTTACAAGGGACACAAAAGGGAAAGTTTCAGCCAAAGGCTGGGCTGGTAAAGGACTTTAGCCTACATGGAGAAACCTTTGGGACAAAAAAAGAGATACTTATCACCTGATAGGATTATCCAACTCTACCTAAACTACTTTAATGTCTACCTTTAGTCTGAGACTCCTAAAGTTGGGTTTTTCCCTCAGGGGTAAACTCATGTGAAAAGGTCAAACAAATTCTTCACCTTCAAGCTAACTAAACTGGAGGGTTATCAGATCTCACAAGGCTATAAATTTGGGAGTTTCTAGATTCCACATCTACACCCAATAAGATCAGAAGTGAAATTAGGATATCCATTATTATTTGATATTGTATTAGAATTGCTAACTATAGTAATAAGAAAAGAAAAATAAATGAAAGGAATAAACACTTCATGTGTATAATCAAAATCAGATTGCTTCCCTTGCCAAGAAGGTAGGAGGGAGAACATTTTAAACTCAAAAAATCTTTAATGATTTTTTAAAAATTACACCTACTTGAGAAAAAATGACATAAATGAAAAGAATTAATTTTAAAATTGAAAGTTTAAAAAATTAAAACTAGTTCATACTCTTTTTCTTAATACTATTTGACTTTAAAGTTTAAAAGGGGAAAGTTTCATACTGAGTTTGAAACTAGCTCATTCTTTGAATGAATTGGGTTGCAATTCAGCCCCACCCTTGGACTGAATTAAAAGAGAGCCTGGTGTTTATTTGTCAATAAAATACTAAAGATAGGAGGGGATAAATTTTAAGGGGGTAGGGAGATTCCAGAAGCCTGGTGGCTCCCCAGCATCCAGAAGATGCTTGCCACTTGACCCATAGGACTCCTGGCATCTAGAAGACCAGACTGATACAAACTGAGGTCAAAGTTTGCCAAATCAGAGGGACTCAGAAAAGTGAACTTAGAAATAGCACAAAGGGGACTTGGAGAAAGGAAGTAATCTTTTGTCTTGTAATCACAGAGTGAGCAGGTGACTAGTAGAGCACAGGAGGGTCCCATCCTGTAGCTGGGCAGCTGACTGGGAGTAGGCCACCAGGAGACTGCCAGCATAGACAAGTACTTACAAGGGGAAGAGGCTTGAGAAGAGAAAAACTGGCCATATGTGGCTGCTGCCTTTTCTTTCTCTGATCTGTTTTTTATAACTAGGATATAGTTTCCAGAGAATTTTAATCTTAACAATATGGTGACCATGAAGCAGAAGTCTGAATTCCTCCTCTTTTTACCTGTTTCTAAGTTGTTGTTTTTTCTTGTCACATGGGGTGATTTGCTTATTGTATTAAAAAAAAAATAACTTCTGCGTTTCTTTTATTTAATTAATTAATTTTAATTTTTAAATATTTTTCTTTGTTTCCATGATTTATTTTCTTTTCTTCCCTTTTCCCTCCCCCCTCCCAACTTCTGGGTTTCTGAGAAGCTCAGACCTTCACAGAGAAAGTTTTGGTAAGATTAGCATTTCTTTTGTGTGTCTATTTCTTGTGAAAAGGCCTCCTGTATTTTTGTGTATGTTGGCCAATTATATTGTTTCCTTTTCCTTTGGAGAGAATGTCAACAAAGTCAGCAAGGTAAAATGACAGTAAAGTTGCTATGGTAGAAGGAAAACTTGCATTTGTTTAACTTTAATGATAAAGGAGTAAGAAAAAGACAAGACTTTCAGTTTTCTTTTTTCCTTTCTATAAAAAGAAAACTCCAAAGGAACTATGCATAGGTAGTTCATATGGCCTCTAAGGATAGACCAATGATATTGATTTAGGCAGTATCCAATAGTGACTATGTTGTGGGGTGTAGAGGTATACCCCTGGGTTTAGAGAAAGAGATACCTTTCACAAGAATGCAAGTCTCCAAAACTTAACTTAAAAGCAAAGAGAGAGATTTATTAGTAATGTTGATTTTTTGCCCAGCAAGAAAGCATGAGTGGAACAATCTGGGAGATTGCTCCCAGAATGACTCCATTCTGGGGTTTTTATATTCTTCTGTAGCAGTGGGGACCTGACTCTGGAGCAAGAGGTTGGGGGAGGAGGTTATTCCAAGGGCATGGGGGTGGTTCTCCTGATTTGGAGGATGAATGAATGAGGTGTGTCTCTTTGTCCACTTCAATTCCATGGGGCAATCAAAGGTAATCTCCAAGGTTAGGTGTTTTGTGTTGGGAGTCATGATAGCCTAAGGAAGTAGAGGAATTTCCCTGATAATAGTTTGCCTGAATTTCTGGGGATACAATGCCCATGCCAACTAATTTAGTTTTTGTTTGTTCAATTTTTTTTTTTTTTGTGGAAATGGGAAATACATGAAGAACCCTGTCCCACATAGATCTCCTTTACAGAGGCTGCTTATCTCATGAAAACAAGGGTTACTACCAATAGATCCAGGAATGACAGAAAAACCAAGCTATTAGCTATTGTAAAAAAAATAATAATGTTTAAAACTATGACTAAGTCAGTTGGGCCTTTGGCCTTGTTTTGCATCTTTTCACTTTAAGACTTTAAAAGAATTAAAATTAGGTGCTGTCAATAAAAAACCCAAAGAATTTGATTACTGGTACCTTTATGAATCTTCAAAGATTCAATCAAGTAGCCACATTTTTAAACAGTTTTCCACTGCTTTTTTACACCCTTCTCATCCTAAAATTGTTCCTTCCTTTCTGGCCTCTTCCTCATTGCCTCAGCCTGGCCCCCTTCTCTCTTTTTGAGAACCCTCCCCAATTTTCCCTTTGACCCTCCCTCTCACACATTATTTTCCCCACTCCTAGACCTATTTTCCATTTCTTCTCACTGTTCTGTTCTTTCTTACTGTGAAGATTGGATTTAGTTATCTCCTGATTGTAACAATGAAGGTACTTAGCTCTTCCTTTATTGTGAAGATTAAATTGTAATTCCCTGTCTATTTTTAGATTTTAATCCCCAAAGTGTTAACTCAGTATTTAAAGTAGGTCTACCCATTTTAACCACAAAAGGAGTTAACTAACCACAAAAGGTGTGATCTAACAAAAAAAGGTGTGAACACCTATTTCATACATTGAGTGAACAGTCCTGGAGAGGAGAGTCTGCTGTTATTGGTAAACATGAAATTTAGGGGAGGTGACACAAGAGAAAAAGGTCTTTAAATAGAGGAAACAAAGACTGAAGATGATCAATTACCTGGGCTTGGAGTGAAGGGTCACTCACTGGGAGCTGGAGGGAAGACAGTCACTTGAGGTGAGACTGGAAGACAGACACTCAGACTTGGCTGTGGAACTCAACCCTGGAGTAGCTCTGCAGGAGATCTCAGACTGCTTTCATTTTAGATGGTCACCATGGTGAGTGTAAGGCTGACTTAGTTCCTTGTCCTTTCCGGATGTATGAACTTCCAAGAAAGGCCCATCATCTTGAGATTCCTTTTCCCTGATTAGAGCCTTAGAATTTCTACCTGGCTCAGAGGAAGCCAGAGTTTTTCATTCCTTAATATCTTCCCTCTATTGTAAATAAAACTACCATAAAGTCCATTTTACTTGAGTAATTCATTTTGGGATTTAGTAATAAAATCCCTGGCAATCACCAAATTAAATATTAAGTCTTAACATTACTTTACCCTTCCCCCTGAAGCTGTTTGCCATTTCCATGACCCCAATACCACCCCCAGGTGAGTCTAATTCCCTTTGATCCAACCTCTTAATTTAGATAGGCCTCATCCTCCCCACCCATTCCCTAAAAGTCTCCTTTAACTATTTGGAGATCTTCCCCCAAAGCAGCTTCTTTGAAATAGAGACTAAATAGCAGTAAATAATTACTCCCATAAGACCTGTTTCCTCTCATGGAAATTGCCACACAGAACCAAAGAGACAATGTGTTGTCATTAAGACATTTTACATCCAGTCCCATAGATAGCACATGGTGCCTGGGCATGTCCAATTTTTACTATGATCCAATTACTGACCTCAGAAAGTTTGACATCATTTTTAAGGCTTTAATCTGAGCTAGCTGGGGTGATATAATGGATCTACAGTATACTTTACTCTAAGGAAGAAAGATAGGCAATTTTTGAGATCACTGATAATCCTCAGATTGACTATGGGAAATAGTGGCTATTACCGAACCCAATGGGACCTCAATAAATATGATGCTAGGAAGGCTTTGCTTTAAGGAAAGTGGGACTAATAAACTTAATCAATTTGGCTAGAATCTACTTATTTTACAATGGTAGACTTCTGCTCTACTCATCCATACCCCCACCCTCACCCATCCCCCACCACCCCACCCTGTCCCATTCCTATCCATATAAATTCTAGGAAAATATTTGCTTTCACCCAGAAAGTTTCTCATGTACATTGACTCACTTGCTTTAGGGGTATGAAGAGAGTCCAACTTTATTCTCTCAAATTTAATAGCAGGACTTCGCTACTATCATTTTTTAATGGTTCTACTTTAGTTCAATATGTTTATTGTTTAGTTTAAGCAGCACCAGATTTAGAGACATACCAGGAAGATAGTAGGCATCTCCTCTCAGAGTTCAACAGGGAGACCACAAGGTTTCTAGGTCAAAGGCACCTTCCAAAAGTGGAATATTTAGATTTTATTTTACCTGCTGGAACCTGCCCTATTTCTCCCAAGTGCATTGAAGCTATGTAACAACTCTGTGCTCCTCTTCTAGGAGGTAACTGAAAGTAATTTTCAGCTCTCCCAGAATTAAAAGCAATCATTCTGTCTACCCCTGCTCCAGGAATTCAAGACTTCAAAAAACCATTTTGAGTTTTTATACATTTTGAGTTATATATACAACAATAGAATGGGTTGGTTTCTAGGATCTTGACTCAAGCTATGTGATGCCACCTAATGTCCAATAGCCTCCAATTCTGTAAAGCTGGATGCAGTGGCTGCTAGAGCATTATGTTGACTTTGGGTTCTGGTGGCCAGAGTTTCTCTCTCTCTCTCTCTCTCTCTCTCTCTCTCTCTCTCTCTCTCTCTCTCTCTCTCTCTCTCTCTCTCTCTTGCTTTCTCTCTCTTGCTTTTTCTCCCTTTCTCATATAAAATTTTATTTTGATTTGATTCCAGGAACAAATTAACACATAAATTTTCCAAAGATACATGATTCATGTTGTTTCCCTCTCCTCTTCCCTCCCCTTTCCTAAAGTTGACAAGGAATTCATCTGTGGCCACAACTAATGTAGAAGGCCTCTGACATAGGCCCAGTTTCTCCTTTAACTGTTTTCTGCTCTGAAGTGGTAGAGGAATTACCACTTTGACACAGCACACAGGCCTTTTCAGATCAAAGACTTGCAATGTAGAAAACTTTTTCCAGAATGAAAATACTACACTTAAATGTTGTAAAACTCGGAATACTGCAACACTGCTTCCTAATTGTCCATCCTCTGGAGAACCACTAAATGATTGTACTTCCATAGTGGACATAATTGAAAAGATTTCATCGTGATTTCTCTGATACACCTTTAGAAAACTGATTTAGTTCTTTGCACTGACAGTTCTTTTTTGAGGGATGGTGCATAAGACTGTGGCACTGAAGGTGTTTCAGACCTTAATATCATGTGGGCAGCTTCATTACCTTTGAGTTTTAGTGCCCAGAATTCTGAAATGATGGTACTGTGAATTGCATGTGAAAGAGCTAAAGGAAAGAAAGCAACAATTTACACAAACGAGATATACTTTTGTGGTCTGTCATGCTGTTGGGATGCTATAGATGCAGCGAGATTTTCTGACTTCTGCTGGCCAAGATGATTGAAAACGCAGAGATCATTAAAGAACTGCCTTAAAGTCTGCTCTTCAGCTACCTGCAGCTTTACTATTGTTCACTGCCCTGCCCATATAGAAGGACCTGACTCTGCCTGTAGAGGAAATCATTTGGCAGTCACTGTAGATAAACTTGTGGACTTAGAAGAATCTAAGTTAATTTTGACTCTAATCTAATGAACCAAAATTGTCTCTTTTTTCATGAACAGGGAGAGAAGTGGAAGGCAGATTAATGGAGTTTAAGTTTATTCGGAAGAAAAACTCTGATTTCCCAGAATCATCTATTATCAAATATGCTTATCTGTTCACAAGTGTGGCCACTTTGGTACTCAGAGGATTATGGACTTGTGATAGAGGAATGATCCAGAGACATTGAGGGACAGAGCCTGGAGGACATGCTGAAGTTTGCATCCACATCGGGGGATAATAAAGGAGGATTGGAATCTTGAGGAAAGAGGAGATTCCAGCGGGTGGGGACAGTTGATATTTCTCTTTCCTGAGAACGCCAAGGATGACAGGCTGATCAGAGATTTCTCTCCTGAGCCATACAAAATCCCTCATTGATCCTAATCATCATTCCACCACCCACCCCCCCTCCCCAAGACACCAAGAGTTGTGGCAAAACCTGAGAAGAAGAAGAAAAGCATCAGAAGATCTCACACAGGTCCTGGGACATCCTGAGTCTTGACATTGGCTTTGCTGGGCTAAGACCAGGGGCCACCAAACCCTGAGCCCCTTAGAGGACAAGCTGACAAGCCTACTTCTCTCAGCTTTGGGGGGAGGGAGAAAAGATGATTTTAGACAGACCTGGACTTTCCTTACCCTCTTTCCATAGACCCCAACTTTCAGATTTCTTTCTTATTTTACCCCTAACCACCATTTGTTACAATAACGTGTCAGTTATCTTAAATTGACTTCCTTGTCATATTGAAGGGGGAGAGAGCTGATTTCTCTCTCTTTCCCCAAGGGAAGAGGTTCACCCATTAAAATCAGTTATTAGAGGGGAGTAAAGGCAGGGTTAGTGGAGAGACATATTTGAAGAAGACTGAAGGGGGAATCCATCTCACCCTCCTTCTACCTTCTGAGCATTTTATCAACTCTTTCTCCATTATACCTAAACCATCCCTCTAATACAGACTCCATTAAAAGAGTTTGGATGGACCCAAAACCCAGTTTTGGATTGTCAAAACAGTCTAGACTCCTATGTGTATATCTCTAACACTACATGTGAGGTATGAAATCAGCTTACTTTCCATGCCAAGGCTTTTTATTTTGGGGGCACAAGGGGTGACCCATGGCTTATACCTTTTGAATATTTTCTAATTGATTTCATCATTATGCCTAAAGCTGGACATTATAACATTTGTCTTATTATAGTAGACCAACTCATTAGATGGATAGAAGCCTTTTTTGGTATTCATACCACAGTGGCTTTTGTTTATAAATACTATTGAGGTAGATTGTTCCCAAATTGGTCCACTTATATGCATTGATTCAAATAAGAGTACTCATTTTAATGATTATGTTTTATCACAGATTTATTCTTTTTTGGGAATTGGTCCAAAATTCCATATACCCTACCATCCCCAGAGTTCAAGCCAAGTTGAATATATGAATAGAGAACTTAAAAAACATAACTCGCAAACTATGCACTCAGTCTCATTTGAATTGGCCTGAGATTCTCCTCCTAGCCCTATTTTACCAGCACAGGAGATCTATGTCTCACCATTTGAAATGTTTTTGGACATCTCTCTATTCAAGCTAAACCTTCCCACTCTGCATATATATCTGTAGTTTTTGAAGAAACAGATTAATATCATGGTAATTTGCCCTCCAGATTAATCTCTAATGGGCCCTATATCCTAAGAACTAAGATTGGCATGTCCTTATTGAGGTTTCACAAGGAGACATTATCCCAGGTTTCACAAAGAAATGTTATCCCAGGTTTTACAAAGACATGTTATCCCAGGTTTCACAAAGATATGTTATCCCAAGTTTCACAAGGATATGTAATCCCAAGTTTCACAAGATATGTTATCCCAGGACTTCAGGTTTCACAAAGATATATTGTCTCAGGGTTCACTGACCTGACCTAGGTCCTCATGACCATATGTTGAACATCTGGGTACCAAAGACTAAGATTGATGTGTCTTTCCTTTTGGCGCCTAAATGTTAAGACTACCCCCTTCCCTTACTCCTTCTATATAAACCTGATCTAGGAAAGGCTCGGGGTCTTTCACTTCCTGTAAAGACCCAGGCTATAGTTTGAATAAAGTACCTCCTAAGTATTGCATTACCATGTGTGTGTGTGTTCTCCTTGGAGTCAGAACTAGAACCGGACTCTACATTTGGGGGCTCATCCATACAAGCGGTTCCAGGATTCCAAAGGTTTAGACCACACAGTGGTAAAGGTTCTTGAATCCCTGAAGGGAAATCTGAGTATGTCTGAGTGTGCTTGTCTGTGTGAATGTGTATGGGGAAGGGAGAGTCTGGATCGCAGATATGGCTAAGTGGCTGGCAGATTCCGTGCTTCCCAGATTATAGGAGACAGCCTATTGCCAAGTTGAATCCATAATGGCACCCTTTCACCTGTTTCTCAGTGAGGACCTTCTTGATAGGAACTTCGGGATGGTTGGAGGCCCCCCACCCAAGGTGGACTTGGGATGACAGAGGTTCAAGTCTGAGGACCCTATGAGTCCTAAGGAGCACTGTTAGATGGTGAGTGTGAGGGATTTCCATTCTGGCAGACATGCCAAGGAATAGGATATCTAAGATAAGCCCCTGGGGTCAAGGGAGTGTACTTTTTCTTGCCCTGAAACCTAGTGAAAGTCTGCATCTCTGTTGTTTGTCTTCTACATCTATTTGTTGTCTGGCCTTTATTGTTTGTCTCGTGTGTCTGTCTATATTTGGGCCATTAATAGTCCTCATGGGCCAACAAACATCTACCCCCTTAGTTTTGGTCCTGACTAACTTCTCCGTCTTTAAGGAGTAAGCCCAGAATCTCTCCCTCATTGTTGGAAGGGACACCTTGTCACCTATTGTGATTCAAAGTGGCCTACCCTCAAGCTTGGATGGCCAAAAGGAGGCACCTTTAACTTGGGGGTCATCTCCCACCTCAGTTCCCATATCCTGGACCCCAGACCCTCCAGTCACCCAGATCAGGCCCCGTATATAATCGTCAGGCAGGATCTGGCTCTGAACCCACCTTTGTGGTTGCAGCCTTTCCTACAACCTTTGCAACCTTCCCCTTCCCTACCCCCCACAAGGTAGGGCTCTCCCCAAGTTCTGGCACTCCAACTATAGGCGACCACTTCTCCTCCTTCCTTACCCAAGAAACCACTTCTACTGGATTCAGATAATAGTCCCCCTGATCCTCCCCCAGCCCCTTATTTCCCCTTGTATCCTGACCTGAATCATCTTCTGGGGGAGGCAGTCACAGCAGCCAGCCCCCACTCTAGTCCCCCAGCAAGTTGCACAAAGGGAAGAGGGAGGGCGCCAACCCCGGACCCTGAGACTGATAAACCTTCTTCTACTAGTGCCATATTACCTGTGCAAGTCATGGGCCCATCAGTTCCAGGGCTCTCCCCACCGACTTTACCAATATTGGCCATTTTCCTCCAGTGACCTCTATAATTGGAAGACCCCAAACCCTCCTTTTTCCCAGGAGCTCCAGAAATTAATTGATCTATGTGAGTCTATTATGTCGACCCACAGGCCCACTTGGGACGATTGTCAGCAGCTTTTGCAGGTCCTTTTCACCCTCGAAGAACGTGAACGCATCTTCATGGAGGCCCACAAAAACGTGCCTAATGGGGTCGACGGTAGTCCCACTACTCAGCAACACCTCATCGAAGAAGCCTTCCCAATTTGGATTTTGATCAACCTGAAGGTAGGGAGCATCTCCATGTCTATTGCCAGATTCTCGTGACCGGTCTCTGGACTGCGGCTTACAAACCCACTAATTTGGCCAAGGTTAATTTAGTTAGGTAAAGGGCAAATGAAAGTCCAGCAGCTTTTTTAGAACTCCTGCAAGAAGTATTCTGGCTGTATACCCCCATGGAACCCCTAGCAGACACTAGTTGGGCTGTCATCCTTTTAGCATTTGTTAACCAAGCGGTGCCAGATATTCATCACAAGCTCCAGAAGATGGAGGATTTAGGGAACCAGAATATATCTGACCTCTTACGAATTGGGGAGAGGGTTTTTAACACCCAAGAAACTCTGGAAGATAGGGCCGAAAGGAAGGATCTGGAAGCAAAAGAGGAGAGAAAAAGGAGAGAAGAGAGGGAAGAGAAACACAGGCAGGAAGAGAGGCAGAAAGACCATAGATGACAAAGAGAGGTGGCCCCCATCCTGGCACCCAACCTGAACCTGATTCAGAACCCTCAGACTCCTCCAACGAGTAATCCAAGACTTCAGGAGATACCCTATAGACCTGTCCCTCAAAGGCTACCAGGGAGGAGGGACGGGTGCTTTAACTGTGGTGAAGAGGACCACTGGGCACGAAATTGGGGTGGGGGGTGGGGGCAGAGAAAGCAAAATATGCTCTCCCTTCAAGGAACGGAGGATTGAAGTGGATGGGACTTGTCATCCCTCCCCAAGTCCTGGGTAACCGCTAAAGTGGAGGGAAAACTGGTTAAATTTTTGGTAGACACTGGAGCTGATAAATCCATCCTTAGGAACCCCCTTAGAGATGTTTCTTCGTGGGCTAGTTGGGTCCAAGGGGCCACTGGAACCTGCTGCTATAATTGGACTACTAAATGCTCTGTTAATCTAGGATCTCATCTGGTGTCCCACTTTTTTCTCATTATTTCAGAGAGTCCTGCTCCCTTATTGGGCCAGGATCTCTTTTACAAAACTGGGACTCACATTCATTTTACAGATTCAGCAGTTTCTGTCAAAGACAATACCCCCTTACAGGTCCTGACTTTAACTCTCCCAGAAGAATACTGCCTCGATGAGCCCCTCTACTACCAACCGCCAGCTTCCATCTGTAAGTACATCCAGTTATGGGTGAATCAGGTCCCTGGGGTATGGGAAGAATCCTCCAGGGTAGGTCTGACCAAAAACAGACCTACCCCCCCCTCTCCCCCCCCCATCATTGTCACCTTAAAACCAGGTGCAATGCCTATTTGTATTAAACAATACCCTATGACCCTGGAGGCCCGAAGAGGTATTACCCCTCAAATCAACAGACTCCTAGACTTGCGTATCCTGGTACCTTGTCACTCCCCCTGGAATATTCCCTTACTACTGATGTGGAAACCCGGAGGGATAGAATACCGCCCAGTCCAGGACTTAATGGAAGTGAACACTAGAATTGAGGACATCCATCCAACTGTGCCTAACCCCTACACCTTGCTCAGCTCTCTCTCTCCCGACTTGACCTGGTATACTGCTCTAGATCTGAAGGACTCCTTCTTCACCTTATCCCTGGAGTCCTCCAGTCAGCCAATTTTTGCATTCGAATGGTTTAATGAGAGTACCCAGACTTCAGAGAAACTCACCTGACGAGGCTATCCCAAGGGTTCAAAAATATTCCTACCCTGTTCAGTGATGCATTAGCTCAGGGCCTTCAACATTTTTGAACTACCCACCCTAAGGTCACCCTCCTCCAATATGTAGGTAATCTTCTTTTGGCCGACGCACCTCAGATAATTGTGAGCAAGCCACTCTAGCTCTTTTAAAGACCTTGGACCACTTAGGCTACCGTGTGAGTGCCAAAAAGCCATCCCTGGTCCAGCAAGAAGTCAAATTCCTGGGGTATAAACTGAAATGTGGCCATAGATGGCTAACTCAAGCCATGAAAGACACAATTCTGCAGATTCCACGTCCCTCCACAGCTAGGCAGCTCCGTGAGTTCCTGGGCTCTGTGGGGTATTACAGACTGTGGATATCCTCCTTTGCTGAAGTTGCGCAGTCTTTATACAATCTGACCAGAGAATCCCCAGACTGGGAATGGACCCCACAGGCTGAAGAGGCCTTCAAACACCTTCGTAGTGCCATGCTTAAGGCCCCAGCCCTAACACTTCCTAACCCAGAAAAAACCCTTCCAACTCTTTATTGAGGAGAAACATGGGGTGGCAAAAAGGATGTAAATCTAAAGGTTAGGGCCATGGAATAGACCAGTAGCATATCTTTCAAAATACCTTGACCCCATAGCCTCTGGGTGGCCCCCTTGCCTTCGTACAGTAGCCGTGGCTGCCTTGTTAACTAAGGATGCTGACAAACTGACTTATGGACAATCTCTAATTCTCTCTACCATCCATGCTATTGAAGGGGTGTTGAAACAGCCACTGAGCCACTGGTTTTCACATGCCAGACTGGCACATTACCAGTCACTGCTATTAGATACTTCACGCATCTCGTTCAGGGTCATCTCTTCTCTCAACCTGGCTACCCTACTGCCCATCCATCTCCTAATAAACCGGCCCCTATACATGATTGTGGAGAGGTTTTAGTGGAAGTGATCACTGCTTGGCCCAGCTTACAAGACGAACCCCTTCCAAACAGTGATCTAAATCTATTCACAGATGGCAGCAGCTTTCTTGATTACGGGCACCACTTGGCTGGGGTGGCCATCGTGAATGCAGCAGGGGAGACCGTGTGGGCAGCAACCTTACCCAAAGGAATCTCAGCCCAAAAAGCTGAGTTGGTTGCCCTAACACAAGGAAGGCAGAAGGGAAAAGAGCCACAGTATATATGGACATCAGGTATGCCTTTGCCACCCTGCATGTGCATGCCCCAATATATCGGGAAAGGGGGTTTGTTACATCTGGTGGAGCCACAGTCCATAATCTTCCTGCAATCCAGGATTTCCTATCGGCAGTTTGGGAACCAAAAGCAGTGGCCATGGTACATACTCCTGGACATCAAAAAGGAGATTCCTTGGAAGCCCAAGGGAATAGATTGGCAGACTGGGCAGCTAAACAGGCAGCTCAGGGACAAGTCATGATCCTCAACACAACTACCATCCCTCCACCTTCGTATGGAGAACCCCAATATACTGAGGAAGACCTTACTTGGATCAAGAGCCACCTAGGACAACCAGAGGGGCCTTGGTACTGTTACCCTGAAGGGAATCTGCTCCTTCCAGAGACATTGGGACAGACAGCTCCTTACTACCCACTTGCACCACCTCTCTCACCTAGGAGACTGAAAACTTGCCCAACTCCTGGACAAAGGCAAACTCAAATATAGAGGGAGAAGTTGCTTCCTTTGCTGGCTGGTTGACTCTTGCAAAGCATGCCAACTCCTCCGTGCAGCCAAACCTGACAAACACATTGGGCAGAGAATAATGGGACAAAGGCCTTGCCAACATTGGAAAATTGACTTTACTGAAATAAAACTGGGGAAGTTTGGGTTTAAATATGTCCTTGTTCTAGTTGACACCTTCTCAGGATGGCCAGAGGCATTTCCAACTAACACCAAAACTGCATTAATAGTTGCAAAGAAGCTTCTTGAAGAAATTATCCCTTGGTATGGGTTACCTTAGACCATTGACTCAGAAAATGGTCCAGCTTTCGTTAGTAAAATTACACAAGGGGTGGCCACAGCTCTGGGGACAAATTGGAAATTGCATTGTGAATATAATCCCCAGAGTTCAGGTCAGGTAGAGAGGATAAATAGAACAATTAAGGAGACTTTAACCAAATTGGTCCTTGAGACTGGCATAGACTGGGTGACCCTCCTTCCCTTGGTCTTGTTCCAAGCCTGGAACACCCCGGTACCTTCATCCTTAACCCCTTATGAAATCCTGTATGGTTCCCTACCCCCCATTCTTCCCACACTCCCAAACCAGAAGGGAAGAAACATATCTCCTGAATTACGGCTCATGCTGTTGAGTCTAGCACATTTTCAAAATGACCTTTGGCCTCGAGTCAGGGACCTCTTCAACCTGCCCCTTATGACTCCCACCCTTACCAACCTGGCGACTGGGTGTGGGTTAAAAGACATCAGAAAGGCTCCTTACAGCCCCGATGGAAGGGCCCCTTTGTAACCCTCTTTGTTACTCCCTCTGCTCTAAAAGTTGATGGAGTTTGTCCTTGGGTTCACCACTCTCACATCCAGAAGGAAGGTTGGAACCACAGGACCAGAACTCACTGAACGCCTGGGTGGCCCATAAGCATCTGACAGACCCCTTGAAGATTAAACTGACTCATCATCCATCTCCCTGACCATTTCCCGGATAAGAAAGCTCCACTATGGCATCTGCCTTCTTCCTTGCCTTCCTCCTCACCCCCTGGATTTCCGATGGATACCAGCTGCAGGACACCCCATCTACATCCCCCATCGACCCTGGAAATGGTCCCTCAGCAGCTGGGACACCTCAACGACTATTACCTCCACTACAACCCCCAATTCTCCAAGCTTCCTCTTTACACCTTGCCAAGCTCTCACCTCCATAAGCTTATTAGGCCCAGACATTAAGCCTTTTGTCCTTTTTGACTATTATCTGTGCCCTGCCTCTGCTCCAGGTTGATCCTATTGTAATTCTCCCAACCAATTTTATTGTGCGTACTGGGAGTGTGAAACTTTGACTACCTGGTGGCAGGCCCCTGTCCCTGATACCTCATTACTCCTAACCTGGTCCCCTCCTGGATGTAATCCTCATAGCATGATTCCTTAGTCCAATGGAAGGGGCATCATCAGCCTGGTAGAGGCAGCAGGGAACTGCTGGTCTCTGAATATAATGATCCTAAATTCCCAGGATCCGGGTTGGCTCCAAGGGAAAATCTGGGGTATTAGGGCTTATGTATTAGGAATTGACTGGGGGGTGATCAAGAAAGACCCCCTAGCCCTCCCCTCACACTCGTGGGACCAAATCTGGTTTTCAGATCCCTGGCTGCTGTCCCCTCCTTGCCCCTAGCCCCTTCCCTCTCCTTACCCTCAGCTCTTGGCCCCTCCACAAAATCTATGTGCCTCTTACTTCCATCATTCTCACCACCCTCAGCCGGGTTAGCCTATCCTACCTCACCCCCCAATCCTGCTCCTATGGACCCCCTATGGCCTTTTCCTGAAGCTGTCTATATGACCCTGAACCACACCTTCCCAAAAATGACCACTGATTGCTGGCTCTGTTTAGTTTCCCACCCTCCCTACTATGATGTTATAGCCCTCAATGCTACTTATAATCCTTCTACAGATATCAGCCCCAACAGTTGCGATTGGGAAGATCAAAAGGCCAGCCTGACCCTCCCACCCATCTCGGGCAAAGGGGTTTGTATTGGAAACTTCAACCTTATCTCCCTCATGCCACAATGCCTCCCCTTCCAGGCCCATACAGACTCCCCTGTTTGGTACCTTCTGCCTGAAGGGGCCCGTTGGGCTTGCACAGTTTCTGGCCTTACTACCTGTGTGGCTGCCTCTACCTTAACTAACAACAAAGAGGCATGCATCTTGGTCACTGTCCTACCCAGGATACTATACCACCCAGGAGACCAATTCCTGACCTACTGGGAGCAACACAAACACCCCCACATTCGGAGGGAGTCTATTCTGGCATCAACACTGGCCACCATACTTGGGCTGGCAGGGGTCCATACAGGCATAACCTCTTTAGCCACCTACCGCATCGCTCTCCAGACTTTACATACAGCTGTAAATGAAGATTTACTGTGTGATGAGAAATCTCTCTATGCCCTGGAACGATCCCTGACATCCCTCTCTGAGGTGGTGGGCTCCAGAATCTCAGAGGTCTTGACCTCCTCTTCCTACAGGAGTATGTGTGGCATTGAAGGAAGACTTCTGTTTCTATACCAACCACACGGGCATAGTTAGGGAGTCCCTGGCCCAACTTAAAAAGAGCCTAGATGTTAGATACAAAATCTTCACTTCCCGCAAACCGTGGTATCAACAGGTCTTCCAGGCAAATCCCTGGCTCACTACCCCGATCTCCACACTTATAGGACCCTTTGCCATCCTCATCCTCCTTCTGCCTTTTGGGCCATGCATACTCAATCGCTTGGTCCAGTTTGTGAAAGATCAGATAAACACAGTCCAACTCATGGTCCTAAGACAGAAATATCTACCCTTAAATGACATCAATACCCCAACCAAGACTCCACTCCCATGAGTAGGATTTCTCATTGTTCCTAAAAAGAAGTAGGGAATGAAGAAACAGATTGATATTATGGGAACCTGCCTTCCAGATTAATCCCTAATGGACCCCATATCCTAAGAACTAAGATTCATGTGTCCTTATTTAGGTTTCACAAGGAGATGCTATCCCAGGTTTCACAAAGACATGTTATCCCAGGTTTCACAAAGATATGTTATCCCAGGACTTCAGGTTTCACAAAGATATATTGTCTCAGGGTTCACTGACCTGACCTAGGTCCTCATGACCATATGTTGAACATCTGGGTACCAAAGACTAAGATTGATGTGTCTTTCCTTTTGGCGCCTAAATGTTAAGACTACCCCCTTCCCTTACTCCTTCTATATAAACCTGATCTAGGAAAGGCTCGGGGTCTTTCACTTCCTGTGAAGACCAAGGCTATAGCTTGAATAAAGTACCTCCTAAGTATTGCATTACCGTGTGTGTGTGTGTGTGTGTGTGTGTGTGTGTGTGTGTGTGTGTGTTCTCCTTGGAATCAGAACCAGAATCGTACTCTACATTTTGATATGTAGGAATTATAGGTTAGATTATATGAACTTCAAAGGTTTAAGGCAGCAGTACAGACTGACCCCCACCTGACACCCAGCTCTCACTTGTGGCTCCTAGTAGCTGCTAGGATGCAGCAGTGGCCACACCCCGGGCAATAGCTTTGACAGGCCTGCCAAACTTTGTGAGGGTAGCCATCAGGTCGTCGGGTTGTCGACCTCTGGTGAACCAGGGCTTTGCTTAACCCAGCATGTGAAGACTGCTTCGGCTGAACAGACGGAAGAAACCAATAAGAAGATTCAACGGCTGAGATGGTGACGCAGCAAGGCACTGTGGAATGCTTAGGGCATGTTGGAGCACAAAGGACAACATGGCCATCCAATGCAGCTGAGGAAGTCTCCAGACGTAATAATTTTTTGTGCCACTGGACCCAGGCTTCCAATGCCAAGAGAGTGGGACTGTCTCTGTGCATTGGCTTTTCTACTTAAATCACTTTCACACACAAGTATCTTTGTGCACACTCATCTATCCTAACCCTGTCCACCCTCTTCAAGACCTGCGGCGATGGGGGAGTGGTGATGAAACAGGTGGAGGTGACCACTGGCAGTTGTAGTCATGATCCTGCACATAGGCAGCCCATGGACCAGAAGTCGCTCAGCCCTGTAGGGCAGCAGGGACGTTCGGCAGCATCCTGGGAGACTGAGCAGCCCTCTCTAGGACAGCTCTGCTCACCCTAATCAAGGGAGGGGGCTAGAAAAGGTGTCCCAAACATTGCCTGCCCTACAAACACCCGGTCAGCACACCACAGCTGTCGGGTCATCCCTTTAAGTGGTCGAAACCAAAGAAAACATAATACAAAGAAACTCCTACTAGAAGCATGGAACATCAGAACATTACTTGATAGAGAGAATAGCCTGAGAGAAGAACAGCTCTAATTGGTAAAGAACTGGCGCGATATAAAATCGACATCGCAGCCCTAAGTGAAACACGCTTACCAGAAGAGGGATCACTCAGCGAACCCACCACTGGATACACCTTCTTCTGGAAAGGTAGAGCCTCAAATGAAGACAGAATCCATGGTGTTGGCCTGGCTATCAAGACCAGTCTGCTCAAACAGCTGCCAGACTTGCCTGTGGGCATCAGCGAGAGGCTCATGAAGATCTGTTTGCCTTTCAGCAAAGATTGGTATGCCACAATCATCAGCGCATATGCCCCAACACTGACCAGCACAGAGGAGACCATCGAGCAGTTCTACTCTGACCTGAGTGCCATCCCGCACTCAGTGCCCACCAATGACAAGCTGATACTACTGGGAGACTTCAACACCCATGTTGGCCAGGACCATGAAAGATGGAAAGCAGTGCTCAGCAAACACGGCGTTGGCAAAATGAACAACAACGGCCTACTGCTACTCAGCAAATGCTCAGAGTTCGAACTCACCATCACAAACACTGTGTCCAGAATGGCGAACAAAAATAAAACAACATGGATGCACCCACGATCAAAACAGTGGCATCTCGTTGACTACATCATTGGATGACGGCGAAACATCCAGGATGTACAGATCACCAGAGCCATGAGAGGAGCTGAATGCTGGACAGACCACCAATTGGTTAGAGCGACTCTTCAAATGTGCATTGCGCCTTGCCATCCAAAACGCGCCCTGACAGTTCGTGCATTTTACAGCATGAATCGTCTTAGAGATCCATCTTATTTGCAAACATTCCAGTCCTGCCTGGATGACAAGCTGTCTGCCAAGGGACCACTCACTGGAAGCTCAACCGAGAAATGGAACCAGTTCAGAGACGCAGTGAAGGAAACATTAAAGGCAGTCCTAGGCCCCAAACACCACAACCATCAGGACTGGTTCGAGGAGAACAACACTCCTATTGAAGACCTATTGAGCAAAAAGAACAAAGCCTTTATGGAGTGGCAAAATAATCCAAACTCTGCTCCTAAAAAGGACAGATTCAAGTCTCTCCAAGCCATGGCACAGTGTGAGATCAGGAAGATGCAAGACCAATGGTGGGGAAAAAAGCAGAAGAAATCCAGTGCTTTGCTGATACAAAAAACTACAAACAATTTTTCAGTACCCTCAAGACTGTCTAAGGCCATTAAAACCCACCACCACTCCCTTACTATCCTCTGACGGTGACACTCTCATAAAAGATAAAAAAGGCATCAGCAACAGGTGGAAAGAACACTTCAGTCAGCTTCTCAATCGACCCTCTTCAGTCGACCAAAGCATCCTTGACCAGATCCCCCAAAACCGCACCATTGAACAACTTGACGTCCCTCCTTCAATAGAGGAAGTCTAAAAAGCCATTGAACAGATGAGTGTAGGCAAGGCATCCGGTAAAGACAGGATCACAACTGAGGTGAACAAGGCCTTAAATGGAAAGGCCCTCCCGGCATTCTACATAGTGCTGACCAGCATATGGGAAGAGGAAGACATGCCCCCAGAACTCAGAGATGCCTCCATCGTAGCCCTATACAAGAACAAAGGCTCATGAGCAGCCTGTGACAACTACAGAGGAATCTCACTACTCTCCACTGCTGGAAAGATCCTCGCCCGTGTTATACTCAACAGACTCCTGTCATCTGTTTCAGAGCAGAACCTGCCTGAATCACAATGTGGCTTCAGACCAGATCGTAGCACCATCGACATGGTCTTCATGGTGAGGCAAATGCAGGAAAAATGCCTTGAGCAGAATCTGAGTCGTTACATTGTCTTCATAGACCTGAAGAAGGCGTTCAACACAGTGAACAGGGATGCATTGTGGGTGATCCTTAGCAAGCTCGGTTACCTAGCAAAATTCATCAAACTTATCCAGCTCTTTCATGTCAACATGACAGAGGAAGTCCTATCTGATGGAGAGAATTCCGATCGCTTCAACATCTCCAGTGGCGTGAAACAAGGCTGTGTCCTCGCTCCAGTACTATTCAACCTATTTTTCACCCAAGTATTATGACATGCTGTGATGGATCTAGACCTGGGCATCTTCATCAAATACCGACTGGATGGCTCACTATTCGACCTTCACCGCCTGACTGCAAAAACAAAGACAACAGAGAGACTCATCCTGGAAGCTCTCTTCGCAGATGACTGTGCTCTCATGGCCCACCAAGAAAATTATATTCAAACCATTGTGGACAGGTTCTCTACCACAACAAAACTGTTTGTCCTGTCTATCAGCCTCAGCAAAACAGAGGTGCTATTCCAACCTGCACCAGGGAGGCCAACGAACCAGCCGTGCATTACAATCGACGACACGCAGCTTTCTAACGTCAACACTTTTTTCAAGTACCTGGGCATCACCATTGCCAACGATGGTCCCTAGACCACGAGATTAATGTCAGGATCCAAAAGGCCAGCCAGGCACTCAGGCGGCTGCTCTCCAAAGTCCTCCAACACAGAGGTGTAAGCACTGCGACGAAGCTCAAAGTCTATAACGCAGTGGTCCTCAGCTTGCTCCTGTATGGTTGTGAGACATGGACACTGTACCAGAAGCACATGAAACAGCTGGAGCAATTCCACCAAAGCTCCCTCCGGTCAATCATGAGTATCCAATGGTAGGACCGAATCACCAACCAGGAAGTCCTCGACAGAGCCAACTCCACCAGCATCGAAGTGATGGTCCTCAAAACCCAGCTACGATGGTCTGGACACGTCATCCGCATGGACCCACAGCGAATACCAAGACAGGTATTCTATGGTGAACTGTCAGCTGGACTCAGGAAACAAGGCCGACCAAAGAAAAGATTCAAGGATCAGCTAAAGTCCAACTTGAAGTGGGCTGGCATGACACCAAAGCAACTAGAACTCGCTGCCTCTGACAGAAGCAGCTGGCAAACCCACATTCACCATGCCGCCACCACCTTTGAAGATGAGCGACGTCGACGTCTTGCCACTGCGCATGAACGCCGACACCAGGCCACAGCTGCACCTCCCGTAACAACTGGCGTCCCAGGCCCCGTGTGCCACAAACTCTGAGCCTCAGCCTTTGGACTCCAAAGCCACATGAGGGTACACCGTAGATGAAACTGCACAAAGACAATAGTCATTCTCGGTCACCGAGAGACTACCACTACAGACTGAACCCTTGAACTTCTCATTCCATGAATCTACACTCAAGAGACAAAGTGTATATAAGGGACTTTCAGTCAATCAGTTGAGGTTTAGCCTGCTTGGGAAGGGTTGTTCCAAATGATGCAGACTGTTCTAACTACCATCAAAATTGGAGAAAAAGTCTTGGCTTCATTGTTGTCATGTAAATTCAACATCATCAACTGACACTGGTTAACTGTATTCTGTGGCTTTCATTAGACATTGTCTTTTTGTATTTGTTTTGTTTTTGTTTGTATTGTTATCTATGTCTTTTTGTGATTAGGGATTTATAGGTAAGATTAATTTAGTTTGCTCTGTTTTTAACTTTTGGTACTATTTTAACATTTGGTACTATTTTGTTTTCCTCATTAAGTCTTATTGGATTTTCCTCTTTTGTTCCCTCTTCTGTTGACTAGATGAAACATAATGCTGCTGTTAAGATCATACAAAAATAGAACCTATTTTGCACCAAGAAAAGTCCATTATGCTTTGTGAATGCTGGTTCTGTTACCAGCTTCATCAGAACTCTATTTAATCATGGACAATTTCAGTCCCTGTCAATGAGACCTTGCCACAACGTGTGCCTCATGAGAGTCATAAATTATCAAATAAACCATTTGCCTTTTTATTGTGTTATGTGCCACATAAATAGTGACAGGTGGAGTCCATATACCTGGTCACAATCACATATCATTCATCCTCAAGACATTCACAGATTCTTAAATCTGAGTTGATTTTTGCATGTCCTCCAAGATAACTCACAGATATAAGAGCTCCACTCCCACTGACTGACCATTTACCCACCTCTGTCTTGTGTGTTAAGAAAGATGAGGAAGTATTTAGTAGTAAATATATGGGTGACAGTGTGAAGTAAAACCTCACTATTCCACTTCCTAACACAACATTTACCTGGGCTAAGACCTCAATCTCACCTCAAAAGACTAAAACACAGGCCATATGAATCCATATCCTTTGCAACTGATATTGCCTCATCACAGTTGAAGACAAATTTCCCATTGGGTTATGCTAAGTGATTTCTAAGATTTGTTAGATATGTAGATTATACATTTAGAGATAAAAGCAAAGGGTGTCCTGGAGCTAACTCATGCTACTCAGAGTCAATTGTAAAATTTTCAGTTAGCATTTTAAGCTTACAAATAAGGCAAATATTACAAATCAATGGTTGATTTGGTTTTGTTTATTAATAGATTAAAGAAAATGACAGAATATTAATAAATTAGATTAAAATTAAAAGTATTCAGTAGGTACTTTTGGGGGAAGATTTGGGGTTACCTTTTACGTCATTTAGTCCATCTCTCATCATTTTATGTAAGAAGAAACTAAGGCTTATAGTGATTTGGCCAGAGTTTCATCATTGGTAAATAGCAAAACTGTGATTCAGATCCTGGTCTCCTTTGACTCCAACTTCTGTAATATTCTCCTATAAATATTATGCTTTTGCCTGTGGTTCATCCATCATTCATCCTTGAACCTTCCACTATGTCTGTAAATATCTAATTGTGATATTATTCATACCACATTTTGCAATTTAATTTAAAAAGATATAGATATAGTAAGAGACTTTGTTAGAAGATACATACCCTGGTATATTTTAAAGTGTAATTTAACTTTCCCCAAGGTTTTCTGTTTATTCATAGCATTCATCCCCTGAGATGATAATCCCTTTTAACAGAAAAAGACATAAAGTTGGCTGGAATTAAGAGATTTAACATCCTGAGTTTGTGTCTTATTTAACTTTTCCTTTGAGTCTCTAAATTTTCTATTATTTTTTTTATTTGTAGATTGATAATAATAGATAATAATACTTTATCTGTTTAGCCCTGATAACTACTTGTTGGATCAAATAAAAACTCAGAGAAAAAAGGAAAAGGAGAAAAAATAAAAGAAGAAAAGTAAAAGCTCAAGAAAACACTCCAAAAATACCCATTTATAAACTAAATAGAATCAAATAGCTTCTAGCTCCTGTTAAACTAAAGTTGGGAGAAAAGAGGAGTAGTAATAAAATTATTTACAAAGATAATCTCATTTATCTTCACTGCTACACTGTGGCATTGTCACTGTTTTTATTCTCATTTTACAGATAAAAAAGTTGAGGCAGATGGAGATTAAATGACTTACCCAATGTCACACAGATACCAAGTGTTTGAGGCTTGATTTTTTCTCTGACCTCCCATACCCCAATTCCAGTTCTCTTTACACTGTACCACCTAGATATTAAAGTAAAGCTTTGGGTACTTCTTGCATTTTCTAAGTATGATAGGAAAACATGAAATATGCAATTCTGATAGACTCTTAGACTCATGGAGAAAGACAAATTTGCTGAGCATGAAGTCTCAAATTATTTTTACAATTACTTCTAGAATCACATGTATCATAACTTAGATTTCCTTTGGCTTCCATGCTGAGAGAAAAGACTGAAATCACCTATAGGCTTGAATTATAGAATTATCTCTGATTTTACATTATCATTGTGGACATAATAATATGCAAGAAATGATGATAAGGTTTTTCCTCACTATTTAATCTTCAAATACCATAGATATAAAAGATTAAACATTCATTCTCTCTCTCTCTCTCTCTTTCTGTCTGTCTGTCTGTCTGTCTGTCTGTCTCTCTCTCTCTTTCTCTCTCTTTCTCTCTCTCTCTGTTCTGGTTTCTATGTCTTGGTCTCTGTCTCTATCTCTCTGTGTCCCTCTCCCCACCCTCTCCAAGCTTGAATTGAGTGGGGAAAAAATAAAGGAAACTTTGTACATTTGACACTGAATTTTGTCCACCTCATGTAGGAAAGAGAAATACTTTACAAATTATATTTTCCTTCATTTACAAATAAAAGCAAACATCAAAGAGATTTTTATAGTTCTTACATGGATGTTAAACATGAAACCTATGAAATAGGTCCCAGTCCATTTCTAGAATATACTAAATTTCAAACTACATGAGAAGTTAGACAAATCTTTTATTTCTTGACATCTGACTTTCTTATAAGATCAGATAAATATGCATAGGAGTTGCTTTAAGAAACATCTGAAAGTTTTTGAGGACCAGTGATTATTAGCCAATAGCATATCAATTAAAAAGAAAAAAACAAGAACGCAAGACTACATTGAGATGAGTATTTTCCAGAAATTGGGAGATAGAGATTCCATTATACTGTATTTCAGTCATATCATATCTATAACTCAGTATTTATTGCTGAAAGTTATATTTTAGTTGGAAAGGCAACACAGAGTAATGGATAGAGAGCTATTTTCAAAGTAAAAAAAAAAAGACTTTTGACATATATTGGCTGTGTGGCTCTAGGCAAGTAATTTAACCTGGCAATGTTCTGAGAAATTATAACAATAAAAGTTGTAGGAAAATACAGGCCTCTATCGATAGATATAAGAATATTATTCAGAAAGTTCCCTATCAAATCATCAGCAAGTATCATCTGCAATAGGAATAAGTAAGAAAACTTTCCAGTAAAATCAGGAGTGAAACAAGGATACCCATTATCAACTCTATTATTTAATACTATACTAGAAATGCTAGCATTAGCAATTATAGAAGAAAAAGAAATGGAAGGAATTAAAGTAGGCAGTGAGGAAGCTAAACTATTACTCTTTGTGGATGATATGATGGTATACTTAAAGAGATCTAGAAGAACAACTAAAAGTCTAGTGGAAATAATGAACAACTTCAGCAAAGTTGCAGGGTATGAAATAAACCCACATAAATCATCATAATTTCTGTATATTTCCAATAAAAAATCAGCAGTAAATGTTAGAAAGAAAAACTCCATTAAAATCACTCTAGACCAGTGATGACAAAACTTTTAGAGACTGCATGCCATGTTCCACCCCCCACTGCAGACCAAATGGGGGGAAGGGCTCACCACCTTGCCCCAGACATGGGAGAGAGAAAAGGAGGGAAGTGGCTTAGGTGATCTTCCCAGGAGAGGAAGTAAGCACTTCCCTTGGGCTGTTGGGCAGAAAGGCTGGGAGACATAGTGGAGAGAAGGAAGGGAGTAGTTCTGTGGAGTCCCTCTGCCTTTCTAGTAACTAACTCTGGTGAGTGGCATGTGCCCATAGAGAGGCCTCTGCATGCCATCTTTGGCACACGTTCCATAGGTTCCTCATCATAGCTCTAGATGATATAAAATATTTGGCAGTCTATCTGCCAAGGCAAACACAGGAATTATATGTTCACAATTACAAACCACTTTTCACACAAATAAAACTATATCTAAAAAATTGAAAAAACATTACTTGCTCATGTGTAGGATGAGCTAATAGAATAAAAATGACAATACTACCTAAATTAATTTACTTATTCAGTGCCATATCTCTCAAAATATCAAAAATTATTTTATAGAAATAGAAAAAAATAATAACAATTTTCATCTGGAAGAAAAAAAGTAAGAAATATCAAGGGAACTAATAAAAAAATATGATGGATGGTGGCCTATTAGTACTAGATCTTAAACGGTACTATAAAGAAATGATCATCAAAACAATCTAGTACTGTCTAATAAATAGGATAGATCAATGGAATAGACTAGGGGAAAATGAGCTAAAAAATCTAGTGTTTGATAAATTCCAAGATCTGAACTTTTGGTATAAAAGCCCACGATTTGATAAAAATTGGGCAAATTGAAAAACAGTATGGGAAAGATTAGGTTTGGATCAATATCTCACACACTATACCTGATTATATGACATACAAAAAGAATGATATTACAAGTAAATCAGACAATTGTAGAATAGTCTACCTGTCAGATTTATGGAGAAGAGAAGAATTTAAGACCAAACAAGAGATAGAGAACATTATAAGATATTAAATAAATAATTTTGATTACATTAAATTAAAAAGGTTTTGTACAAACAAAACCAGTGCAACCAAGATTGGAAGGGAAACAACAAAATGGGGAAAATTATAACAAATGTCTCTGATAAGAATCTTATCTTTCAAATATATAAAGAACTAAATGAAATTCATATGAGAGAAGTCATTCCCCAATAGATAAATGGTCAAAGGATATAAATAGGCAGTTTTTAGATGAATAAATCAAAGCAATAATCATAGGGAAAAATGTTCTAAAACCCTCTTGACTAAAGACATCAAAACAACTCTGAGGGACCACTTACACCTAGCAGAATGGTCAATATGACATTAAAGAAAAATAATAAATGTTGGAGGTGGGGTGACAAAATTGGGACATTAATGCATTGCTGGTGGAATTGTGAATTAATCCAAATATTCTGGAAGGCAATTTGGAATTATGCCAAAAGAGCTATAATGGAATGCATACATTTTGATCCAGCAATACCACTATGAGGTCTGTATCCCCAAGAGATAAAAAAAATGGAAAAGGATCTGCTTGTACAAAAATATTTATAGCTGTGCTTTTTGTGGTGGCAAGGAATTGAAAAATAAAGGGATATACTTCAATTGGGAAAATAGCTAAACAAATTGTGGGTTATAATAGTGATAGAATACTATTGTGCTATAAGGAATGATGAACAGGATGATTTCAGAAAGAGCTGGAAAGACTTACATGAACTGATGTGGAGTGTGTGGATTTTAGATTTACTCCACCCTGCTTAGTCTAACAAAAAAGGAATGTCTACACCCCTACTTAAGGATTAAGTATTGAGAAGGATGGCCTATGACAGACATGTGCTAGCAAATGACAAATCAGAAACAACTAACAGACCCCTGGGCTGTCCTTAATCAAGCTTAAGCTACCATTGGTACATGTGAGATGCAGGAAATTATGTAAAAAATGGTCTATATATTTCACATCACTTCCTCTCTTTTGGCCTCTTTTCATGGAGAGGTGGCTCTGGCAGCAGTGTGCTGGGAGTCTTGGCATCTTGGCGTGGCTGTAGCTATTGTCCAGGTTTGGCAGTAAGCATCCCTGATACAACACTGGGAAAAGCTAGTAATCTAATTCAGGTGAGGCATCTTTACTGAGCTATCTCGGAGTTTAGGCTGATTTTTTTTTCTCCTTTACTTACCTTCCAAAACACTAAAACTCAGGATAAGATCTTAGGGATAACTGAGAACATTGGTGGATTTATAATTTATGGCATGAGCTGCTACATCTAAGGATGGTTATTGGTGGAACAAGGCCTTGATTGCCCCACATTAGCAATTACTCTGTTAAGGACACTCACCACCAAGCCTGGACAAAGGATTGACTACTCTTTCTTCTGAGATCACTGTACCTAAGTTATACTGACTTAGTTTCTCCCTCTACCTACTGTTTTATTTACTTTCAATGAAAGAATTTCTTGTTATGATTCTACTTATGAAATAACTGAATGTGAAAACCTGGGGTTAGACTATTGTGAATATTTAGAAATAGATACTCAGCATGTCTCCACAGTATTAGTGTGCAAGATAAGCTATCTGCTCTACATAGAGAATACAGATTCTGCCTTTGATATTGATCTCATTTTTATGGTAGAATTTTGGTTCCAATTTGATGTTTAATTGGGAATTTTAAAACATTGTTTTTCTAGTTTTTTTTTTTTAATTCTTTCCCCAATGCATTCAATGATCTCTTTTTTCTCTGTTTTATTGATGTAAGCGTTTTGATATTTTAAAAAAATTCTCATAAATACTGTTTGGATGCATCTCATTAATTTGCATATGTCTTCAATGAAATTATTGTTTCTATGACATGTTCTTTGACTCTTTCATTCTTTACATTACAATTAGATTATTTAGTTTCTGATTAATTTTCAATCAATGTTTCAATGGCCTTTTATTTAATTTAATTTTATTGTATTATAATATGAAAAGTATGCATTTGTTATTTTAGGTTTTCTGCATTTAGTTATCAGGTTTTTATGCCCAAATAAATGGTCAATTTTTTTCAAAGGTGCCATGTACGACTGAAAAAGAGATATGCTCCTTTTCAATTTTCTCTAGAATACTTATTGCATTTAACTTTTCAAAATTCTATTCACCCCTTAACTTATTTATTATTAACTTATTTGATGGTTAGATTCTGAGAGGGGAATGTTGAGGCCCCCCACTAGTACAGCTTTACAGTCTATTTCCTGATGTAATTCATTTAATGTTTCCTTAAAAAATCCAGATGCTATGACATTGGCTGCATATATATTTAATATTGATATTATTTCATTGTCTGTGGTTATTTTTTAGCAAGATGTTAATTTCTCTGTTTACTTATTAAAATTAGGTTTATTTTTTGTTTTTTTCTTTGAGAGCATCATTGTTTTTACTTCAGCTGAAGCATAATATATGCTGCTCAAACCCCTCATTTTCACTCTGTGTCTGTTTCAAATGTGTTTCTTGTTTCTAATCCACTGTGCTGTCTTTACATTTATGGATGAGTATATTCCATTCATATTCACAGTTATGATTAGTATTATATTTTCTTCAATCCTATTTTGTTCTCTCTCTTCCCCTTGTTGCTCCTCAAAAGTTATTTTGCTTCTGAACAATGGCTCCTTAATTTTGCCTTCCCTTATATCAACCTCCCTCTTCCCCTGCTCTCATTCTGCTATTTCTTTTCCACCCTGCTTCCCTGTTTGGTGAGATAGATTTTTAGGCCCAACTGTGTGTGTTGTTCTCTTTATGAGCCAATTCTCATATGGATAAGGTTCAAGTGTTGCCCACAACCACCACTATTTTCCCCTCCAATGTAAAAGCTCATCTTTACATGCCTCTTTTATATGAGATAGTTTTCCTCATTCTTCCTTTTTCCTTCTCTCAATACATCTCTTTCCCATTCCCTTTTTTATTATATATATATATATATATATATATATATATATATTCCGTCATAGTCAATGCTTACCCATACCCTCTATATAAAAACTGTCCTAATAATAATAATGTTCTTAGTAGTTACTAGTATCATCTTCCCATACAGGAATGTAAATACTTTAAACTTATTGATTCCCTTATCATATCTCTTTCATAATTACCTTTTTATGGCTTTCTTAAGTTTTGTACTTGAAAATGAAGTATTCTATTTAGCTTTTTTTTTTTTTACAAATCAGGAATGCTTGAAAAATCTCAGTTTCATTAAATATATAATTTTTTCCTAAAATTTTATGCTCCCTTTTAATGGTAATGATTTTATCCTAACTCTTTTGCCTCTAGAATATCATATTCCAAGTCACTGTTCCTAAACTAATTTGCTTCTAAAGCTGCTCAATTTTGTATGATCCTGACTATGGCTCCAAGGTATCAAATGACTTCTTTGTGGCTGGTTACAATATTTTTCTCTTTGATGAGGCATCAGTGAATTTGGCTATAACATTCTTGTGAGTTTTCATTTGGGGGGATCTCTTTCAGGATGTAATTGGCAAATTCTTTCAATTTCTCTCTTGTCCTCTGATTCCTGGATAACAGGTGTCAGTTTTACTCAATACATTCTTCAAAAATGGTGTTAAAGCCCTTTTTTGTGATCATTGATTATTATATAGATCAACAATTTTTTAAATTAACCCTTCACAACTAAAAAAAATCCAATTCAGTTGTTTTTCCAAAGAGATATTTAAAATATTCTTTCCTTTTTAAAAATTCTTTTGGATTTATTTGTTCCCTTGCATTTCAGAGTCATTGGCATACATTTTCCTGCTTCTAATTTTTAAGAAATTATTTTTTGTTAAGATTTTTGTCCCTTTTTCCATTTGCCTTTTTATACTTTTAAAGGAGTTCTTTTTCCATTGAATTTTTGTGCTTTTTAAAATCCTTTTGGCATTTTTAAGGTGTATTTTTCCTTTAATATGTTTTTATGGATCTTTTTTGTTTACTTTCATATTTTTCTGGTATCCCTTATTTCTTTTCTAATTTTTTATCTAAATTTCTTATCTGATTTTAAGAATACATTTTGAGCACTTCTATGAATTCTTGATGAACTTTTATCCAATTCACTGTTTGTTCCCTAACTCACCCCCACCCCTCTGAGGATTTTCTTATATCTGTTTTGACATCATCCTGTGTGTTTGTGTCTTGATCTTCCCTGTCACCATCACAACTTTTATCGTCAGGGTTTTTTTTTTATGTTTACTCATTTTTTCATCTTATTTCTTAACTTTTAACTTTGTGATAGAAATGGGCTATGTTCTTAGGTGGAGTGAACACTATCCAAAGCTTTAGGTTTTTCATGCTGCTATTTTCACAGCTAGTTCTTGGGATCTGTAAGTTTTCAGTGCTTCTAATGGAGTGTATACAAATAAAAGTGTGGTCTTTATTCTTCTAGCCTATCCTCTGTTATTTGTCAAAGAAAAGACTTTTTTCCTTGTATCCACAAGTGCTAGGGTTCTGCTTGGCTTTAATATTGTATCCGGGTCTCTGCTTCTTTTGTAGTTGCAAGGGCTAGTGCTCTTTTGTGCTTGGGAACTAAGACCATGTTCCCTGTTCTCTTGTGAGTGGTCACAGGTATTCTGATCTATATTGAATTATTGTCCAAGGCCCCTAACACACCTGAAGCCACAAGCTCTAATGTTCCTCTTTGCCCTACAACTATTTCCTAGAACTATGTACAGGCAGTAAAAGGGTGTTCAGGTAGCCAATGCCTGCAAATAATCCCTAGTAATCTCTTTGTGACCAGTTGTCTAACCCCCTTAATGTCTGTGAATTGAGAGATTCCAAAGCTGCTGCTGATGTTGTAGCAGCACTATTCCAAGATCTGTGCTGCCCCCTGGGCAGACCACTAACCCAATGACTCCTAAATTGTCTTGAGCAGGAAAAATGTCTCATCCTAAACTTCCACTCTGGAATTTGATTTGAGTCTCTTTTTAAAAGTTTTTTTATTAACATTTTTTTCCAGATTACATGTTGCTACAATTTATAATAATCATTTTCTGGCATTTTGTGATCCATGTTCTCTCCCTCCCCTTACCTCCCACTCCTCTCCTTTTCCTAAGATGACAGGTAATATGATATGGGGTGCATATATGTTATTGTACAATATATATTTCTATATTCATCATGCTTACAGTAGAGAGTAGAGTACAGAAGAGAAAAATATGGAGGAAATAAAGTGAAGGATGTCATGCTTCAATCTGCATTCACACTTCATTAGTTCCTTTTATAGAAATGTGTAGCCTTTTTCATCATAAGTCCCTTGGAATTGTCCTGGACCTTTGCTTTGCTGATAATAGCTAAATCTTACATAGTTGATCACCATAATTTATTTTTGTTGCTATGTACAATGTTCTCCTGGTTCTTCTCATTCCCTTTGCATCACTTCATATGAGTATTCATGAGTTCTTTGAGAGATCATCTTATTTTTCATTTCTTATGGCACAATAGTATTCTATTACAATAATATACTACCAACTTGTTTAGCTATTTTCCAATTGATTGATATCCCTTCAATTTCCAACTCTTTGCTACCACAAAAAAGAGCTACTAAAATTTTTTGTTTAAGTTGATTTCTTTCCCTTATCATTGATCTCTTTGGGATATTGAACTAGTGGTGGTCTTGTGTCAAGATAATTTTAGGGTTGTGACTTAAAATCTAGATTTAATTGGTCGCCGAGGAAAATCCCTAATAAAATACCCAAGTCAGTCTGGAAATTTATGGTAATTTAACTAATATAGAGGGAAGGAATTTAAGGAGAAAGAAAAAAGAATTGAGTTGGCATAACTAGCAAAAATGCATACTTACATAAGTTTGTACAACCAGCAAAAATATTCATTGGTAATGAGTTAGTTGATTACTCTATATCATAGAAAGTAATATATCGCAATAGTAAAAGGTAGTATTATTAAATGTTCAGGAGTTCTTTTACCAAGTGTGATCAGATAGTTTTGAAACACTTAAAGTAGAAGCCAGAAGACCTTGACTCATGTCTGAGCTCTGCTGTTTAAGTGACTTCAGAACCTCAAGCAAGTTAGTTAACCTTTATGAACATAATTGCTTATTTGTAAAGTAAAAGAACTGGATCAGTTGATCTTTCTGGCCACACATAGCTCTAAAAATTCTTATCTTCTCCTATCATGAAAAAGGATGAAAAAAAGGTGATTTGATTTTTATAGTTCATTGCATACTTGGCAGTCTAAAAATAATTATTTACTGAATAAAATATGCTTTTCTAATTTCCAATTCTTTTCTGACTCTCAAGTGTGAACTTGGAAATTACTCCACCCTAATTAGACATACTTTAGGGGAAGATAAAGTTGTAAACTCCTGATTGAACAATGAAGGTACTTAATTCATACCTTATAGTTAAGCTAGTTAGTTAAGTACCTTCATTAATAGATTCGGAGTTCAATTCAGTGAGGACTGGAACTCAGCCAAGAGGATCCCCCTCAGACAGCTTCCCAGAGATGGTCTCTGGTGAGTGATAAGACTGACTCCTTTTCCCTTAGGCTCAGGGAGGCCACTTTAGCCAAGGCCTTTAACTACTACCTGGCTCAACCTGAGCCAGAGCAGTTTAAATTAATTCTTTCTCTCTTTCTCTCTCCTTTCCTTAATTCTTTCTCTATATATTAATTAAATCACCATAATTCCCAGCTGACTAGGGTATTTTATTATTTGGGAATTTTCCCTGGAGACCAATTATTTAGATTTGAAGTCACAAAGCTAAAAATTATCCTTTACACTAGCAAAACCAAACATCAACTCTTGCCTTTAAGCATTTCATTATCTACTTTCACATCTACCTAGGAAATGAAATTAAGAATATATATTATTAAATATTAAATACTTCATAAGAGTGCCCAGAGAGGGAAAAATAAAATTAATCACTTTAATATTATAATACAATTCAATTCTGAATCTATGTCTAAATCCTCCCACCCAACTTGATAGTAATTTTATGCGACAAGTGTAAGAGAAGTGATAAAGGAAACCATGATATCCAATGGGAATTTCATCTTACATGGAACTGGGCATTTATGCTTTGATTCCATTTGAGGAGTCATATTTTTTAATTTCTTGCTAAATGACATATGTTTCTTGTTGAGTCATACATGTCCCCATGACTAGGTACTGAGCAGGAGTGCTTGCCCAGGGGTCTAAAACACTCATACCCAGCTTTATAGGAGGTAATCCAGCACAATGGATTAGAGGCTTCTGCTTATCACAAGAGTCATAATATTCTTACAGATAATATAAGAAAATATATGTAATAAGAAAACATAAACTTCCATGAATGTGAAACCCAATATATATACATATATATGTATCTATATAGGGTAAATTATATTGATGATTATTCATATCTGCTACTTATCAATTCAAATGCTAAATGCATCCGAGACCTTGTCCTTCCAGCATTCTTTGCCACACTATTATTTATATTCATGTCCTACTATTAGTTCACAAAACAGAAAAAAGATGCAGAAGTCTGACATTCTTTTGACATCATGAAGATACCAATGGACCAAATGGGCTGTCCATTATTTCTTCATTTTTTGTCATAAAATCAGGCCATCTTTGTGTGTTTGTTTAAATATATATATATGTATATCTATGTTTAAATATATATATATGTGTGTATACATATATAATGATATACAATGCATTATGAATTTCTTTATAATTCATTACTTAAGAAATTCATTGTTGTAATGTTTTAGCCTGTTTTTATGCACCATATATTTATCTTTTTCAGTAGTAATTTAATTTTTGAAATTTTTTTTGTTCCATGACTTTCAGCCTTAAAACCCAAGAAAAATATTGATATTAAAAATATCAACCATTGATTCATAGAGAAATTAGGATGATTAAAATAATTTTGTTATTTCTCAAAGGAGATGTAGCTTACTTTATACTTCCTATTCAATTCATATCTTTCCACAGTATGTACTCATGGGCACGCTCTACAGGTGTTTCATCTAATAACAGAATGCATATAATAAGCATCCTTTGTTCAGTTTTTTTTTTTTAATTTTCTGTTGGGATAGTAAAGCCAAACTATTTTGTGAGGTTATAGATTTGCTTTAGAAAATTCATTAGGTATTAATTTTACTTTAGTTAACATAATATCTTTTAAAAAAAAGCCATGAGTATTTGTGTGATATCAGTGTAGGAAATCCTTCTTTGATTTGAACTTTAAGATCTCCATAATAGTGCTAAACATTTTTGTGGTCATATGTTACTCTGTTTTAAGCTATGTTCTGTGTGAAATTAACATAAAGCATAACTCATAGTTGAGTTTTAAGGTAGGACACAGTGTGACTGTGCAGTTTCTAACTATGGAAATGAGTGGACTGAAGCCCCCACCATGGCCTCTGACCTGGCTGTGTGAGGTGATTATGTGCTTCGACATCAGAACATATAACCCCGACTGTCCAATCAAAAGCAATCTAGGTGTAACATTATGGATCAGGGCTTGTTTGGAATCTACGACCTGAGGAAGTAAAAGCAACATGGCTGAAGACTTTAGATACTTAAGACTGGTAATACCTCTTCTCTCTCTATTTCTTTCTCTTTACTAATGAATATAAATTTATTTTAAACATCTCTAAAATTGATTTTAATTAATTAATTAATAATTTAAAAAATTTTACAAATATGATTAATATTAAGGAAGTTCATCAAACTGATTTATCACTGATGATATATATATATATATACACACACACATATGGATATACAAATATGTGTGTGTGTGTGTGTGTGTGTGTGTGTGTATGTACACAGTAATATCTTGGTTTTCTTTGACATCAGTTTTCATATGTTTTGGTTTTTGTCAATTTTTTCCTTGAAAAATTTGACTTGGTTTTCATCTGTTGCCTCAGACTTCCTTGGCATGCCCATGTGACCTTACTGCTAATTTTGAAAAAAATAAAAAGGATGACCCAGGCCATTCTGCTCAGGGTGGAGTTGTTTCTTGTGTGAGCATCACCCCCTGCATCTAGCTGAACAATTTCATTGCTTTCCTGTGCTTTTTAAAATAGATTGTGAGTGCTAATACTACAAGTACATGTAAGGGATTATTGTGTATACAGTATTTGGTTTAATATGTTTAATTTCGTTTTTCAGTTTCAAAACATATGTAATCCACATAAGATAAAAACCACATGTGCTTAAATATCATTGTCATATTAAGTTTTTTCCCTTGCTAATAAGCTAATCCTTTCATTTTAGCTCCATCATGGGACCAAAGAAAGTTTCCAGAGAGTGTCTTGATACCTAAGGTCCTTATGGAGAAGGATTCCCTTTCCAAACAATAATCTCTCTCTCCCCTCCTAGTTGTCTTCCATGTCTTCTTCTTGCCAAGAAGAGCCTTTAGAAAGGTGAATGCCATGTTTAATATTCATTTATCCTTTACTTTAGTCTTTTATATTCATTTTATATTGTTTTTAGTATTAAACTCTATATTCTCTATAAAATGTTTTTGGTATGTATTTTGGAATGTTTAGAATGAATTAATTGGATTTACATTGATTGATATGGAAATTGATATGGAAATAATGCTGATTCTTTTAGGGTGGATTATTGACTAAAACCAAGGTATCACTATATATGTGTGTATATATACCTATATACACACACATATACATATATATATATATATACGTATATATATACATACATGAGCATAGTATATTGTTTTACATTAAAATGATCTGTTTGGAGGAGAGTCTTTAAGGCAGTAGACTACTACCATATTGAAGAAAATGTCTTTTTTCTTTATTATATGTATATTATATGTATGTACATTATATTATATGTATAAATTAATATAAATTTATATAAATTTAATTTATAATATATATTTTATATATATTTATATTTATAATATATATATAAATATAATATATATATATAAATTTATAATATAAATTTAATAAAAAATAAATATATATATAAAATATAAATATAAAAAAGTATAAATTAATAATATCCACAGTGACAAGTTATTTTCTCTATATCTATCAGCCAAATGGGCAATAAGAGATAGGTAGTATCCAATGGAATATTGTTTCAGAAATCCATTCAGTAATCTCTTTCTTCGTTATGAATACCCTGATTGTATGTAGAAATTATTTTCAGATAATTAATCTTCTATAGATGGGGAAAGGTATGTGGGGAAAGGTATTATTAATTAGTCCCTCCCTGTTTGTCATAGAAAATCTATTTTCCAATCATTTTAATTATTTTTTCTCCAGATATATTAATAAATCAATCATAATATTTGTATACATGTGTTCCCTCTGGTATAGAAAATGCACTTGTTATATAGTCCATATAATTGTCCTATCTTTTCTGTCTTTCATACTGTCTCCATCAAGTTGTACTACTCTCAGAATATCTTTCCTTCCTTGAGTATCTACTTAAGTTTTTAAAAGACTTTTTCCCCTTCATTTTCTGTTTTTTTTTTTTTTGCTATTTTTAAAAGAGTAGTACTGAGTCAGGGGGAGGGAGAAAGGAAAGATTACAGAGAAGGTACTTTGACCTGCCTGATGTCTACCAAGTTACCTTCCCTTAAACTATGATAAAACACTTCAAAATGAATTCTGGAGCAGCAGAATTAAAAAAAAAAATAGGGAAAAATATCTGTCAGACTGAACAACTTAGAAAACCAGCAAGAAAGATCTATTGCACCTATCTAGAAGCGGGGTGCAAAGCAGCACACCAAGGCGTACTCCAACATGGCAACAGGCCTTGGGGGCAGCTGAATTAGCAGCAAAGGCTTCTCGAGTGTTCAGCCACAGATGATAAGGGAAGTTGAACAACTACTCAGAAGGAGATTATGAGGATCCCTTTCTTGACTCTGGGTGCAAGAATCTTGTAACATTGTCCATACACAAAGCCTGATGGCAGTCTTAGACCATGGTCTCAGAGTGAGGAGGAACACTAGCACACACTAGTGCTTGAACGTGTGGGTGAACATGAGACAATGCTCATAATTCCAACATGAAAAAGAGTACTTGAGTTTACTCACAGACCAGAGCATAGGCCAGGAGAGCATTAAACACATCATACTTAAATCATGCTAAGAACAGAAAGCAGACAGATCCCTAGAGCAATCTCTGAAAGAAGGTGGACAAAGAAATTGAAGCATGAAATATTGCTCCCTCACCACTATTACATAGCCCAACTTTAATTTTTTTTTTTAGTTAAAAGTAAAGAAAATGCATAGAAAATGAACAAACAACTACAACAAAAATAAACTCACAAAAGAAAGTTATTTTGGTAAGAGGGAAGATGCAAACACAAATTCAGAAGAAGGAAACAAAGTCAATATTACTTGATACAAAGTCTCCAAGAATATGGAATTTCTCTCAAGCCCAAAAATAAAATTAATGGAAGGGCTCAAAAAGCTCAAAAAGCCCATTAAAAATCAAATACAATAGGTAGAATAAAATTTTGGAAATGAAATGAGAATGATAGGAGAAAATGAAGAAAAAAGTGTCAACAGCTTTGTAAAAAAGGTATAAAACTTCTAAAGAAATTGATACTTAAAAAAAAAAAAAACAGAAGAGAATAACTGGTAAAGAAGCCAAAAAATCCAATGAAGAAAAGATTTAAAAAAAAAAAAGCAGAATTGGCCAAATGGAAAATTAGATACAAAACTCATTCAAGAAAATCATGTCTTAAAATTAAAATTTGACAAGTGGAAGTTAAAAAATTAATGTCATATCAATAAATAGTCAAAGGCAAAAAAATGAAAAATTAGAAGAAAATATGAAATATCCCACTGGAAAAACAACTGACCTAGAAAATCAAATGAGGAGAGATAATCTAAGAATTGTGGGACTACCTGAAAGCCAAAATCAGAATAAAAGAGCTTAAATGTTATCTTTCAAGATATTATCAATGAAAACAGCCCTGATATTATAGTACTAGAGGGTAAAATGGAAATTGAAAAAAAAAAAACCTACCAATTGCTTACTGAATGAAATCCCCAAAGTATAATTCCCAGGATCAGTCTATTTCCAGAACTCCCAAGTCAAAGAAAAAATATTGCAAGCAGTCAATAGGCAACAATTTAAGTATCATAAATCAGTCAGAATAACAAATAAAGAAGTTTTGATATTAAAGGATTAGAGAGGCTAGAATATAATATTTCACAGGGCAAAGCAGATAGTACTTTAACTAAGAATCACTTACACAACAAAACTTAGCATTATCCTTCAGAGGAAAATAAGTATTCAATAAAATAGAGGACATTCAAACATTTATGATGATGTAGAAAATTTACTCTCAAATATGAATGAACACTATAATTATAAACAGGAAAGAGAAATAAAAACATATTCAACAAAGTTGAACTTTTTACATCCTTTCATGAGAAAAGTATTCTTATAACTCCTAAGAATGTTATCATTATTAGTTAGAATAAGTATACATAGAAAGAAGGCAAGGGTTTGAGTTGAACAGAGTGGGATTATATTTTAAAAATTAAAATAAAATAAAAAGTGAGAAAGATGAAATCATTGGGGGGAAAAGGAAGGAGAAAATTGAATAAGGTAAATTCCCACATATAAAAGTGGCATGAAAGAGAATTTACAGTGGAGGGGAAGATGTGGACTTTGGAAAGGAGAATACATGAACCTTACTGTCATCAGAATTGGTTCAATAAGGAAAAAACAACAACATGCACAATCAATTGGGTATAGAGATCTATCTTACCTTACAGAAACAAAGGAAGATAAGGAAATCAGAGAAGGGGAGGCTGATAGAAAAAAGGACAAATTGAGGACTGTGGGGGTCAAAAATTAAGCAGGGGAAAAGAGGATGGAGATTAATCATGCTGGTGCAAACAGTTTTTATAATGTCTCTCTAATAAAGGCTTATGCCAACAAGAGAAACGAGTCAAATATAGAAGAATAAAAGACATTCCCCAGTTAATAAATGGCTAAAAGATATGAAGAACAGGCATTTCTTAGAGAAAATAATTAACACTCTGTATAGCCATGCCAAAAAAAAAAATTCTAAATCAAAGTTAGAGAAATGGAAATAAAAACAGATTTGTGGGACTACTCACACACATATAGCAAATTGGCTATTGTGACATAAAAGGAAAATGAAAAAATTTGGAGGGCATTTGGGAAAAATTAAGACATTAATTCATTATTGGGAGAGTTGTGAACTGATTCAAACATTTGGAAAGCAATTAGTACCTATTCCTAAAAGGGATATGAAACAGTATATATCCTTTGACCCAGCAATACCAATATTTGGTTTGTAATCCAGAGATAAAATTCAAAATTAGATAGGGCCTATATTGTAAGAATTTAAATTTAGGTTTATGCTAATATGAAAATTCTAAAGAATATTGTGGTCACTGATTTAAAAATATTACAGCTTAAGCCAAATTACTTTTAGCAGCTATATTTACAAAGAGGTGGAAAGTGAAAGTGAAAAAATGAAGATAAAGAGACAGAAAGTAACTACAACTACCCTACATTTAATCCAAATGTCTCCAGACCATAAATGTGAATCTGAAAGTGAATCTCATCTGAATCCAAAGTCCTAATTAGGAAGCTGAAATCCAAAGAGCCTGAAGACACTGAAGAACATACTGAGAACCTTCAGGGCACACAAGCCCAAGACTGCCAAGAATCTCACCAGAACTCACGCTGAAGGGAATGTCCCACCAAAGTGCCAACGAGCAGGGAGGGTCTCCTCATCTAAGAACCAAGGAAGGAATCACTCCACTGACCACCACAAGCCTACACAGTATCTAGGGAAAAGGTCTCCTCCCCCAGTCAGGCTCACCAAGGCAGAGAGAGAGAGACTGGATCTATGAGCTAGCCTATTTAAAGCAGGTTTCTCAGTGCCACTTCCTGTAACTTCTCCACTTTACAAGAACCAATCACAGTCTTTCAATTTCCCTAGCACTGCCCAAGGTGGGGGGCAATGACCTTTGGGGGTGAGAACTTACTCTAGTAAATGACTTGTGAACACTCTTACCTAAGTAAAATAGGGTTACTTAGGTTTACTTAAAATAGGTTTACTTAGGGTTACCTAAGTAAAATAGGGTTGTTAAATAGGGTTACTTTAAGTTCTTGATTTGTTTAGCTAAAAATATACAAGGGGAGAGTTAATCCTATCTTCACAATATGTATAAAAATATGTACATTCACTATTTTTATGGGGGCAAAGTATTGGTAAGTGAGGGGATACCCATCATTTGGTGAATGGTTGAGTAATTTCTAATATATGTTTGTAATAGAATATTATTATTTTGATGTAAGAAATGACATGCAAAAGAAGTTCAAAAAAATCTGGAAAAATTCACATGAACTGAAGCAGAGTGCAATAAGTAGAACCAAGAGAAAATTGTACCCAGTGATAGCTATATTGTACAATAAACAAGTGTGAATTACTTAGCTGTTCTGAGTAATACCATGACTCAAAACAATCTCAAAAGACTCATGATAAAGAATTAAATTTGATTTCCAAGAAAGAAATGATGGCATCTGAATCCAAACCAATGCAAACATTTTCCCCTTTATTTCTTATTTTTTTCTTTGAGTTTCCTTCCACAAAAAGTATTAATACTAGAAAATGTGTTACATATATGATAACACAAGCAAAATCTGTGTGAGATTCCTTGCCATCTGGTGGGGTAGGAGGAGGGCAGGAGATAATTCAGCACTCATAATTATTGTTAAAATTTTGAAAATGTTTTACATTTAATTAGGAGGAAATTAAATTGAATTAATGTTTTTTTTTTAAACAGTGCTTGTAATTATTCAACATTCTTCTATGTAAGATTACACAGATGACCCATGGATTTGATCAGTCAGTATTTTGTGATTGTTATTATTATTAATGTATTTAAATGCTTAATATGTGCCAGTCATTGTGATATGTGCTAGAAATACAAATATAAGCAGAGCAATAGTCAATGCCTTCAAAGACTTTACATTCTAATTGGGGAAATAAAAACACAAAATAGAACTGAAAAGGAAAAAGAATAAAGGTGAAAGGGGGAAGAAGAGATGAAAACACTTGGCATGGAGAAGTGGTAGTGTCAACTTGAAAAAAGCCATACAAAACTACCAGAAGAGTTATAATACTGGCCTTTAATTGAAGCAAGGATATTATAATTATGAAAGTGAATTCTTTATCCTATTGTTTATCTTAAGTTAACTCTAACTTAAGTAACCCTACATAGTACCTCTGTAAGGATAATTTAGGATACTAATACCTCTGTAAGGATAATACACTAGACTGAAGACAGGATTAGATCTTTGTCTACTTTTAAAATGAATCAATAAAAGACTGAATACTACTTAGTACTAGGTGAAAAGTTAGCAAGGTACTTAGAAAATTCATAACCTTATCTGTGAATCTTTTTGATGAAAACTTAACCTTCAGAAGATGAAAAGCTGATACCACAGATATTGCCCCCTGGGCAGTGTTAGACAATTTAGAAATTATGATTGACCCCATGAAGAGGGGAAGGGACAAGAAGTCACCATAAAAGCAAGCCCCAAACTCCTTCAGAACATATTGTCTTTGAGAAGGTAGTCTGAAGGAACTGCCTTTTGGAGATAGTCTTTTGGCTAGAGATAGTCTTCGAGGGAGCTTTCCTGGAGACTGTAGTTTGGATGTGGGCCTGGAACTCTGCTTCAACTTGAGCTCTGGCTCCTTGACTGCTTCATTGGGTGAGTGAAAGGTTAACTCTTTTCCTGGTTTCTGAAGAGACTAGCTTCTTTCTTGGAGGAGGCCATGTGGTTACTCACTACCAGCCTTTCTGGATGATAGCTAATTAATCTCTGCCTGGATTAAGCAGAACTGGAGTAAAACATTTAGGTTGATAGAATAGATGATATCTCTAACCTCTTCACATTTCTCTACTTTATTATTTCCTCTCCGTTTTGTAAATATGTGTAAATAAATTTATGACTTGAGATATAAGTATTGGCAACCACATAATTTCCTATAATTATTATCCAGCCATTATTTTAACCTTTACATAATTGAGAAAAAACACACAAACTCCTTGCCTTGGGATTGTAGTTTCAGGAAAAACACAAAGAACCATAGCTAGTTTCCACCAAACTATATAAAGTGGGGACCTTATATAGATTTCTTTTTAAATGAAGAGAAACAATTTGATACTGAAACTTGGGAAAGCCATTGTCAAAGATGGCTTCTCAATCACCCACAAAGATGTGGGTGATTGAGAAGTATTTCAGGTTTTCAATTATCTTTAGCTATTCCTGACTTGGGTGACTGGAAAGATAACTTGAGTTTATTGTACTCTTTAAACTTAGTCCTTGGGAAAAAAGTCATATAAAATCCATAATTAATTCAATATTTGACTTTTATTTTAACTCTCTGGGAACAGTTTGGGAAGACTCATTCTGGAATTTGTTTCTTTGAAGATAATGTCAGAAGGAAAAGTCTGGAAAGTTAGGAGTGCCACTTTGAAAAAAATTAAGACATGGTTGGTCAGAAATATTCCTTAAACTAAAGGCTTGGGAGGGTTAACAGTCAATCAGAGAGAGAGAGAGGTGATAGGGGCAGTGTATACTTTCAATGTGAATTCCAGTGTTAAAAATCAATTGTTGGGATAAAATATCTGTAACAGGGCCAAGTTTTCTTAGGCACGTAATCCTTTGTCCTTTTGTGTGGTCATTGCTGAATTTTGGCCTTGACCAAAAGTGGGATGTGTCAAATAAGTTTTTGGGAGCCCCAAGTTTGCCTTAGTCCCTTGGGAACTTACTTTAGAGGAAGTCCCAAACTGATCTTGTCTTAGACTGAACAAGGGATCACCAAGCATCCACTAAGTGTGCTGAATAAGGGTGATAGAAGTGCTCAAATTCTCAATCACTCTTTTTGTCTTAGAAGTTTTCTTCATTGTATCAGAGATCCATTCCCAAGAAGATCAATATCTGGCAGGAACCATCCTTTCTGTATCCATTGTAAGTTAGGACACTCCCTGATATCCCAACCTCTAGCTATACCTTTTTTCAAAGCCTGCTTATAACCAGTCAGTGTATGTTTGCTGTACTATATTCCCCAAAAGGTGTATAAGTCCCCAAGTCTTAGGAGAAAAATCTCTTGTGATGATTCTCTCAGAGACACTGTCCCCAGAGCCCCTTGACTCTGTGTGGTATTTAGCACTTGGCATTGTGTGGAGGCCAAATATAAAGGACTTGTCTCTTCTTGATTCAAGATTTGGTTTTATGACTACTTTAGTGGTTCTGTGTTTTTCCAAGTTGACATAGGGCAGCCAAGAGAAGAATGAAGCCATTATTGACCTAGATGTCTTCCTTTAAATAGAGATTCTCAAAGGAAAAAAATGAATTAGAGGCAGATAATTTAGGTAAAAAGGTTTTATTGAGAGTATTAAAAAATTCTGATGTTGTTACTTTTTCACCTATAACAATATTCAGGTTTTTATTTCATTTATTGTGATTTTCTGGGAGCCCTTTAACCCTTAAATTATATATTTTCCCCCTTTCTTTCTTTCTTTCTTTCTTTTATTTTAAACCCTTACCTTTCATCTTGGAATCAATACTATGTATTGGTTCCAAGGCAGAAGAGTGGTAAGGTCTAGGCAATGGGGGGTGAAGTGACTTGCCCAGGGTCACACAGCTGGGAAGTGTCTTGAGGCCAGATTTGAACCTAGGACCTCCCATCTCTAGGCCTGGCTCTCAATCCACTGAGCTACCCAGATTTCCCCACCCCCATCTTTCTTCTCTCATAAAGTCAATCATTTTGGATTGTATAGGATTAATATGTTTCTTTAAAGTTTTAATTGTTTACATCTCTTCTGCCAAATTTTCTTTTACTTCTATACTTTTTAAGTTCCAAGTTTGTCATTTCCTTCTTCAGCATTACTACTATGCTAAAGAAATTGACTCCATGTGTTGTAATATATTGTGTGTATGTATGTGTATGATGAAATCAATCCCAAAGAAAAATACATATATAAGTATACAAATATTAAATGCAAATGAATAATAAATAAGCGGTTGTCAACCCTTAAAAACCAGAGAAACAGTTATCCTGTTCCCTGAAAAGCAGAGTGCCACAATATGCTCAGTTAATTTGTTTATTCCCTTTAAAAGAAAAAACAAAGCATATTTGTGCCATGGAATAGGAGGCTACAGGTTTTACTATATTCCAAGTAAAATGGAAGGAAGTTTCTAGGTTTGGATAGCAAAGGGGAAACTTTTGCCTACCAACAGGAGATACACATCAATACTTTGGAATGTAGAGTAAGACATAGTTTTGATAACATGGAAGAAGACAGTCTTAAAGTTATCTCCAGAGACTCAGGGACTACTTAGGACAGATCAGAATAATTTTTGTGTAGGAACATTTGCAGGGTTAGGTCCCGGGCAGGTGTCATTGTTTTATCAGGTTGATCCTTATGTTCCTCATTAAGATCTAGAAAATTAAGGAAATTCTTAACAGATAGCCAGCAGAAAGAATATCACCCTGACAATATGTGTATAATTATTACATATAAGAACATATATATAAATATTTCTTCTTTTGAGATTAGTTTGCCATGTTTTATTGTCATTTAAAAAATTAGCTTTTGAAATATTTTAAATTTCTTGCTTTATGCCATAAACTCTAGAAAATATATGCCTATATTACTGATATTTATAATTACATCAATTTCTGTATTTATGGCTATATATTTTATTTATTTTATTAACAGATGAGAGAGTACATAGTGAATACAAATTAAAGGTAATCAGTATTTCTTATTTTTTCAGGATGTTATTTTATTTTCTTTTAATTTAAAAAGTGAATAATATTTGTATATTTGTTTTTGCAATAATTTTCTTATTTTCTTTTTTACATAATAACCAATACTCATTACATGGACATATGTAAAGATTTTCATTGGTTTTTATATTTTAATATGGCCAATTATGTATTTATTAAGAATATTCTGAGGTGGAACATCATCTGATAGTAATACTTGTGAATTGGTATATTTTCAAAAATTAGTGTCATGAAAAAAAATTCTTACTTATCCCCATACTTATCTCTATCCCTGTCTGTATCTCCAATTCACTCCATTCTCATTTCTTTAGTAAAAGGCAAAATATCTATGCAATATGAAAAGAAACCTGAATATCTGTCTCCTTTTTTCTTTTCCCAATTGTAATTTTATAATTTGTGTTTCTTTGTAGTATAATACATAATCAATATGTTTATGACCTTTACAATTTAAACTCATTTTTATTTCTTTCTTTATAAAGTACACTATGTGGAAATAGTTTTAATATAATTTCTTTCCTTGATGCATCATTTTTCTTTTTATAATTTTTCAATATTCCCAATGGTTGACCTCTTTTCTTTCTTTAATCATTAGCTCATGTCCTTCCCATTGCTGTGACATCTTTTTTCTTACTTAAATCCCTAAGGTGGGTCTTTGGGGAATATGAGTGTATAATTGTTCTTTGGAAAGGGCAAATTCATTGGAGAAAGTACTGAAACCACTTTCAGAACTCTTTTTTTCTAATGTATGGACATCTTTTCTCCTCAATCTGCCTCTGTAATATTATGCTTTCTTAGCCATCTCATTCAGTTGCATTCTCATTCAGTTGCACTCCTTTTCCTGTGTACTGTTGTGTACAGTCTCTAGCTTTCAATTATTCTGGGCACCACAATTAAAGAACTGGGGATGCATCACCACAACTGGAAACTGTGAGGCTGATTGTACTTATTGTACCTAGTGACTGAAGTGCATCTGAGGGTGAGTCAAAAGTTTTAATATTTTAGTTCCTCAAATGTTATTTCATGGTGCTTTTGCCTTGAGTATTATATTTTTGTCTTGTTTATTTATCATCAATTATTGCTTACTTAATACTCCATTTTTCCATCTTTTAAGGTTTTCAGGTTGTAGAGATATAGGAGAAAACAAATCCTCTGTCACCTTGCCAAGCACATCATATCAGTTGACTGTTCCCTTTGTTTTATTTTTTTTATTTCAACTATGTATTGTGAAGATTAAATTAACTTCCCTACCCACTATTTTTAGATCTAATCATGAAAAGTATAAACATCACACTTAATCTTTGAGTGGGGGTGGTCTGTGACCCATGTGTGCAATAATGGGTGATGAATCAGAATCAAACTGACTGCCCCCTAGGCAGTCCTAAGCAAAGCTTCAACTGTAACTGGTAGATGTAAAATTGGAGGAAGGCACAGGAAGTTATGCAAAATAAAGTGTCTTTAAAAGGTAGTTACAACTTCCTGTGGGGACTTCTTTTGGGAGATCTTGAATTCTTTGTGCTTCGAACTTCTGACTGCTCTCATTCTTCAGAGTAGTTCGAGGTGGAGGCTGATGAAGAATCTGCTTACTTGACCTGAGACCTATTCTTAGTGAGACTGTCCTTGAATCTCTCCCTTTGGACTGACACATGATGAGTGAAAGAGCTGACTCTTTTCCTGGATTTTTTGAAGAGACTGGCCTCAGGAGAGACCTTTCCTCTTGAGAGAGACTCCCTGCATCCTCAGGTCCTTGGTTTTGCCCAGGCTTCTCCAGCCAAGGACTAAAACTCCCTGCCTGTTTTTGAGCCAGGGGTTGGAGCAAAATACTTAGTGTGTAAATAGATATCTTACCCTATCCTCTCTCTGATTTCTTACTTTACTCTTTCTGTATTTTGTAAATAAATTATAAAATAAAATCTCTTTGGAATGTCATAACATTCCTGGCAACCCTATTCTTAAATAATACAGTACACACTTTTATAAGAAAAACAAAAACAACCTTTTCTCCCCCCTAGTCTCTAGAATCTCACATGATTTTTTCATATTTGTTTTTGTTTTGCTTTCTGTTTTTAATTGAAATATATAGATATTGTGAGTGCCAGTTTTGGAGAGTGACTCCTCTTAGCTTTAGATGGCATTTTGGTTTGAGTTGGATGAGAGGGAATAGATTTCTGAATTTTTATAGCATTCCAGACACTTTTCTGTTTTCAGTAAAGGATCATATAGTGTAACTAGAAGATTTTGCTGAAAGTTTGCTAATAACTTCACAGCATGCAATTATTTTTTTCTTACTAGCTACCAAGAAATAGATCTAGGTATTTTTGACTCTAAGAGCATTTAGAAGCTAAAATTTGACATGGTTAGGTATTTTTTTCTTTCTCTCTTGTAACTTTTAAATGATATCAGGCTAGGGTTTTTATGTGTTTTTAAAAATGAAATCCTGCATGCACTTTGTTCATAATGCATTTTTAATTCCACATTTAGTATTTAAATAAAAATGTAAATGGAAAGATATTAAGGTTCACAGGTGGCTCCACAGCATGGGTACTAACTGCTTTTTGCAATAATGTTTACTAGACATTAAGTATTATGACCCACTATTTTTCAGATGCATAGTTAATAAGCACACTCACACAACATAAAATTCTGTGACAGAAACTGTTCCAAAGGTATCTTGGAAATTGGAATAAGTAAAAGTTATAAAATGAAACTAAATTTTGATCACTACTCACAAAGGATATGCATCTTTTCCTGTTTTCCGCTATCTTTTAAATTAAGATTTGTGGTATTTATTACCCAATTGATATATTTATTTCCAAACCTATGACTTCATCAGTGAAGGGAACTCCTCATGAAAAAAACATTCATTAAAACAGATTAGCAACTCATCTGTAACTTAGAGTCCTAGAAAATTTCCCTGGGTACTGAAAGATAAAGCATCTTGTCTGTGATCATACTATTTCATGATTCAAAGACAAACCATACACTGATGAATATGATTTCTACATAAGTCACTGTGCTTTTTTATATCATTCCTTTAAGTAGTAGTGAATTTATGGATACAAAGACACAGACTAATATTGCCTTCAATGGTATTACTTTTTAAACATTATTTATGTTGAATTTCATTTTAAATTATTTGGTTACCTATTTCCCAATTATATTTTCCCATTATGTAATAAGCATTTTTATGATCCAGAGTATACATATATTATCATATAATGCATATTTCAATATTCATCATGTTGTGAAAGAAGACATTGTTTTCACTAGAGAAAATTTCATGAGGGAAATTAAAAAAATATTTTGTTTCAGATGCCATTCAGACTCTTTCTTCTATGGAAGTGGATGTCCATCTTTTTCATGAATTTCTTGAAATTATCGTGGATCCTTTGTGTGTGTGTGTGTGTGTGTGTGTGTGTGTGTGTGTGTGTGTGTGTGAGAGAGAGAGAGAGAGAGAGAGAGAGAGAGAGAGAGAGAGAGAGAGAGAGAGAGAGAGAAACATAATTTTGTTAGTCATTTATTATGGCACAATAATATTCCATTACAAGAATATACCAGAAATTGCTCGGTCATTTAAGTTTTAATTTCTTTGCTACCAAAAATGATTGCCGCAAATACTTTTGCATGGGTTGGTTCTTTTCTCATGTCTATAATCTTTGGGATACATACCTACTAATATTATTGCTGGATTAAGGGGAATGCACAGTTCAATGGCTTTTTGAGCATGGTGCCAGATGGTTCTCAAGAATGATTGTATCAATTGCTCCATCAGCTGTAGATTATTGTTCCTATTTTCCACATCCCTTCCGATATTTATCATTTTTCTTTATTGTCACTTTAGATGGTCTGATGAGTATGAAGTAGTAGCTCAGAGTTGTTTAAATTCACATTTACCTAATCAATGGTAATTTGGAGACTTTTTTATATGGCTAAATATAGTTTTAATTTCTTCATCTGACAATTAGTTGTTCATATCATATCATTTGACCAATTTCAAGTGGGAATTGCTTTATATTATTATAATTACAGTTACATATATTAGAGAAATGAAGCCTTTGTCAGAGACTTGCTATAAAGATTTTCCCAGTTTTTTGTTTGCCTTTTAATCTTGATTGCATTCCTATTTTTTGTGGAAAAACATTAATTTAAGATAGTCAAAGTTATCTATTTTACATCTTATAACCCCCTGTATGTCTTGTTTTGACCTAAATTCTTCTCTTATCCATAGATCTAACATGTAACCTGTTTTGCACTCCCCTGATTTGCTAATGGTATCATCCTTTGTTTCTGAATTATGTATCTATTTTGATATATGATATATATGTTGATCTATACCTAAATTCTACTATACTGTTTTCTAGTTTCTCCAGCAGTTTTAGTCAAGTAGGAAGTTCTTCCAAAAGTTTGGATTTGTGGGTTCATCAAACACTAGGTTATTATGATCATTTACCATTCCAGATTGAGTGCCTAATCTATTCCATTGTTCTTCTACTCTATTTCATAACCAGTACTAGATTGTTTTCATGATTGCTGTTTATAATGTAGTTTGAGATTTGGAACAGTGAAGCCACCTTCCTTCATATTCTATTCATTCATTCCCTTGAGATTCTACATATTTTGTTCTTGCAGATGAATTGTGTTATTATTTTTCCTACCTCTCTGAGATAATTTTTGGATAGTTTATTTGGTAGGGCACTGAATAAGCAAATTAATTTAGGAAGAATTATCACTTTTATTATGTTGGTTCAGCCTACTCATGATCAACAAATTTTTTTTTTCAATTCTTTAGATCTAACTTTATTTGTGTGAAAAGTGTGTTTTATTTGTGATCATATGGTTCCTGATTTTTTCTTGGCAGGTAGATTACCAGGTATTTTAAATTTCCTGTAGTTATTTTAAATGAAATTTCATTTTCTATCTCTTGCTGTTGGATTTTATTGGTAGTATAGAGAAATGCAGATGGGAGCAGGATGGAGTGAAATTACAGGAGAAGGTACACAGACCTACCTGATCTCTATCAAATCACCCTCCAAATAACTATGATATAATGCCTCAAAAAGAATTCTGGAGAATAACCCACAAAAAATATTTGTTGAAATAATGTTTCAGACAAAACCAATAAGAACTCTGGCATGAAGTAGAGTGCAAAGTAGCGTGCTCAGATAGGTACCATCTCAACAATATGATTTGAGAGTGGCTGAATCAGAAAGAAAGGAACACTACTAGTACACAAGTGCTTGCAGCCACCTAGTCACAAGATCCTAGTCACAGATTCAAGGTACAAAAGAGTCCTTGTCATTACTCACAGACCAGAAAATGGGTACAAGTACATTAAACACACCTCTTCTTAGACCATAACATCTTGGAAAAACTAGAAATTTATAAATCCCCATAGCTATCTTTGAAGGCAGCTTCACAATGAACTTGAAGCTTGGAATAGTGCTCCATTCTCCAAAGGAAATGAGAACTCACCTGTAACAGTTTTTAAGCTAAAGGGCAGTGGGGGGGGGACTTGAAAGTGAGAAAACAACAACAACAAAAACCACAGAAATATATTTTGGAGACAGTGAAAATGAACACACAAAATTAGATAACAGAGTCAACACTGCTGGATAGAAAAAAGCCCCAAAAGAATTACAGAACAGCTCAAAAGAATTTTTAAAATAAAAAAGGGAGGTAGAAGAAAAAACTGGGGGGAAATGAAGGTGTTAGAGGAAAATCATGAAAACATAGCTTGGTAAAGGTGGCACAAAAATAGAAAAAAATACCTTAAAAATAAAATAATCCGAAGTAGTAAAAGGATAACAAAAATCAGTAAAAGAGACACACGATTCTAATGAAGCAAACTTCTTAAAAGCAGAATTGACCATTATGGAAAAAATATAAAAAAATTACCGGGTGAGAACTACAAAAAAGCCACAATTAAAGCCACATAGAAAAAGATGTACAAATATTTATTGAGCAAAAGAATTCTTTCAAAGTAAAAATGACTAAATGAGAAATGAAGTACAAAACCTCCCTCAAGAAAAACATGTCTTAAAAATTAGAATTGGGCAAGTGGAATCTAATGACTTAATGAGAAATCAGAAAACAACCAAAGAAGTTAAAAAGAATGAAAATTCAAAAGAAAATGTGAAGTATCTTATGGGGGAACAAAAACTGACTTGGAAAATAAATCCAGGAGATATAACCTATTAATTATTGGACTAACTGAAAGCTGAGATCAAAATTAAAGAGCTTAGACATCATCTTTCAAGAAATTATGAAAGAAAACTTTCTTGATTTTCTAGAAACAGAAGGTAAAAGAGAAATGGAAAGAATTACCAATCACCTCAAGAAAGAGATACCCAAAAGACAACTCCAAAAATATCAAAGGTAAATTTCAGAACAGTCAGATCAAGGAGAAAATGTAATCAGTCAAAAAAATTCAGATATCATGGAGCCATAGTCAGAATTTTACACAGTTTATCACCTTCTAAATTAAAGTATTGGAGGACCTAGAACATGTTATTCCTGAGGGCAAAGGAACTAGGACATTAATTAAGAATCACTGAGTATAATCCTTCAAGGAGGAAAAATGGGTATAAAATGAAATAGAAAACTTTCAATCTTTCCTAATGAAAAAAGTAAGAGCTGAATGTAAATTTTTGATTCTCAAATATAAAACTCAAGAAAAATATTAAAAAGTACATAGGAAAAAAGAAATCAAAAGGCGTTTAGTAAGGTTAAACTTTTTATATTCCAACATAGGAAGATGATTCTCATAACTTCTAAACATTTTATAATTATTAAGGCAACTAGAAGGTGTAAACATAGAGAGAAGGCAAGGATTTGAGTTGAATATGATCAAATGATATATAAAAGCAATAAAATTAAGGGGTAAGAAAGATGGATTAATTGGAGGAAAGAGAAAAGGAAAATAGAATAGGTTAAATTATCTCTCAGAAAAGAGGAACAAAGGAGTTTTATAATGAGTGGGGAAGATGTATGGAATTGGGGAGAGGAGTGATAGTTTTCTTTCTTCATTGCCTATTGTAATTCCTTCAGTTTCTTCTTCTCTTATTGATATAGCTAGCATTTCTAGTACAATATTGAATATTAGGAGTATTAATGGTGATATATTACTGTAATTTTCATGCTACTTATTTCTTTAACATTTTTGCATCAATATTCATTATGCACATTGATCTATAGTTTTCTTTCTCTGTTTTTGTTCTTCCTGAGTTAGGTATTAGAAGCATTATTTGTGTCATTAAAGGTATTTGGTAAATCATTCTCAACAGGTAATCTTCCTCAACTGTTTTTTTTTTTCTGAATAGTTTATATAGTATTGGAATTAAATATTATTTAAATGTTGGATAGAATTTACTTGTGAATACTTCAGGTCCTGAGGTTTTTTTCTTTGGGAGTTAATTGGTGATTTGTTCAATTTTTTTTCAAGATGTGATTAAGTATTCAATTCCTCTTCTGATATGGACAATTTATATTCCTCTAAAACTTATCTATTTCATTTAGATTATCAGATTTATTTGCAAATAATTGGGCAAATTAACCCCTAATAATTACTTCAGTTCCTCTTTATTCATTATAATCTCAACCCTTTTGTTTTTAATACTACTAGTTTGTTTTTTATTTCTTTTTGATCAAATTAATCAATAGTTGGTCTATTTTAATTATTTTTCATGAAACCAATTCCTTGTCTCATTTGTTTATTCAATAGCTTTGTTACTTTCAGTTTTATTAATCACTCCTGATTTTTAGAATTTCTAATTCAGGATTTAGTTGAGGGTATTTAATTGTTTTTTTTCCCTAATTTTTATTTTGTTGTTGTTGTGGCATACTCAATTCATTCATCTGCTATTTATCTGATTTACTGATGTAGACATTTAGAGATAGGAATTGTCCCCTAAATATTGCTTTGACCATATCCCAAAATATTTGGTATGCTGTCTCCTTGTGGCCATTCACTGTATGAAATTGTTGATTTTTTTTTTATAATTTTGTTCATTACTTAGGGTTAAGTTATTTAGTTGCCAATTAAATTTTAGTATTTTTCCTTCAGCTCTTTCTTCAATATTATTTTCATAGCTTTATGATCTGAAAAGGACATATTTCAATTCTCTATTTTCTTGCCTTTGGTGGTGTGACTTTTATATTCTATTATATGATCTTTTTATAGTGAAGATGTCATAGATTGCTGAGGGAAAACTATATGTATATATATTTTTTCTCCCCATTTAGTTTTCTTGAGAGGCCTCTCAATTCTAAAATTACTAAAATTCTATTCGCCTGCTTATATTTTTTATTTGACATATAATTATTAAAGGGAAAGCTTAATATCTCCTACTAATATAATTTTAGGAATTTGGATGCTATGCTATTTGGTGCATATATATTTTAATATTGATATTACTTCATTTCTATGGTTCTTTTATCAATAACTAATGTCCTTTATGTCTTTTAATTAGGTCAGTTTTCACTTTTGCTTTGTCTAAGATCATAATTGGTACTCCTGTTTTTTAACTTTAGCTGAGGCATAGGAGATTTTGCTCCAGCCATTTACCTATACTTTTTGGGTGTTTCCCTGCTTTATGTGAGTTTCTTGTACACAGCATATTGTGTGTTTCTAGCTTTTAATCCAGTCTAACATTTTCTTTCATTTTATAGGTATGTTCATCATTCGCACTCAGAGTTATGATTATTCACTGTATATTTCCCTCAAATTATATTTCCCCTGTTCATCTTTCTCTTTCTCTTCTTTCAACCTTTCCCTGTTCACAAAAGTTTTTTGCTTCTGTTTGTCCACTTTTCTGAGTTCCCCCTCCTTTTTGTCATTCTCTCCTTTATTCCCCTTCCTCTTCTTACTTCCGTATTGAAGAAGCTGGATTCCTCTACCTGAGTGTGAATACTATTCCCACTTTCTACCAATTCTTCTGAGAGTAACATTTAAGCATTACCATCCAAACATACCCCCAAGTTCCCTTCTACTGTATTGATTCTTTAATGACTTTTTATGTGGAATAATTTACTCTCAAAATTATCTACTTTTCTCTTCCCAGAATATTATTCCAATCTTATCCCTTGATTCTTTTTAATATCATCACATCATTTCCAGCCTGCCCTCTGTCTAAATATTCTCTTATTTATTGCCCTAATAGTGATAAAGGTCTTGAGATCCTTTAGTACTTTAAGCATTTTAAGTGTTTACTATCATAAATTCTTCAAATATTATAGATATTTTAAGCATCTTGTCACCTTTGTAGTTATATAATTAGTTTAACTCCATTGTTTTCTTTGATTACTTTAAGTATATTAAGTACTTAAGGTGTCTCTTATACTATAGAAATCTTAACTATCCTTGTTATCACTTTTCCATGCAAGGGTGTGATTAGTTTAAACCAAATGATTCCCTTGAATATTTTCTGTGTGAACTTTTATGCTCCTTTCGAGTGTCAAATTTGATCCTTGAATTATTTCTTTAGAATTCCTCTATTTCTTTAAATATCTATTTCTCTCCCTCATGTATTATGCTCAGTTTTGCTGGTTTGGTGGTTTTTGGTGTAGGCCTAGATCTTTTGTCTTGAGGAATATCATATCCCTTGCATTATGATCCTTTAATGAAGAAGCAGTCAGGTCCTATGTAAATACTGATTTTGCTTAAATTCGTTTGTTATGTTTTATCCTAATATTTAGAAATTTTCAGATTTAATATGCAAACAATATACAACTTTTATTCCTCAAAATAAACTTGTTTAAATTTAGTATGTATGCCGTTACTTTTTCTGGATATTGGTTTAGTAGACTTTTTGCTTTGAGGTTATTAACACATAAGATATCAAGTCTCTGAAACAAATGGTTTAAAATTTGGAAATGATCCTACACATCACCTGTTGCAACTCCTTTGCAATATTCCCCTGAAATGCGCATAGTCTTTACTTGAAATTATGCAGTTCTTGGGCAACTTGCTAAACCAGCCTTTTCTTTCTTTTTTTTTTTTTTTGAGACTATCCACTATCTTTTGTAGAGGAAATTATGCAGAAATTTGGAATAGATAATCTCTAAGGATTTTTTTTCTAGGACAGTTTTTATAATATGACATATCAAGAGGGCTGTCATTGAGAGTATTTCTTGTGCTTTTCCATTATTTCTGCCTGTACAAATCATGAGTTATTACTTAGTAAAAAGGAAATATACACAGCAATCAATTTTGAAGGAATTCACAATCTCCTCAATTGATATTATATTAATTTAGAGGGATATCTACCCCATGCAAGAGTTGAATAAGAATTTCATTTGATCACTAATATTACTTCAGAGAATAATTTTATCCTTAAACCTTATGAGGTTGAGAATAAAATGTTGTTAAATCCCTGACCCTTTTTAAAAGTAATTTGTTAAACCAGCCTATCCAGTTGAAAGAGCACTTTCATCTCTTTTCCCCTTTGTCAATACTATTCCTTCCTAAACATACTCCATACTATAAAAAAGGATGTTAAAGCATTGTAAGAATTGCATTGATATCTAATCACAATACATTTCTTAGGATGGATAGATAATAGATAAATGATTAAGTGAAGAAGAAATTAGATACAGAAACAAAAAGAACAGGAGCATTTAAGCTTTTACAAATTAAAGAAGATAGAAACAAATGTATAGAAAGTGTGGAACTGAATTTTCCTACTTAATAGTCATTTATTCTATGCTGCCAAACAAATTCAAGAAAGAACTCCCTTAATTTTAAAATCTGAGAAATTCCTGGTGGAGAATCTAGTACTCTGGACTAAAAATATCTCTCTTCTGCCTCTGGTGAAATTTTAAGGAAACAGACATCAGGTATACTATAATGAACTTGTTAAAACTATGATAGATTCCTTCCATTTGAAATTTGGTTTTTATGGAGTAAAAACTTCTATAGTCTTGTGTAGAAATTGACTAGGAATCAGAAGATGCCACTATGTCACTAAATATCTTTAAGATATTGGAAAAGTCACTTCATAATTTACCTCTTTGGGCCTTAATTATTCAGTCCTAAAAGAGAATATGAAATTTCATGATTTTATTGTTCATATACATACATATATATATATATATATTTATCCTATGATTTCAATTCTTTTTCTCTTTTAGTGTCCTATAAGCAAGGATGATAATGTCTTATGTATTTTTCTTAAAAAAAATAAGAGAAGTAAAAAGAAGTAGAGATCAGCAGCAAATAAGGAAAAATATTATTGATATATTTGTAGCCCTTTGATACTCTTCCTCTACCTTATTTGACACAAAATCAATGGTTCCATGACCTAATTCCTCAGAAACCTAGACATTGTAATGATTGGATTTGGCTATCTCCTGATTGTAATAATGAAGGGTACTTTGCTCTACCTTGATAGTGAAGATAAAATTGTAATCCCCAGTCTATTTTTAGATTTTAATCCCCAAAATTTTAACTCCGTATTTAAAGTAGATCTACCCATTTTAACCATAAAAAGGTGTGAACTAAATACCAAAAGGTGTGAACTGATCACAAAAGGTATGAACACCCATTTCATACATTGAGTGGGAGGTCTGTGACCCAAGTGTCACAGACAGGGCAGTCTTGGAGAAAAGCGTCTACTGTGATTGGTAAAAGTAAAATTTAGGGGAGGTGACACAAGAGAAAATGATCTTTAAATAGAGGAAACAGAAGCACACAATGATGGATCTTTAGATTCAGTCACTCGAAGTTGAACTGGAAGACAAACACTCAGACTTGGAGTGAAGACACTTGGCTGTGGAACTGGACCCCTGGAGGAGCTCATATAGACTGCTTTCCTTTTAGATGGTCTCCTTGGTGAGTGAAAGACTGACTTAGTTTCCTTGCTGTTTCTGGAGGTGTGAACCTCTGAAAAAGGCCCATCTTCTTGAGACTCATTTTCCCTGACTGGGGCTTAGAATTTCTACCTGGCTCTGAGGAAGCCAGAGCTCTCTCTGCCTCGCTTCCCTTTTCTCTATTCCTTAATATCTTCCCTCTATTGTAAAAATAAACTACCATAATTCCATTTACTTGAGTAATTCATTTTGGGATTTAGAAATTAAATCCCTGGTGACTACCAATTTAAGTAATTCAAGTCCAAACAATCAATTAAAATATTCAGAGTCCCATCATAATAAATTTGATAACACTGAGAATCATTTGATTCCCTTCAATTTTGGCAAAGAAGACATAGGAATTCTTGTATAATGTGTAATGATTACATTTACATTTATGTAAAATGCACACACACATATATAAATATAAACATATATTTATTTAAAACAGCAATAAATTGAAGATAATATTTTATTATTTAGATGCCAGAGGAAAATTAAAGTTTATCCTTTTAATTCTATATTTCCCAAGTTGGTTGAATTAAATTTGGAAACTCAATGCTGAAATTAACTTTTACTTTAACTAATCTTTACCTCTTTTTCCCATTTGTATTTAAGAACCTATTGGTGTTCAAATTCCAACCATTTTAAGCAAATTACTTCCATTAAAATTACTTCTTTGAATTGGATCATTTGAAATATGGTAGTTTCTCTTTTCTACCTAAATATTTGATAAACATTATCTCAAGCCAATTAATGCATTGATCATTTCAATGTTTATTAAAATCCTCTTAATGACTTTAAAAGAAGAAACATAGTAGTGTTTACAAACATTATATAGTGCATTAATCTAGGACGTCATGCAGAGAGAAAAAGACATTGAAGGCATAATTCATTGGTTGTACACAACAAAGTTCCATTTGCAGTATGGTGAAATAATCCCGGAATGTTGTTATAAATATAATAACAATTTTCTGGTAGAGAAGGCAAGACAGCTTCTGGAATTGGGAAGGAGTTATGGGTAAAATTTTCAAAGGGTGGAAAGAGGACCATATAAAAGGGCTTGAGGCATTGGACCGAGGTAAACAGCTGTAATTGATTTAGCAAGTAATAATGCAGAACACAGAGGGCAAAGAAGAGAGGAAGGGACATCACATCTTTCCTGGCTTGAAAGTTGCATTATATTTTGAGCAAGGAGTCAGGTATATCATTCTGGCTAATGTATAGTAATTTTCACTTTAAATCCAATTATTTTCATAATTACTATCATGTGTCAGTTTGAGTATGACCTCTTAAAGGGTTAATCTATATAAATTAAACAGAAATGCAGTATTTTGTAAGAACACTGTCATATGGTTGGAAGAAAAATTCAGGATCTGCTTTTCCCATTTTTGACTCATATTAAGAAGAAGTTCTTACCTTTTAAAAATCAAATTCAATATTTTGTGTAGTACCCAGTAGAAAAGAATACTAACCAGAAAGCTATATATAGAGATATGTATATATAGATACATATATATGTATATCTATATGCCTATTTCAATAGGCATATAGATATACATATAAATAGATATAGATATACAGTGCTTTCTTATCTTCTTATCATATCTGATGCTAAATAACATCTTCAAAATAGTGTGGAATCGCATAAGCAACTGATATGTTAAATTGAATTCATTTTCTCATTATAACAGAAATACCCTTCACTAGTTAAAGATGTCTGCAGAAAATATCAGGTTCTAGAGCTTAATTTTATGATTCTCAAAACACTGTTGAACTTTTCAAATAATAGATGAATATTATTGTGGCACAAAGCACTTCATATATTCTGACTCTTCATCATTATGGATGGAAATTTTATTTCAAATATGTGATTAAATTTTCTAATCATCCTAAAATCCCTTCTCCATCTGTTGTAGGGACTATAATTAGAGGATGAGCCCTGTTCTCCTTTCAGGATATGGGTAACTATGCTCACATAGGCACCCAAAGTCATATCTTGTGTGTGTGTGTGTGTGTGTGTGTGTGTGTGTGTGTGTTTGTGTGTGTGTGCATTCATATTAAATTACCGTAAGGCAGATAACATTCTTCTAACTCCCAAATTCTTGGCTTTGTCTTTGAAGTGATTATTTTTTAGCTACTAGAATCATGACTATTCTCTCCTGTCCTTTACCTTGTCATTGAATAGCAAATCTTCTCTAAATGGATGATTATGTAGTAAATCTATCAATACATCATAGAAATGAAATGAAGTCCATTCACAAAATATATGTATCCCAAAAAAAGTTTATTGATGGATATTTGGGACAAAAATGATAAATTAGACAATGATTGATAAGTCTAAAAGCAAGGTTGCTCATTCTCTCAGTACTTGTTTGAAAGAAGGAAAATATAAATGGTACTTGAATTGAAATGAGTTTAAATTAATTATATTGAACTGAACTCAGAGTTTTTTCTATTTGACTTCTAGAGCTGTGAAATCCTACAAAAGGGGGTAACCCCCATAAAGATCAATTTTGATCCTAATTCGTAAGATGACAATATCAAAGTGCATTCTTAGCTTTTTTACTAATGGGCAGAAAGAGTCCCATGACTGATATAATTTTCTGTTACTTCATTTTAGTTCACTGATTATTGATCTAGGATTGGGATTTTTGGCATTTTAGTTAGTTAGAAGAAAGATGTTGTCTTTTTCCTCCATTCAAAAATCTTCTTTTGGGAATCATTGAATATTATATTTGGCTAAGATAAGGAATGTTTAGAGTGAAAGAAGAGGGCGTGACTTATCTCATGACCTCATGTGATATGAATATCTTCTGTTGATGCATACCCACTGACAAAAGGAATCATCCTCCCTACACTAGCCACTGTGAAAAGGGAATCTTTGTTCTCTTTGTCTATTTTGAGTTTACACTTTTGAAAGGGAATCCTTTATTTCTTTTGTCTATTTTGAGTTAATATGTCCTGGTTAGCAATAATTTAACTACCCCAGCTTCACCAGACTGTGAAGACAGGATTAACTCTTCTTTGTCTACTTTTGAATTGAATCAACAAAAGTTTGAACACTGTACTTAGCACTAGGTGGAGGAGCTCTTGAAAGTCACTTAGAGAGCTCCACCTTTTCAACTCAATCAGCCAAGAAATAAGAATTCACACCCTTAGAACCTCAAGCAGTCAGTAATCTGTGAATCCTTTTTGATAAGAATTTACACCTCCAGAGAGCAAACAGTAGATTTCACAGACACTGCCCAGTGGGCAATGTTAGACAATTTGGAAACTGTGATTGGCCCCTGTGAAGAGGGGACTGAACAAAAGGTCACCATAAAAGCCATGGAATCCTTCAGCTGGGGGCTGGTCTTGTGGAGGCAGTCTGGTGGAGATAGTCTCGTGGCAATTGTCTTCTGGGGATTGTCTTCTGAAGATAATCTTCAAGGAATTTTTGCTTGAGACTTTGATTTGGATCTTGTCTTCAACTTGGTTCAGACTCCTGAACTGCTTCATGGGTGAGTGAAAAGGGCTAACTCCTTTCCTAGTTCCTGGAGAGACTAGTTTCCATGTTGGAGGAGGTCACAGTGGTTATTCACCACATAGCCTCCTTGCTGAAGACTAATATAGGTATTTTCTCTAACCTCTTTCACATTTCTCTACTTTATTGTTTCCCCTCTACTTTGGTAAATAAATTTCTGACTTGAGCTATAATAATTTCAGCAACCACATTATTTCATATAATGTAAAGTCCAACCATTAAACTTAACCCTTACACCATTAAGGTAGACAACAAGGGGGAAAGAAAAGATGTAATCAATTTGTTTTATGGCATGAATTTATGACTATTGAGCAAACTTTATGCTGTATAGACACAAAAAAGATGTTAACAGTCATGAAGGCCTATAACAGAAGAATATCCATAAAATACTAGGGAACTTGCAACTTAACATTAGTATATGATAAAATCTTTCATCTATAAGATAAATAAGTAGGAAAATACAGATGTCTTGGGAGTTGCTTATATTATGATAGCACAGTTGCCATCTAACAACTCTGTGAACAAATATAAATATGGTCATGGAGTGGCATTTGGGAACACATTTCCAAATGAGTAACTGTGTTGTGGTAATTCCTTGAGAAATTCTGACTCCTCTGACCCTGAAATAGATCATTCTTACAAAGGACACTCCAATTTTGTAACTCTATTTTTTAATCTACTGTATTTCTATTTCATTAGGAATCAGAGAAGGCAAAAGACTTTTTTCTTTCTATAGTTTAGAGGAAATATATTCTTATTTTTTCATGGCAGAGAGAAAAGGGAGGAGAAACTCATAGCAACTAATTTTGTATAAATTATGAATATTATATAAATTATGCATAATTATATTACTTATTAAAATTAATCTCAGAAATTCCTCAGGCAACTTCCAAATAGGGTCTACCCCAATCATGTAAAAGGAGGCCAGGATCAAATGAAGTACATTTTGGGGCAAATCAGAAACTAATTTTAATAATGCAATAACAGCATACCCTGAGCCTATCTATCCTGAGGTTCATTGCCATAATTTCCATTGTCACTGTAATTTTGAAAGAATCTACAAGGAATTGGTAGAATTTTGCCTAACCAGAGAAACATGTTTAAGGGAGGCCAGATTTTCTCAACATATTGACAAGTTTTCTCCAATCTAGTATTTCCATATTTTGGAAACATTATTAAATAATCACTACATTATACTGATGTGAGTTTTAGTAATATATGAAAATAGGACACAAAGTCTGGCTCTTTAAATTAGAATTTATTCAACCCTAGGGATTTTTTTTAAAGAAGACAAATTTTAGGATCTAAAACTTTTATATCATATTAGTTAATATAATAGATACAGTAATGAACTTGGAGTCAGAAAGATCACTTTCGATTCTGCTTCAAACTGTGTGACACAGGGTAAGTGCTTTCGTCTTAGTTTCCTATTCTGTAAAATGGACACAAAAATAGTAATTCACAGACCTTAGTATTAAAGAGGCAATACAATATAGAAGACATTTTGGGAAACTTAAAATAATATATGAATGTTAGTTATTAATATTAAACTTATTGATGTGATAGTGTAGTTTTGAGAAATTTTAAGAAATAGTTAATAAATCATTATACTTATCAATGTCAATTATACTTATCTTGTCAATGAGGATCAAATACTATAGGGATTACTTATAAGAAAACAGTAGATATTTTGACACATTTAACACTTTGACATAGCTCATTCTAATGCATCCCTTAGTACAGTGATGACAAACCTTTTGAAGCTTTTTAGGAACCCTGTAAAATGCACCACCAGACTTTGTGCCTATGACCCACCACCCCATTGGTGCCATGCCCTGCCCCCTATAGTGTGTCATGCCCCCAACTGGGTGCAGTGCCCCATCCAATGCTGCATTGGGGGATGGGGCTGGGAGCAGGGCCAGGATTTAGGCTGGTCAAGCCAGGGCTGAACTCTGTGGGGAGGTTCCAGTGGCCCCTTTCACTGTGGGGGAGGAACCAGGCTAATGATGACCTTTTGCTGGCTGGTGTTTCTCCAACAAGATGGTAGATCCCCACATTGCATCCCCACCTGTGTTCAGAGGTAGGGCTAGGCTTCTGGCTGGCCAACCCATGGCCAAGCTCCATTTAGAGAGAGAGGCTTGAGTGCCCCAACTCCTGCATTTGGGGGGAGGGCTAGGCTCCCAGCCAGCCAAGCTAGGGACCTGTGTATCCCCACAGAGAAGTATCTGCATGCCATCTCTGGCACATGTGCCATAAGTTCACCATCACAGTCTTAGTACTAAAGGTACACAATGTATGTATTAAATAGGAGAATTTCTACTCTGTTAAGTGGACATAAATTAAGTACCTACATGTTAAATACTAAAAATCATCACCATCATCATTTTTTTAAAAAGGCTGCACAAAAGAAAGTGATAAATATTGGAAGGGATGTGGCAAAATTAGGACACTCATACACTTCTGGTGGAGTTGTGAATTGGTCCAACCATTCTGGAAAGTAATTTGGAACTATGTGCAATGGACGTTAAAAGAATGCATGCCCTTTGAGCCAGTCATACAACTGCTGGATTTGTACCCCAAGGAGATAATAAGGAAAAATTCCTTCCAAAAATATTTACAGCTGTACTTTTTGTGATGGCAAAAAATTTGGAAAATGAGGGGATGTCACTCAATTGGGGAATGGCTGAACAAATTGTGGTATCTGATGGTGATGGAATACTATTGTGCTGAAAAGAACAATGAACTGGAGGAATTCCATGTGAACTGAAAAGACCTCCAGGAACTGATACAGAGTGAAAGAAGAAGAAGCAGGAGAACATTGCATTCAGAGTCTGATACACTGTGATACAATAGAATTTAATAGACTTTTTTTTTTCCTAGCAGCAATGCAATGATCAAGGACCACCCAAAGTAACTTATGAGAAAGAACACTATTATCCACATCCAGAGAAGGAACTGTTGGATCAAAAAATGTAGAAGAAAAACATATGATTGATCACATAGTTCAATGGGGATATGATTGGGGTTTTGATGTTAAAAGATCACTCTACTACAATTATATATAATATAAATAGGTGTTGAACAATGACATTGCTTGTCAGCTCCAGGAGGGGGAAGGAAAGAGGGGTTGGAAAAATCATGAATCAAGAAAAAATGAAAAAAAAATTCTAAATAAATAAATAAATTGTTAAAAAAAAAAAAACTTGCAGTGTTGCAGTGTACATGCCCACTTTTTTTTCTTCTCTAGCTTTCCTCTACTCCCACTAACTTATGTCTTTTTTTTTTTACAGATAAACACAAGACTCTACATTTTATTCAACAAGAGGTTGTTTCAGAGTATAGTTATAATTTTAATTTTAATGTTAAATCTTTCTTCCTTTAAAGGTTTTTCTTGGGTTAACAAAGAAAGTACAGGCGTGTTAAATTTCTACACAGGCAAAATACAAGTAATAGCCTCACTACATCAAAACAGAGTAATTTAAAAAATATATAGTTCTGTTTTATAACTACCACTAATGAATAAATTCTCCTGAAAATTCTGAGTAAATACAAAAATATATGCTACCATGATTATCCCAGTAAGGATCAAAGAAGAAGGGTAGAGTTAACTAAGAATACCTTAAAGTTGAAATGATAATTGAAAAGAGCATATCTGGAACATAGGCATTATGTAAAATTAACATAAAATATAGTCCCTTTCCTGGCACATAAAGTAAGAAAGAACATTGACATTTGTGGGGGAAGACTGTATGGCCAACTGAAGCTCTGACCTCCTGAATAGGCTGGCAGAAGCCACTGCATGCCATTATTATGTGCCTGGATGTCAGAATTTGTGACCCAGACTGTCCAATCAGAAAGCCAAGTAGAAACAACATCATTAGGGGTATAAGAGATTGGCTGAGCTGGAGCATGTTCTCATTTTGGGCACAGATCCATTCCTGAATGCACGTTCTCTTTTTGTCTGGCCTTTTTTGTCCTTAATCTTCCCTGATCATTTGGCTTACTGGGTCCCCTTGCTGTGCTTGTGAATGGGCCAAGGACCATATCTGGGAGCAAATAAAGCAATGAGGTGCAAAGCAGCCTGAAGACTATGGTGGTTAAGAAAGACCTGCTAGTATTTTTCTTTCTCTCTGTTTTACTAATAAATAATTATAATTAAATATGTCTCCAATGTTAATTTTAATATCATTATATATGTTATTCATTATGTTATTATTTATATTAATCACATCATACATCATATATCTTTGCAGATGTAGTTTGTGAAAACTATTGAAGACCTCAGGAAAGACACTGGAAAATCACATCAGAGTTGATATTCATAGTAGGAAATGTGAATACAATATCACCTAATGAAAGTAAAAACATCAAGAAAAAAAACAAGGACGTAATTTAAAACATGAATATTATATATATATATACATGTATATATTTTTTCCTCTCACTAATCCACAATTGAAATTAAAACCAAAGTAAAGTGATAGATCAGAGTAGCATTAAATAACCTAAAATAATCATTTTAATTACATCCAAAACCAGACTAAAGAGGCTCAAAAAGCAAAGAATAATGGAGTTAGAGAATCTCTGAAAGCAGGAAAATGTCAGAAAGTTTTAGTCATCAATATGGCAGAAAGTATCTCAACACAACAAAAATATGACTGAGATCAAAGAAAAAAGACAGAAAACATGCATGACATGAACATAATCAATAACAAAACAATTACGGGGGCAACTTGAAATGCTGCCAAAACTAAAAGGTGACCAGTATGAATGAAATGGATCATTTTTGGCTCATATACTTCAGAAATGATTGGTTGATTGTCCTTCATACTAGAAAAAGAACAAAATGACATCACTTTGTTGGGGTCAATGTATAGTGGGCCAGACTGTGGCTGATTAGACCAATATGAGCTCAGAAGCCTTTATCATAAATCAGGCACAAATAACTCCTGAACATTTGGAATGGAAATGTCTCTAAGTTTGTATATCTCAAATTTCTTTTCAGTTTCTATAATTCTACTTAGCTCATAGAACACAGAACCTTCTTCGATGTTTAGCAACACAAGTCTGATGGGCTGATTATATTGTTTAAATGCCAAAGGTATGTTTGCCTAAAATATTATTTTTTGACAACTCACACAAGGCAAGAACTCACAAAGAAGTGAGAAGAAGCAAAACAGAGACAACGTGAACATCTCTCCAAAGAACTTTGCAACACATAGTGCCAACTGAGGATTAAGTAGTGTGCCCCAATTTCTCATGGATGTAAAGAATAGCATGATTGATTGGATAGCATTTGAACAAGCCATCTGAATAGTGTAACATTTTGTCCAGTGTTATTGGACATCCCAAAGTCTTTGATTCAATCTTTCATTTGTGCCTTAATCACATAGTATAAAGATACATGAATTAAAATGAAAATTAAAATGAAACATAATGATAATGCCAGAGGATCTGATGTATACATTGACAAGTCTCCTCTATGTAAAGAATGTCACTAACACATTAATGTCAAGATCAATATGGAATATCACATTTCCATGAATGACTTTAAATAACTATAGTTTTTACTAACCTTAAATCCTTCACCATCTTTTCTATTCCAATTGTGCTGTGGCTTTCATTTCAAAGAGAGAGACACATCTAAATACCATATTAATTCTCATATGTACATGAATAAACTACAATTGTATTGTTCTACTGAAAAGCACGTTAAACATCTACTACATCTTGTAGAGAGTTTCTTTATCAAAAAGTAAAAGTTTAATTAATAAATGAAAACAATACTTGCATAAGTATATTGCAAACTGAGTAGAAGCTAAATATGTTTTAGCATCTAGAAGTCAGAGCTAAACAATGGAGAAAATATTTTTAGAAATAAATATCAATATATACTAGTCTAAAGATAAAGTTTTTGTATAACAAAATTAATAACAGAAATCTCAAAAATTCATCTCTTAAGACAGCAATAGAAATATTAACATTTCCTCCACAAAAGGAGGAAAACTATTAAATATGAAATCAGATGATAAATCCTATGATAAAATATGAAATCACATGAGAAATAGTTTCAAGTTACCAAAAGTCTTTTTCTCCCTTTTATGAAGTACAAAAGAAGTTTCCCTCAGATATAATGCAGCTTTGTTGTTGAAAACTTTGTAGAGCTCTGGATCTGCATCCACTCTGTCCATTAAGATAGCATCTTAATTAACAATTCAGTGAAAGTCAACTGTTTAACTTATCCTCAAGTACTTCCAAAAATTGCAATCCAGGAACTTGGTTGAGGAACTATTGCTAAAGTCAAAATCATATGTTTGTGTGAATGTGTATGTATTAATGTTTATATATATATGTGTATATTATATATGCTTGTATAAATTTATACACATTTATGTATATGCAAATATGCACACATGAATTATATACTTATCGATAAATGTAGAATATTTAACTATGTACATATTTGATATTTGTGCATAGTTAATTTATTTATACTAAAATATAAGGCTATATCATGAATTTATTATTTTAATATCCATTCAACTTCCATTTTTATTTGATTTTTAGGAATTCATAACATAATTCACTTGAAATCTTGACTTGCAATCAAAGACATTATCTTTATATCTTCAGTGTTGATCATAGATCATGACATGTACTAGGCATTTAATAAATTAATAAATTCTTGTTAAATTGTTACACTGGTTTGGGTTGGCAGTCTACAATGTGGCATTTTGTGTTAAACTCTTATAGGCAATACCACAAAGACTTTAATTCAACTTTCATAATATTGACAAGTAGAGGAAATTACTTGAGTTGAGAGAGAGGAACCACCTGTTCAAAACTGAGATGTGTTGGTAATCTTAGTTTATTTCCTTAGGCCTCTTCAGCCCTATGAACTCTTTAACATGGTCTTACTGGAAAAATTAAACAGGAACCTTATCAAATTTGTCGAAATAAATTTAGGAAGGAAACATGCAGGGAAAAAAAAGGAGTCAAAGAAAAATGGTGTATTGAAGTAAGAAACAATCTTTAAGCATTAGCATTTAAGTAATAGTATATACAGTATTGGGGAATGAGAAATGGGATTATTCCATTTCAATATGTTATATTTTATTCTCTAAGGTCCAGAGCAGGGGTCCACAAACTATGGCCCATGGGTCACATGCAGCCCCCCAAGGCCAAGTATTCAGCCCCCACCACACTTCCAGAAGGGACACCTCTTTCATTGGTGGTCAGTGAGAGGAGCACTGTATGTGATGGCACCGCAAAGCGTAGCATCATTCACATATAGTACTACTTCCGGTGACATAATCCTTTGCATGGCACCTTAGAATGAGGTATCACACAAAGGATTATGTGGCTGCACAATGGAAGACATCAGCATGGTGAGTGGTGATCTGGGGGAGGGGATTCCACCCTATGTATACTGTTGCCCAGTTAGGGTTAGGATTAGGGTTAGGTTTTTATAGTTCTGCCCTCCAACAGTCTGTAAACACTAAAACTGAAAGGATAATTTTTAGTGTTTTGACTTAAAATCTAAAATAAGTGGTCGCCATGGGAAATTCCCAAATATGAAAATACTCAAGTCAGCTGGGGATTTGTGGAGATTTTAATTAATGAAGAAATAAGGAATTAAGGGAAGGGGAGAGAGAGAGAGAGAGAGAGGGAGAGAGAGAGAGAGAGAATTAATTTAAACTGCTCTGCCTCAGGCTGAGCCAAGCAGTAGTTAAAGGTCTAGGCCAAAGTGGCCTCCCTGAGCCTAAGGGGAAGCGAGTCAGTCTTATTACTTACCACAAGACCATCTCCAAGCAAGCTCCAGTCCTCCAACTGAATCTCCTAAACTCCAATTTTCCTGAACTGACTTTTTACCCTTCCTTTTAAAGAAAAATTTCTCTTATGTCACCTCCCCTAAATTTTCACATCTACCAATCACAGTAGACACTTTTTTCCAGGACTTCCCATTCTTAGTTTTCACCACTCTTCAGTTCACACCTTCTCTGATTAGATTATATCTTCTGAGTACTTCACACCTCTTTGTTAAGCTTGCCTTTTGTAAGCTACTTGACCTTTTGAGGTACTTATTTAACCTTTACAGGTACTTAACAACTTTTTGTATTAGATCTAAAAATAGATCTAACTTAAAGTTCTAGCTTTACTCTAAGGTATGAGTTAGGGACTTTCATTGTTCAATCAGGAGTTTACAACTTTATCTTCCCCTAAGGCACTGTCTGATTAGAGGGGAGTAATTTAAAAAGTTCCCAATACATTCCTGATTCTTTTTAGACCAAGTATGTTACAATAAGGGAATAGCTAGATCAAATCTTCTAAATTTTGTCTAAGTACTTTTTAAGATTCACAAGTCTGAGGGACAGTGAACTGGCCCCCTGTGAAAAAAGTTTGGGTACCCTTGGTCCAGAGAAAGTGCCAATAATGTAAAGTAAAAAAACAAACAAACAAACAAACAAAAGACAACTGAAATCAAAAAAGCCTGTACAAGTTTCAAAAGATGCCAATATTTAAGATATAATCTACTTGTATTCCTGCTAAGAAAGAAACATATGGCATTGAATTTTTTATTTTATTTTGTGCTAAATTTTGAGCTGCTATACACATCCATAATTGCAATGAAGAATGAGACAAAGATATGAATATCAAATGTATTGAAAATTAAAATTCCAGTAAGATTTAGGTAAGGTCCTTTTAAAATAAATATTAGAAATCTTAACAGGGTGGAGTGCATGGAGTTTTGCCTAATGATTATAGAAATAAAGCAGGTTATATAATAATTGGTTCACCTTAAAGACATAGAAATAACTGAGCTTAACACCCATTGAACAAGCATACATAGACTCCTTACTCCTCTTATTTCATCTAAAGAATTTCACCCCATTTAAACTCTTCTCGAGATCACCCCAATCCATTTCCTGTGGGTATACTCCTCTATTCAATATATGTGTGACAACCAATATTCCCGGCTTCTATTGCCTACCTCCCCAACTACCATTCTACTTAACATTCTTTTGTGAATTAAGAATCTGTTCTGTACAAATTTAGTTTGTATACACACAAAGTCTCCCCCAAAAGAATATGAGTCCCTTGAGAACAACACCTATTTAATTCTTTGTCTTTTTGTTCCCATTGTCTAGTACTTATATTTGATGTTTAATATTTGTTGGTTAATTAAGCTTTAATATATGACTTTCTTCTGGCTTGAGTTTTCTTTTACAAAATAAGAAAACTAAACAAGATGATCCCTAATGTCTCTTTCATCTCCATATCCAATTATATTATAATATAGAAGGCACTTAGTACAATTATAGCATAGTAAGCATTTAATAACATTTGTCGAATTGGTACTCTCCATTTAAATATTATTTTAAATATGAAAATGTATACATATGAATATGAACATGGATAGATATGCATATATGCTCCTCCCCCTACCAAGTAGGTGGGCATTACTGTCCCTTTGAAAAATTGTGAAATAGAAAACATTTGGGGTTTTTTTTATCACTTTCAGAGGTTTCATTGACAGTTTATTGGCAGAGACTTCTTGTTAAGTGTTGCCTTTTCACAGCTGTTTCAGGGCATTCTTGGGAGTTCCATTCTCTAGTGAGGAGGCAATTTCATTTTTCTCAGCATAGTGATCCCCTAAATATAATGAATATGCTCTTAGTACCTGTGATTAGGAGTGAGGATTGGGGGATATATGTCATTACGAGGATTGGAGAAATCTCCTTTTCCCTAAAAACAACTCTTTCAGATTTACTGTCTGTGCCCTGATTTAATATATACTATTAAGAAGAAATAATACAAGATGACCATGATAATGAAAACTTTTGAGAACTCTCCCAACCTTCTATTTTCAATCATTCCAATAAAATCACTAGAGAAAAAAAACAACTCCTCTAATCCTATACTTTCTTTCCAAATACAAATACTCACAGAGACATTTTTTCTAAATGTATCCTTTTACCTCATCTAAAACTCTAAATTGGTTATCAAATAATTAAAAATGATTACAGTTTAATTTTTCTTTCCCAAATGTTGGCAAATAATTTTATTTAACTATTCTGTAAGTTCTAGAAAAACATTTTTGTGCCCAAAAGTAAGAGTATTACCAACATCTCTTCAAGTGAGTAACACAAAGGAAAAAGGAAAAATCACAAATGGAATAAATTGTAGGTAAACAAACAAACAAAAAAAGATAGCAATTAGAAACAGTAAATTTCATATTCTCCAGAATGTCAAAATAAAAGGAATATTCTTGATAATTCTTTATATTGATTTATAAAAACCCACTATAGAAGCATTTTTGAAGAAATGAAATACAAAATATATATTTATTACTTATTGAAAATATGTTTTATAGATAAATGAGCATTGAAGATATTTTAATGTAGAAACTATTCATTCTTCAGGAAAATAAAACCTCAATATCTACTCTGTTTTTTAAAACTATCCACAATCTATTTTTATTTGGTTTTTCTAGTATAATTTGAAATACTAAATGATTAACTCTTTCCTAATCTCAATATGTGCTCTTTTTTCTTGCATGTTTATATTTATGCTTGCACTACTTTACCTTTAAATCTCTACCAACCAAAATCCTTCCTTTCCTTCTGTCAGGTTCCAGGTCATTTACCATCTCCTCCCTAAAGCCTTCCACAGTCCTCTCATTAAAAATTATTTCCCTTCTTGTCTTCAGGGCATAGCCATGATAGTGGAGTAGAAGCAAGGAAGCTCAAAATCACCATGAGAATCCTCAACAAACAATCTTGAAATAATGCCACAAAACAAATACTGCAGTGAAAGAACCAACAAGGAGGCAGAATGAAGCAACTTTCTTGAAGAGAAAATCTTTAACGGTAGGCAGAGAGCATCTTGGATACTGAGGTGAGAAGGGAGCATAGCCAACAAGAGACTACTGAAAGGAGTAAGGAACAAGCCAACAGCAAGTCTCTCCACCACATAAACAAATAAATACACACACACACACTAGCATATATCCTACATATACTGTTCTAGGTTCTGAATCTACCCTAATCCAAAATCCAGATTCTGTGACCTTGCCTGGGTCAATAGTGATCCAACACACCTTAAAGTTCCAAGCAAACCTGAGGTGAGATTAAGAATTCCAGCCCAGAGCCATCTGTGTTATTCAACCTGATCTGTGTGATCTTAGAGTAAAGCCAGAAGTTCCAGCCTATGTGTGTGGTAAAGGACATGAATCTGAGATTGTAGCAGTTAATCAACCCAGGGTTGGGCTCCCTGTTCTTGTAAGAAACAGTCCCAAGACTTCTGGCTTGTGGGAGTCTAGCTGGGTGAAGGCCCTGCGAAGGTAGTCTGCAGTATGTGGTATGACTGACCTGATCAGGCCCAGAGTGAGAACAAGAGCCTACTCCCAAGTCTGGGGCTAGAATTTGTGCCATTAGCAGTGTCAGGGGGTTAATTGAGGTACACCCCCAAAAGCTAGAATCCTCGGTCACTTGAGTATATGGGGAAGGCAGAAGGAAGGTCTCAGGACCCCACATCCCCCAACCCAGAGTGCTGAGCCCGCAGCAGCAGTGGGAACCATGGGGCCTGCAAAGGTGTTGTTTTGAAGGGCATACCTTCCCAAAAGCAACCTGGGCCAGTCTCAGAGTTTCCAATACAGATGGCAGAGAAGCAGCCTGAGAGAGATGGGGGGAGCCTGTAGCCCCCTGGCTGGGTCCTTACATCAGAGTTTCACCTGAGGTTTTTGCCTCGGGGTACATCCAGAATAACCCGGCTGAACAAAATCCCATCAGGAGTCCTCAGAGCTCAGGGAGGCCAGGACTCCTCCCCCCTTAGAGTACAGGGATCTCTGAAAGGACAGGAACCTCGGGGCGGGCAAAGGCACTGAAGTACCTTGTGGGCAGTGCTGTGTCAGGCTCGAGGCATGGAAGTAAGGCATCAGAGAAGCCACTGGAGGGAACTGAGAGCAGTAACACCCTAAACATCGGCAGGCAGGGGAGGACAGACCCTGGGCTTCCCTGGGAAGACAGCGTAGCTGAGAAGAATGGAAAATTTGCCTGGGGCTAAAGCCTCAATCATTAGACCCATACACTGAGAGCCAGTCTTCCTCATTCAGATCTCTGACTGGAAAGGGGAAGAAAAACCATAGAGATGTCAAGTGGTACAGAAGTGCAGAAGCCTCCAAACACCAAGAGAAGCAAGAAGAAGGGGATGACTTTGGACATATTTTATGGAGAAAAATACTAAATACAGATGAGATAGAAGAGGAAACACAAACAAATGCTCCAAAACCTTCCAAAAGAAATGGAAAATTTCCACAAACTCTTGAAGAATTCAAATTAGAAATTATCAAAAAGATGGAAGCCCTCGGGCAAGAAAAATGGGAAACAAAGCAAAGGAACTCAGCAATCTGAGAGACCAAAATATGCAAATGCATAAACAGCTCGAAGCCTCAAAAAACAGGTCAGACCAAACTGAAAAGGAAAATCAGTCTTTAAAGGTCAGAATCAAGCAACTGGAAGACAATGATCTTTCAAAAGAGCAAGAATTAATAAAGCAAAGTCAAAAGACTAAAGAATTAGAAGATAACATAAAATATCTCACTAACAAGGTGACAGGCCTGGAATAAAGAGGAAGGAGAGACAATCTGAGAATCATTGGTCTAGCAGAAAAGACAGAAATAAATGGTAATCTTGATATCATAATACATGATATAATCAAAGAAAACTGCCCAGAGATTCTAGAACAAGGGAAAAAATATGCATCGAAAGAGTCCACAGAATACCCTCTACACTAAATCCCCAAAAGACAACTTCCAGGAATGTAATTGCCAAATTCCAAAGCTTCCAAGCAAAAGAACAAATCTTACAAGAAGCCAGAAAAAGACAATATAGATATAAAGGAACACCAATCAGGGTCACACAGGACCTAGCAATTTCTACTCTCAATGACCATAAGGCATGGAACATGATATACAGATAAGCAAGAGAGATGGGTCTTCAAACAAGAATCAGCTATCCATCAAAACTGACTATATACTTCCAGGGGAATGTATGGGCATTCAACAAAATACAAGATTTCCAAGTGTTTTGAAGAAAAGACCAGAGCTCTGTGGAAAGTTTGATAACCAAACACAAAGACTAAGAGAAACATGAAAAGGTAAATATGATGGAAAGGGAAAAGGAGAAAAATGTTATCTTTTTCTTTTATTCAAACTCTCTTCTATAAGGACTACACTTATATCAAATTATATATATGCATATATATATTAATATGTGGGGGAAATGTAATGTGTAACTCTCAAAAATTGTATGCATCATTAGAGTAGTAAGAAGAATTATACATAGGGAAAGTTTGGGGCATCAAGATGATATGGAGAAAGGGGTGGGATAGAAAGAAAAAGGGAGGGGGGAATCATTGATGGTACTAAGATATACTTCAAGAAATAGAAAAAAAATAAATAGAATAATCATTCTCACAGAAAGATACACATGGGAAGGGGAGGGGAAGAATTCTCCTATAAGAAGGAGAGGAAAAGTGTTTTTACTTAAACCTTACTCTCAGTGAAATCAACTCTGAGAGGGAAGAGCATCCACATCCATTGGGATCTTGAATTTTATATTATCCAACAGGGTAAGGGAGAAGGGAAAATCAAGGGGGGTAAGGCGGGGGGAACACAAAAAGGGAGGGAAGGAAAGGGGGGAGGGGAAGGGAACAAAAAGGGAGAGGCAAGAAAAGGAAACATATCAAGGGAGGGGACTAAGGGGACTTATTTAAAGTAAATCACTGGCTTAAAAGGTTATAGCTAAAGAAGAAAAGTCAGAATTAGGGGAGCATATCAAAATGCCAGGGAGTCCACAAAAGACAATCATAACTTTGAATGTGAATGGGATGAACTCACCCATAAAATGTAGACGAATAGCAGAATGGATTAGAATCCAAAACCCTACCATATGTTGTCTTCAAGAAACATACCTGAGGTGGGAAGACACTCAGAAGGTCAGAATTAAAGGATGGAATAAGACCTTCTGGGGCTCAACTGATAGAAGGAAGGCAGGAGTTGCAGTCATGATATCTGACAAAGCCAAAGCAAAAATAGATCTGATTAAACAGGATAAGGAAGGTAAAAATATTTTGCTAAAAGGGACTATAGATAATAAGGAAATATCACTAATCAGCATGTATGCACCAAATAGTATAGCACCCAAATTTCTAATGGAGAAACTAGGAGAACTGAAGTAGGAAAAAGACAGTAAAACCATATTAGTGGGAGACTTGAACCAACCACTATCAAATTTAGACAAATCAAATGAAAAAATAAATAAGAAAGAGGTAAAAGAAGTGAATGAAATCTGAGAACAAATAGAGTTAATAGACATATGAAGAAAAATAAATAGGGACAAAAAGGAATACACCTTCTTCTCAGCACCCCATGGCACATTCACAAAGATTGACCATACACTAGGTCACAGAAACATGGCATACAAATGCAGAAAAGCAGAAATAATAAATGCAGCCTTTTCAGATAATAAGGCAATAAAAATAATGATCAATAAGAATACATGGAGAACCAAATCAAAAATTAATTGGAAATTAAATAATATGATATTCCAAAATAGGTTAGTTAGAGAACAAATTATAGAAACAATTAATAATTTCATCAAGGAAAATGACAATGGCGAGACATCTTTTCAAACCTTATGGGATGCAGCCAAAGCAGTAATCAGAGATAAATTCATATCCCTGAGTGCATATATTAGGGAGGGCAGAGATCAATGAATTGGAAATGCAAATAAAAAAACTTGAAAACAAACAAATTAACCCTACCCAGAAGAAAACCAAACTAGAGATCCTAAAAATTAAAGGGAGAAATTAATAAAATCAAAATTGATAGAACTATTGAACTAATAAATAAGACTAGAAGCTGGTACTTTGAAAAAACAAACAAAATAGACAAAGTACTGGTCAATTTAATTAAAAAAAGGAAAGAAGAAAAGCAAATTAACAAAATCAAAGATGAAAAGGGGGACATCATCTCCAAAGAAGAGGAAATTAAGGCAATCATTAAAAACTAATTTGCCCAATTATATGGCAATAAATATACCAATCTAGGCGATATGGATGAATATTTACAAAAATATAAACTGCCTAGATTAAGAGAAGAAGAAATCGAATTCTTAAATAATCCCATATCAGAAAATGAAATCCAACAGGCCATCAAAGAACTTCCTAAGAAAAAATCCCCAGGGCCTAATGGATTCACAAGTGAATTCTATCAAACATTCAAAGAACAGATAATCCCAATACTATACAAACTATTTGACATAATAAGCATAGATGGAGTTCTACCAAATTCCTTTTATGACACAAACATGGTACTGATTCCATAGTCAGGCAGGTCAAAAACAGAGAAAGAAAATTATAGACCAATCACTCTAATGAATATAGATGCAAAAATATTAAATAGGATACTAGCAAAAAGACTCCACCAAGTTATCAGAAGGGTCATTCACCATGATCAAGTAGGATTTATACCAGGGATGCAGGGCTGGTTCAAAATTAGGAAAACCATCCACATGATTGACCATATCAACAAGCAAGCCAAAAATATCACATAATTATTTCAATAGATGCAGAAAAAGCCTTTGATAAAATACAACACCCATTCCTATTAAAAACACTAGAAAGCATAGGAATAGAAGGTCATTCCTAAAAATAATAAACAGTATATACCTAAAACCATCAGCAAACATCATCTGCAATGGGGATAAACTAGAAAATTCCCAATAAGATCAGGAGTGAAACAAGGATGCCCATTATCACCTCTATTGTTTGATATTGCACTAGAAACACTAGCAGAAGCAATTAGTGAAGGAAAAGAAATTGAAGGCATTAAAATAGGCAAGAGGAGACCAAGTTATCACTCTTTGTGGATGACATGATGGTCTACTTAAAGAATTCTAGAGATTCAACCAAAAAGCTAATTGAAATAATCAACAACTTTAGCAAAGTTGCAGGATACAAAATAAACCCACATAAGTCATCAGCATTTCTATGTATTTCCAACACAGCTCAGCAGCAAGAACTAGAAAGAGAAATCACATTCAAAATCACCTTAGACAAAATAAAATACTTAGGAATCTATCTCCCAAGATAAACACAGGAACTATATGAACTCAACTACAAAACACTCTCCATACAACTAAAACTAGACTTGAACAATTGGTAAAACATTAACTGCTTATGGGTAGGATGTGCCAATATAATAAAAATGGCCATCCTACCCAAACTTATTTATCTATTTAGTGCCATACCCATTGAACTTCCAAAAAAATTTTTTTTTACTGATTTAGAAAAACCATAACAAATTTCATTTGGAAGAACAAATGATCAAGGATATCCAGGGAAATAATGAAAAAAAATTACAAAGGAAGGTGGCCTTGCAGTCCAAGATCCCAAACTATATTATAAAGCAGCGGTCATCAAAACAATTTGGTACTGGCTAAGAGACAGAAAGGAGGATCAGTGGAATAGACTTGGGGCAAGTGACTCTATATATTACCAACACAGTCCAACAGTAAGAGTTAGAAAGAGAAATTCCATTTAAAAGCTCTCTAAACAATATAAAATACCTGGGAATATACTTGCTAAGGCAAACACAGGAATTATATGAACACAGTTACAAAATACTTCACACAAATAAAGTCAGATCTTAACAGCTGCAAAAATATTAATTGATTATGGATAGAGTGACCTAACATAATAAAAGTGACAATTCTACTTAAATTAATTCATGTATTTAGTGTCATACAAATCAAACTATCAAATTATTATTTTATAGGACTAAAAAAATAAAATTAATCTGGAAGAATCAAAGGTCAAGAATATCAAGGCAATTAATGGGAAAAAAATTGGAGGAAGGAGGCCATACAGTACAAGGTCTCAAACTAAAGAAACAATCATCAAAATAATCTAGTAGTGGTGAAGAAATAGAATGGTAGATCAGTAGATAGATTATGGGCACAATAATGTAAAGCGGTAAATGACCTTAACAACCTAATGTTTGGTAAACCCAAAGATCCTTGTTTTGGGAATAAAAAACTCAATCTGTAACAAAAACTGCTGGGAAAATTGGAAAACAGTATGGCAGAAACTATATATAGACCAATCTCTCACATCTTATATCAATATAAGGTCAAAATGGATATTTGACATAGATACCAAATGATACAATAACTAAATTAGGGGAACACTGAATAGTTTACCTGGCAGATCACTGAAAAAGGAAAGAATTCATGACCAAAGAAGAGATAGAGAGCATTATTAGATGTTAAATGAATCATTTTGATTTTATTAATTTAAAAACCCTTTGTAAAAAAAAGAAAAAAAACTTAATATAACCAATATTAGAAGGGAAACAAGAAACTGGAGAACAATTTTTATAACAAATTTCTCTAATAAAAATCCAATTTCTCAAATTTATAGAGATAAAAAAAATAAATACAAGACATTTTCCAATTGACAAATGGTCAAAGAATATGATTAAGCAAGTTTTGAATGATGAAACAAAATTCATCAATAGTAATATGAAAAAATACTCAAAATCATTCTGTATTAATGAAATGCAATTTTTTTCTCATCACAGCTTCTCATCTCTTCTCTCAGCAAAACAATTCTGAAGTGCTACCTCATACTTATCAGATTAGCTAATGTCAGTAAAGAAAAGTGGTATCCTTTGGAGGGGATTTGGCAAAATTGGGAAACTATTGGATTGTTGGTGGAGTTGTGAACTGATCCAACCATTCTGGAGGGCAATTTTGGAACTATGCCCAAAGAGCTATAAAACTGTGCATAGCTTTTGATCCAATAATTCTAGTATACTGGGTTTATTTCCCAAAGATACAATAAAAAAAATAAGGAAAGGACCCACTTATACAAAAATATTTCTTTTTTGTAGTGGAAAAGAATGGGAAATTGAGAGGATTTCCATCAGTTGGGGAATGACTGAACAAATTGCCATACATGTTGGTGATGGAATACTATTGTGATATAAGAAATGATAAGCAAGATAATTTTTAAAAAGTTAGAAACCTCTGCAGGATCTGATGTAAAGCAAAATAAAGAGAACTGAGAGAACATTGTTCACAGTCACAGAAATATTGATAGAATGCTATCTATGAAAACTTGGCTACTCTCAGCAATGTAATGATCTGGGACAGAGAATGCTATCTACCTCCAGAGAAAGATCTGTTGGAGTCATCTTTCACATCATTGTCTTCATTGTTTTATTTTGGAGTTTCTGTTATGTATGAATTTGCTCTTACAACAGTGACTAATATGGAAGTGGATTTTACATGACAATGAATAGAAAAAAAAGAAAAGCTAAACAGAAAAAAATATTTCTCCTTCCTCAAAATTTGTTAAATCACCTTTTCTATAGCTCTTCTTTGCCTGCATGACAGTCTACTTGGAATTGTATATTACTGGTATACATGCTTCTTCCCTCTTCTAAGATGATACTGTTTGAGGGTCAGAGGTAATGTCACTGGAAAATTGTTTATCTAGAAAATAGCTGCTTAATATGTGCCCACTGATTTCAAGTGCTGGGTTATACAGGATTCAGTTGGATTTCAATAAACTTTTACTTCTATTTTCATCTAACTCTGTGATAGTGAGTCTGTTTTATCCCAGACTGTGAGTGGGTATATTTGAATAGTTTCCCAATGAAATATGTTAATTAGCTTATAGTTGCTTTAAAATGATTAATTTGAGGGCCCACACTCAGAACTGAGCTAACTTCTAAGGCCCTTGGCATGAATCATGGGATTTGAATTGAGACCAAGTCATTCCTGTTTATTCCACTGATCTCTTTGCCTACATTTCCAAGTATCTACCCATTACTTTTTTTTTTCACCATTACCTCTTTTCTTAGTATCAATTACTTATTAATTACTAAAACTAAAAAAGTAGGAAGGGATTAGCAATTAGGGTTAAGTGACTTTTGCCCAAGGCCACAAAGCTAGGAAGTATCTGAAGCCAGATTGGAACTAGGATTCTACCAACTCCAGATCTGCTATTCTATCCACTATGCTACCTAGGTCTTATACCTGATTCAAAATAATATGTAAGCCACTGCATTTGGTGTTTCTTTCCAGGTATCCTTCTTTAAAAAAAAAAACACTCAACATGTGAGAGCTTTTTTTTTTATTTTTACCACCATTGAAATTACATAAATGCAAATGGCTGACAGATATGTGTGAAAGCTTCAGGAAATAAGACACATTTGAAGAGTCCATTACAGTTACTACACATCCTTCTTTCCTAGAAGTGAAGACTTTGTGGTACTACAAAACAAATATTTTTGTTCAACTAGGCTTCATAGCATCTAGGTAACTCCCAGATGTTATCATGGACAGTCTCTCTGATATTTTTCTGAGTGAGATTTATAATCTGTCTTTTTTAGGTAACAAGAATGATTCCTTACTCAGTTTTGTTTTATGTCCTGGTTTCATCTTTGACTAGAAGAAGCTATGCCTGAACAAACAAAAATGAAATCATTGGTTTTGGACTCAAAAGAAATGGGTTTAATTCCAAGTTCTGCTACACATTATCTGTGTGACCTTGGTCAACTCATTTAGCCTCTCTGAGCCACAGTTTATGTTGAATTAGAGTCTCTAAATTCTCTTATAAATGTAAATCTATAACCCTATGAGGAACACTAATATTACATTTTATATCCTTATTTATAAGATCATGGGATCTCCATCTCTTCATAGAGGACTATAAATCCAGCTTCAATTGGAACTAATAATAATAGAAGATATGTGGCATATATTCACTTAATGTCAGGCAGGAACACACCTATTTCATTGACCATTGAGCAAAACAGTCAACCTGATATAATGAAATTGCTGTCATTGATGAATTTTGAGACAGGAGAATCCTTCCATAGATACACATTATTGGTATGATCATGAGCAAATCTTTTTATTTCTTATAGCTTCCATTTCCTCATTCATAAATATTAAACAATAGTTGCCATATCTAACTTTTTACACTAATGTAGAGAAAGTCTTCTATTAAAGTGAATTATTATTATCATAAATGTTATTGAAATTTCTTTGAAGCTCTTATTAAAGGCAGAACACACTGAAAAGATTTAATTGGTATTCCATCACCATCAGATACCACAATTTTTCAGCCATTTCCTAATTGATGGACATCCCCTCATTTTCCATTTTTTTTCCACCACAAAAAGTATGGCTATAATGATTTTGTACAAGTCTTTTTTTCCCCCTATTATCTCTTTGGGGGTATAAGCCCAGCAGTGGTTCAGATACAACTTTATTAGTCTTGACCACATATTGAATAGTGAAGAGGAATATATCTTTACCTTAAAGAATTAAAGATTAAAACTTGTCAGTACAAACTAACTCTAGAAAGCAAAAACCAACCAATCCAGGTGATACGAAGATATTAGTTCTACGTTTTAATGTAAGATGACCTTTCACTGGTACCTTGACCATAAATTCTCTGGACCAATTGAAAATGTACAACAATGTTATTTTTTCATCCTATTATATAAGCATTTAAATATAATATACCACGAACATTTTAAATCCTAATGTTACCTTTGACTTTGAAAGCCTAAAATGTTGGTTTTGATTTTTGTTTTAACCTCATAGATATTTCAAAGATATCTTCCAAATGTTTTCTTCCTTTATTTTTGAAATTTGTTCCCCTCAAAAAGCATTTATTTCCTAACAAAGTGACTAAAAGAGCTCTTGCTTAGCCCAACTAATAAATCAAGTTATGTTATGGTTTTTGTGGGCTTTGGACAAATGGTGAGAAAAGTGTGCTTTGTTTCTTAAAATATTTATGAAATTATAAGTTTTGAAAATAGCTTCTATTAGATGGACCATTTGACCTAAAATTCCTGTCCTTCCACCTCAGAACAAAAATGTTGATAGTGATTGAAAAACTCAGTTGTGAGTTTTCATTATTGTCCTCAGTGACAGAAATAACCAAATTCTTGTCCCCAACTATTTTTACAATCAGGTGTCAGGTAACTTGGGTGAATGTTTGTTGTGTGTTTTTTTTTTTTTTGTAATTGAATTCAGTAATTCCTTTATTTCAATCTGCATTCAAACACCTAGACACATATATACTGGTTCCTGAACTCAAATAACTTTGTTTCCCCTTTTGCCTATTAAATCACATAAAATATTGAGTCACAAAAACTTATAGTGAATGGAATAGTAATTTCTGAGTTAGGAATACCTGCATTCTTTGACATAAACTATCTGTGACTCTAAGCATCTTATTTACCCAGGCTACTTGTTAAAATATAATTTGCAGAACCCTTCTTCAAGAAAAAGAGTTATACTAGTTCTTGGCAGTTGGAGTTTCTTCACAAGGAAATCTCTATACTAGTGAGATGGGAAAAAAAAATCTTTACTCTAAAATGTGAAATAAGTAACTTGATGTTTCTTTTCTCTTAATCAAATATGCATATACTGCCTAAGATGCCTTTTTTGAGATCTGAAGAAATTCCTTTTTAAAGGAAATTTTATTTATCTTTTAATATTATGTATTTCCTCCTGTTTTTCTCCTTTTACTACCTCACTGCAAGCAATTCCGTAAAACAATTACATCTTTAAGAAGAAGAAAAAGAGAAAGAGGAGGAAGTAAAAATAAAAAAAAATGATAAAAACCATATCTGACAGTATAGGCAAAGTATAACAATTATACATTGTCCTTCATCTTGCCAAATAGTAACAAGAGGTATCTCCTCCTATCTCTGAGGCTTTAGGGAATTCTCATTCTTTGTAGTTTTGCAAAATTCATTTTCATTTTTATCATTTTCATTTTTGTAGCACTTGAATGCTTTTTTCTTGGATGCAATTACTTCACTTCCAATTAGTTAATGTCAATCTTTCTGTGCATTCCTGTATCCCCTATGCATCCCAATGACTTCATAAGGTATATGCCTAGGAGCATATCACTCATTTTTCATCTCCCCACCACCTTTCCAATGTTGACTATTCCCCTCTTGTAATATTTGCTAATTTCCTGGGTGTGTGATATTAAATGTATATTTCTTGTTAGTGATGTGGAACATTCGGTCATATGATTTTTAATGATTTGCCATTCTTTTGAGGACTATTTGTTTATATCTATGGACTGTTAAGGGGCCAGCATGTTTTGAGAAGGACTGAGTGCCAGACAAGGAAGTCTGGCACAAGTTCAAGTTTTATTGAGAATCTATGCCAATATTTATAGAAAAGTTTTCTCCAACAATTAAAAAAGAACATTACAGCATCATTGACCAATCATAAGCTCTTTAGCAATACATCATTCTTAGTGGTGTAACTGTCTCACAGAAAATTGTTTATGAAAAGAATTTAACCAAAACACATCTAAGGCATTTACTCAAACCCAAGTGGCTAAGGAATTGACAATAACTTGAGAGTATACAGAGTTTAGGTGAAAAGAGAGTCTAGATTATTTGGTCATGACATTTCAGAAGCTCAATGATTATTATGTAGGAGACATTTAGGAGATATGTATATTTTGGTTATACCAAGACAATACTTTCTGAGATGTTCTTTTGAGATCTTGGCCTTATCATGAGAACATAGACAAACTCATAATAATGTCTTTTATCTCATTGGATTCAATTTACCTTTAGGTTTATTCACATATCCTCACAGTGGACCACTTATTCTTAGAGAAAGATTTTTGATTTTCTATGTTTCTATTAAATTATACTTCTTAGATTCCAAACTCTTTCCCATGTTTTCCCAGAGTAATTCTTTCCCCATTAAACCACTTCCCTTCTTATCCTGGATGTATCAATATTATTTGAGCATAAGTTTTTCAGTTTCATGTAATCAAAATTATTTTTTAACTTTGATCATTATATAGATATAGATATTGATATAGATATAGATGATATAGGTATAGATATATAGATATAGATATAGATATAGATATAGATATAGATATAGATATAGATATAGATATAGATATAGATATAGATATAGATATAGATATAGTTAAGGCTACATGTCCTAGCCAGAGGTATGAAAAGTAAATCATTTGCTTCTCTTCTAAGATAATATCCAGATTGATATTTTAAACTTATGTGATATGAAGTATTTGTGTAAATCTAATTTCTGCCATACTACTTTCCAGTTTTCTCAGGAGTTTTTATTAAATAGGGCGTCCATTTCTAGGTGATGAATATTTAACTTTTTCTAACACTGAATTTAGTTTTTCTCATTCTCCCTTGTCCAATTTCTCCATTATTTGACTCTATTTGTAATCAATATCAAATAGTTTTAATGCTTACTCCTTAGGTTGTCTAGAAGTGATATTCCCTCATCATTCCAGCTTTTTTTTTTCATTACTTTGTTAGTCTAGACCTTAGATTCCTTCTAATTAATTTATTATTATTTAATGATATTTGGCAGAAAAAGAATTGATTTGTATCTCCTTGACATCAGTGGCACTTTAAGTATATAGTCTATACTTTTTCTTGAATGAACTTCTAAGTGTAAGCAGTGGATTTCCAGCTTAACTATATCCAATCTGACAAAGTTTTGAAGTTATAATCTTTGGATTGATACATTGCATTAGTTTCTGCCACTAAAACTTTCAGAAAACTAAAGAACAAATTACTATTATCAATTAAACTTCCTTAGAAAATAAAAAAGCAACTAACAGTGTTTTCCTGTTTAACAATATGCTCATTTCATGAAACAAAATATTACAAAAACAAGCTTTTCAACTTTATTTTACGTATTTTTTCTACTTCTATTATATTAGCAAATGAGTCCATTTCTTATGCAATCCATTTTATTATCAGATTCTTAAAAGCAGTTTGGTTCTGTAATAGTTATAAGTGATTTATATGCCCTTATAAACATATATCATATACATACCTATAAGCATGTATATACAAATGTGTTGCATATTATATTTTAATATCGTCTACTTTACCATTTTGAGTATGTGCATATCTATTTAGATAGTTTTTCTATATTGGGTAGTTACATATAAATGTGTTATATATTCTGCTTAAACGATATATATATATATATATATATATATATACACTTGAAATTTTTCAATATATCCAAATATATTGTTAGTTTCTGTATATTACATGGTTTTCCCCACCTATGACTTGCTTAAAATAATTAATTTTTAATATAATTCAATCTGTCACAGTTACCACTTCACCTCATCTTTTTGAGATTTTACATGTTTCTGTGTCTGTCTATATGTATGTATAGGTATATGTAATTAAAAATTTTTTCAAATGTTTAATACATTTTCTCCTTGGTCTCAAACAATTAGTGTTTTCTTAATCACTGAGACATAATCATTGTAAGCTATGAGGTTGTCTTTAGGTATTCTGAAACAACATTAAAGATATAAAAATTTCTTTGAGGAACTCAAATACAATAATGTATTCACCTTCCTTCTTTCCTTCCCTGCTATGAGACTAGACACTCCTTGGAGGCCCAGATTTATCTTCCTATGCCTCTTAAGTGCCTAACTAGCACAGATTCTTGTATTGTGGCAATGACTGCCATTAAATCTTATTTTACTCTTAAGTTTTCTAAGTAGATACATTTTCAAACCTGAAATTTTCCTCTGTGAATTCTTCTGTACACTTTCATTTTGAAAAATGGATCTTATTTCTGTTTTTCTCAGATTTCATGTACTACTCTTGCCAAAGAACAATCTGAAATATCTTTTGATCTGAATTAACCTCATCATCAATATTACCCTGAAAACAATTTCCACAATTACCTGCTTGTTACTTTTCTTACTGCACTAGATACTTATAACTGGGCAAATATTACTTTATATAAATCTGTTTCTAATAAACCAAAAAGAAAATGATATAAAGGAATGCTTGAGAAAAATTACAGAAAGTAAATCATCTTCCTTATATTCCTGTACTGACTTCCCAATCATTTCTCTTTCAGAGTATTCCAAGCTAGCAAATGTAAAAACAACTTTAAAAACACACATATTATGCATTTTACTTGTTTCACGCAATGAGTTGAAAGTAACTAAGATCTAAGATGAAGCTAATTCATATATAGTATTTATATAATAATAATTTCCAAAAACAATCATTTTCCATTTTTATTTAATCCTGCATTACATGACAAAAATGCTTTCCTTGAATTCAGTATCTCATAAATTTAACAGCAGCCCTAGGCTGTGGCTGTAACTACAAGGACAATAAATCATACAATAGGAAAGTGAGGATTTCGGTCAATCAATGCATTTCTTCTACATAATAGCAAGTAACCAGTTGCACTAATCATTCCAGAGCTTTGAACAAGGGTTTGTATTGTATAGCTCTACAGCCGATGTTTCAGGGCAAGCATTTTTATGTTTTCATTTGGTTTGACATTTTTTGTGGTAACAGGTTAGGACGAATAGACAAAAATGCTCTTCCTGCTGTTTCTTTCTTTCTTTCTTTCTTTTTTTTTAGGAATTTGCCCTGAAGTTCTTCACAGAAAGTCTTCTCTTTTTCTACAGTCTTTCTGAATTATAATTGTTATTGTTGAATGACCTAGATTTAATTTATAATGCATATCCTAGAGTTTATGTATGGTTTACTATAAATTTATTTATTGCCTTTCAGAAGAATACAAATTCAAATATTTTGAATTTAAAGCACTCCATTTTTCAGTGTATAAATATAAATTGTAAACTGCAAATTCTTATCAAAGAATGCTAATAAGAGATTGAAAAATAAAGTACCACCATTGACTGAAAAGAACCATGGGTTTTCCAGATGCTCACAATAATATCCAGAAAGTCCAATTCATTCAGCTCTGCCTTGAAAGATAAATAAGGAGATATTTGACACTAGAAATGGTATTTAATTCTGATTTTCCTTGCCAAGTGCAGCCTTCTCTATATCTAGAGGATTCTTAATTTATTTACAATTAGAAATATTCTCTTACTCCCTTGTAGCAGTTTTTGTTTCATTATTCTCTCCTTAACTGAATATTATGTCACATGAGGTTAAAATATAATTGATTGAAAATTTTGAAAGTCAAATGATTTTGTTTAGCTTACAACTACAAGACAATTTGCTCATTTCCCTCCACTATCTTATCTCTTTGGTTTTTTCCAGAAGTAAATGAATTAGTCCAGTTTAGGCCTTAAAGCCTCATTAGTTTACAAATATCCTCAAGTTAAGTCCAAATAAACAAAGTTAACAGTATAGTACCTTTCTTGACTTTTCACCTGACTTATTTATACAAGTCCAAGTGATTTATGCTTCTTTTTTATTTAAACTTCCAAGTCCCTCAATACACCACACACACACACACACACACACACACACACACACACACACACACACACTGACAAACACACACCAGACTATATACAAAAAGAGTGAGGAAAACTATCCAAAAAATTCACCAAATTGTGCTATCTTAAAAATTTCTAAAGTAATAAATTCTGACATTTTTTTCATTCCACAATTTATACCCCAATAAAAAAAGCTAAGCTTTTACTTGTTTTCTCAAAATACTTTAAGAAATGTTTTCTTCCTTTCTTATTTTTTTTTTGGATTGGACAGTGGAAACTAGTTTGCACTGATGCAGAGCACACTTCTAAATAGTTATGCCCAAGTACCTAGAAGAGATTTTATTAAAAACCTGGAAAGGCTAATCAGCTTACTCCCAATGGATATGTTTCTGAAAATGAGTCTTGGAATACATATATCAGCTTTGACTACAAGGCCTAGATTTCTGTCTAATTTTTTTTCCAATGTAGCCAGTATATCAATTGCATAATGAATAATTTGCAATTTTCATGAAGAAAGAAAATAATTCCTGTCACAGCACAAAATAAATTGTGATTTCTAGAAGTCCACTTCAGAGATCTTCTGAAGTCAGAGAAGTTGTTTGTTTTTTTTTAATAGTGACCCATCTATCCATATGGAAATTGACACAGATCCTCACAAATATGCAATTTACTTCCTCCTCAGGGAAGATACATTAAGCTGGTCCAAACAGGGTAAATTGTGATCTTTTAGCATAATTATCATTACTTTTTTATGAGAAAGCAAGCAGAACTAGATAATTAGTTTTAAATCTTTCTGCAACACAAATATTCTTATAAGTCTAACAAAAAATAAACCTCCTTCACTAAAGATTGTAGTGCAGTTGGATCATTATTTTTGACATTCAGCAGTCAACATCCAGCTTCACCACAGAAGATGCTTTACACAGGAACTAAATACTTGAAAATAACAATTGTGCTATCAGACTTCATGAATAACACATGAAGTTGGAATTTACATTTTTCATTAGTAAAGCTGACTGTTTTCTTCTAAATCATGTTGTTTATTTGGGTAAATAATACAAAGACCTGGTTTCTACTCAGTTTCTATATAATTGGAAAGTTCCCATAATTAACTCATTTTCTGCCAAAAGATTCAGAATTTGAAGACTCAGTTTTGTTTTCCAAATTAAAGTTTCTAAAGCCAATAAATTCATTGCAGTATATTATTATACTTGTTGGAGCTGACTACACAAATGTCTCATTGATGAATGCCCTCTGCCTTTACTATAGCACTTGTGGACTTGGTCAATTAGCAGCCATTGCAAACAAAGTGTTTTTCCTTTTTTTAATGTTGCCTTCAAGCTGTGAATATAGTTGGAGGCATGCATGAATATTTATAAGAACAAATGATGAACAAATAGAAAAGAACTTCACAATACTTCAACATTAATATAAAACTTTCAGAGTGCTTTTTAGGACATTAGATTGCTTACATTGCTGCCATCAGAAATTTTCACAAATTGCTTTGTATAGTTAGCATGATCAAAACATCTTACTCTGAGGCTATTTTTTTCCATTTTGTCATTCTGTTTTTTTTAATAATTGGAAGATACTTTCCTTCTGATATTCCAAATACCAACATGAGAACAATGTTATTTTCACAAAAATCCTTTGCTGCTATGTAATATAACTTTAAAAAATAGTGGAATTTACTAGTCTCTCTATCCCCTGTAGAACTTAGTCTTCCTTCTAGACCATCCTCAGTCTTCTGAAATCTTTCATGATATTCAGAGATCAGAATTGTATTTGGTAGTCCAGATGAGATTTTTTTTTACATGAATAGGGTAAAGTTTTTTTCATTCAAGATATTCCATGTATGAACTACTATAGCAACATGAATCTTAATAGTTACTTCAGTCTTTTCTTTTTCTAGATGTAGAAACTGAGCCCTAGAAGAGTGAAATTTTCAAGATCTCAGAAGATGTATGTTTTGAACACAGATACCCTAAGAATATAGACTTTTTCACTACCCTATCATAAAATCTTGCAGCATATTTTTTCTATGAAAACATAAAAATAATTTCTGTAAGGAAGATGCTCAATAAAATTATTTCTCCTACTTTCTTTCCTTCCTTAATTTCTTTCTTACTTTCTACCTTCCTTTTTACCCCTTCCCCATCTTTCTCTTTTCTCTCTCTCTTTCTTTCTTATCAATCATTGTAACTAAATGCATAGAATTCATTTCCTTTAATTATAAATTAGAAAAATCTTCCATGCATAAAATATATTATGCAATGTTTTCATTCTGGACAAGTCCTCTCCCATTTTTCTACTCACTCAGGCTGACTTTTAAGATTTTCCTATGTTATACTGTAATAAATGCTAATAATGATTAGTCATATTTCTATTATATTAAAATTTATGAAACTAGTGATATAGATAATATAACTGTTATTACATGTCACTTTTCAAAAGAGGGTAAATAAGATTTAGAGAGGGGAAGGTTTTCCTGAAGACATAGAGGGTGACTCTCATAGTTTAGGAGACATATAGATGTTTTAGATACAACCCAATGGTATCAATGCATAGACTGGAGGTGTAATGTCCATCTCAAATCTAAAGGACAATCCAAGGAGGGGACTTATCAGATGTTTTGGATTAGTAGTCTCAAGGATGGAAGGGAGCAAAGGAATTTCCCTGCCCTCAGTTTGGCCTCAAATACTTCTATTATTTGGGGGTACAATGTCCCATTCCAATATGGCTGTAAGGTTGTTCTTAAGATTTATTTTGTTTCATTTCTCTACTTGTTAGTGAGGGAAGATAGATGGCATAGTGGAAGTCCTGAAGTCAAGAAGAATCATTTGAGTATACATCTGACCTTAGACACTTAGTGAGAGCCTCTAAACAAGTCCCTTAATCCTATTTTTGTCAGTTTCTTCATCTATAAAACTAGAAGGAAAAGGAAATGGCAAACCATTCTAGTGCCTTTGCAAAGAAAATCCCATATGGGGTCGTGAGAGGTAGGACAAATAAAACAAATAAAAAGAACTAAAAAACCACAAAAAGAAGCAGTTAATCATTTTTCATAAGACTATTGATAGCTGAATATATCACTCTAGAAACTGTCTATTCAGATCTTTTGATAAGTGACTCATTGGGAAATGGCTTGTATTCCAAAATTTTGGCTCATTTCATAATATATCTTAGAAATGAGATGCTTATCAATGATATTTGATATAAATACATTTTTTCACTTTCCTACTTCTCTTTTAATTTTAGTTGCATTGGTTCTTTTTCTACAAAAACATTTTAAATTTTGAATGAGCAAAATGTCCTGTTGTTGCTTCTATGTATAGTTCTATTTTCTGTTTGGCCATGAATTCTTCTCTAATCCATAGATCTGACAGGTAATTTCTTCCATGCTCCATTAATGTGCTTATAATGTCATACTTTATGTCTAAATCATATTCATTTTTAGCTTATCTTGTTATACTGTCTGAGATGTTGGTCTGTACCTACTTTGTGGCAGACTAGTTCCCAATTTTCCAAATAGTTTTTGCTAAAAGCTGAATTCTATCCCAGAAACAGAAGATGAATACTTTACTTCTATATGTTGTGTATCTAATCTATTTCACCGTCAATTCTATTTCTTATGGTGTACCAAAATGTTTTGACAATTACTACTTTATAATGCAGTTTGAAATCTGGTACTGCTAAAATTCTTCCTACCAATTATTTTTATTGATTCCCTTGATAATTTTTTGTTCCTCCAAATGAATTTCATTAATTGTTTAATTTTTAAAAGTATTATTTCCTGTGTTTGACTTATATGACATTCAGTAAGTAAATCAATTTAGGCAATGTTTTCATTTCACTTTATTGGCTTGGCCTATTTTAATGACTAATTGTGAGAGAAATAGTGTGGGATGTCATGATCAACAGTACTGGAAACTGAGTCCTTTAAATTTACCATTAAAACCCTGGATGTTGACACAACTCTCTTTTAGGGACCTAAACCTGGTCAATTCCAGTGAACATCAGGGAACTTGCCACAGAGAAGTTAATAACATGTGAGTATGATCTGTGTCTGTGTCTGTGCATGTGGTGTAGGAATGGAAATCAATTAAGTGAATTAATTAAGCTGTCCCACCCCATTTAAACTGTCAGAGGGCTATTAAACCCTGATACCTTAAACAGTTGAGAACACTTGTCTCACAGATCAATCAATGATAAGCTTCTGACTATATACAGAAAAAAGTTCAGAATCAACTAAAATATATTTTATGAGAATTGTGATGGTGTTGTGGGAGATATTGGAGGCAAAACCCCAGGTTTGGGACAGGTTACCCTTTGCAATGCAAGACTCCAAAACAAATAAAAAGATAAATTTATTATTTTGGAAGTCATGTTGAAAGGCTGAGAGACACTGTGTAGATGGAACACTGCCTTTCTGAGGAGATGAAATTTGGATGTTTTTTACCCTTTTGACCCTGGGGTCTATGTGATGGAGATAAGATGATAATGTCATGTTTCTGGATCTCTGGGCCCCAAGATGGGTTACATGGTTGTGTCCTATGCCTCAAAGTCAAAAGAGGGTGAACTGTGCAATTTAGAGGATAACCAGTTATCTGGGAATTGGTAACAGATTGAACAGAAAAGGAAAATCTTATTCAAGGCTCTACAAATAACCTAGTAGAAAAGATATGCCAAGCTGTGCTCTTTGTGGTGGCAAAATAATTGGAAAATGAGAGGATGCCCTTCAGTTAGGGAATGGCTGAACAAATTGTGGCATATGTTGGTGATGGAATACTATTGTGCTGAAAGGAATAATAAAGTGGAGGAATTCCATGGAGACTGGAATGACATCCAGTAATTGATACAGAGTGAAAGGAGCAGAACCAGGAGAACATTGTACATAGAGACTGATACGTTGTGGTACAATAGAATGTAACTGACTTCTCTACTAGCAGCAATGCAATGATCAAGGACATTTCTGAGAGACTTAAGAGAAAGAATGCTATCCACATCCAGAGAAAGAACTGTGGGAGTAGAAATACAGAAGAAAAACATTTGCTTGATCACATGGTTTGACAGGAATGTGACTGGGGATGTAGATAGACTCTAAATGATCACCCTAATGCAAATATAAATATTATGGAAAAAGGTCTTGATTAATGACACTTGTAAAACCCAGTGGAATTGTGTGTCAGATATGGGAGGGGACTGGGGGAAGGAAAGGGAAAGACAATGAATCTTGTAACTATGGAAAAATATTCTAAATTAATTAATTAAATAAAATATTCCAAAACTTGGGAAAATTAAAAAGAAAAGCTATGCCATACCTAAAGCTAATATCTTTAGGAATCCAGTAAAAGAATTTCCAGGAGCTTTGAGTTAGCCCTATGTCATATATATGTTTCCTAAGCTTGAAACTCATTTTCCCTGGATTCTATGTATACTTCCAGCATAGTGGATAATAGACTTTTTAAAAGTAATGTATGAAAATTGTATTTTTGCCAATTATTCTTATTATCTCACTTCAGTAGCATATACATCTTTCTGAATGTTAATTAAGCATAGCTAAGTAACTGATAGCCAAATTATAATCATTGGGCCAATGCCAATGCCAATAAACTTTGGGGTTTCTGAGCTCTATTGCCTAAATCCCACCTTGGGGGTAAAGTCCCATAAGCCCTCCAAACTTATCCTTAAATTCTATAGTGATATAGAAACAATGCTTTAGGGAGAGAATTCTATTTTATGAGTGGATGCTTCAATAGTGTTCCAAGTTTGTATGCAACATGTAGAGGTCTGCATACATACACACACACACACACACACACACACACACACACAAACAGTTACACACTATTTCTTTGTCTAAACAATTTTAACTTCCCATGTTAATGCATTTCCCCTTTCTTTTTTTCCTCACTAAACTCTTATTTTTACAAATAATTTAATTTACAATCTACTTAATCAATTATTTTACTGAATAATTTAATTTTTCTAACTTAATAAAACAAACAAACAACTTTGCCTTGGAAGTATATTGCAATGGAAAAAAAATGGCTCTAGAATCACATGACCCAGTCTCAAATACTGACTTTAATACTGCCCTGGTGACTTTCCACAAGTCGCTATAACTTGATCATCTTCAGCTAATCATTTGTGTGTAGAGCACATTAGTCTAAATGGCCTATTGCAGATTTCCAGCTCTAAATATATGAACCTAAAACTGCAATTGTCTTTTCATTCTTTAGATTCTTGAAAGTGTGCCTTTCTTTCTTTTCTTTTTTGGTTGTTTTATACTTTCAAATTGAAACTTTCCTTTTTGTCAGCCCAATTTTTTCTTCAATTTATTAAAGTTAAAGATTCAGGTTCATCTTTAATTTTTTTTAAATCATGTTTAAGTGCTCTTCAATTCTGTTGAATTTTTCCTCTGCAAAACTTTATCTCAGGTCTTATTGACAAGTTCAAATTCCTCAAAATCATTTTCCTCAAAATCATTTTCAAAATGTCATACTCATTATTGAACTCATATCCTTGCCTTTTCAAATCTCCTTTGCCTGTACCCTTCCCTCACAGAAGTAAGAAGTGGAATACAAACCTAGAACTTGTTTACCCTTGTAAAATTAGAATTTGCTCCCCAAGACTGATGTCCCAGATTCCCATATTCCTTCTCAAGTTATGTGCTAAAGTAGGGAGGATATATTTTGAGTGTAGCTCCACCCTTTCTCTCTTCTCTTGGGAAGGCACTGGGGAGGCTGGAGGTGAGAGCTTGGCAGGAAAGTTTGCCCACATGTTTTTTTACTCAGGCTTTTACTTTTGTTCTTTTTATTTCCTCTATTTCAAGTGTTTATTAATAAATCTTATAAATATAATACTTAGAGTTATTGGATATTAATTGTAACCATTTACCCTTTAATTGTCTCAATTTCTAACAAATTTATCTCCAAATTTCTACTCATCAGATTTAGTCTCTGGTTCTCCATAGTTTCAAACTGCTCCAAATACCTGTGCAATGTTCTCCTCTTCATTCAAATAAAGTTTTTTCTTTTCCTGTTTCTATTTTCTAGAAATTTCTTCCACAGAAGCTAGAAATGAGGGGAATATTCTTAAGAAATTATATTTAGTTTTGAACACAGTATTTCATGATTGATATTAACAAGATATAGCAGATTTAGGAGGTGCATGGAGGAGAACATTGATGGATAAAGCTAAAAAGATATTTGGGGGCCATAATATGAAGATATTTCAATGAAAAGCTAAAGGGTTGGGATGACATTCTTGGTCATTGGGGGGTTATGAAAGGTGGTAAAGTGGGGAACATGACATGTTTTTAGCTGAGCATAGAAAGTTTCCTGTGGAAGTGTGTAGAAATTCTTGGAGAAGGATGCAATTAGGGGAAGGAGAACCAGTTAGGGGACTATTAAAAATATTCACAAAATGCTGAGGCCATAGATTAGAGATTGAGGAGACCTTAACATCCAATCCCCTCCTAATCAAGATGAGAAAGATACTGCCTATAGAGGTTAAATGATTCCCCAAGGTCACACAGGTAGTAAGTAGCAGAGCCAGAATTTCAGCATGGCTTTCTCAACTAAATGATTCTGTCCCTGGCAGAGGAAAGAATAGACTGAACAAATAGGAGGGCCATAAGAATTTGTTGTAGTATAGTTAGTGACTCTTGAGAAGGAAATAAGAAGAATGAGGCATTATAAATCAGGATTGTAATTTCAGTTTGACAAACATTCACTTATTACCTACCATGTATGTGGCACAATCCTAAGATCTAGAGATAGAAATGCAATTTAGAAAGTCTCTGCCATAAAGAAATTATGAAAGCATAACACCTGTGCAGATAATGAAAAGCAAATTATGAACAAATAATTTAGAAGGGATGGAAGTGATTTGCATTGAGCTCTAAAAATTGGAGCCATTAGGAAAGGTATCATAGAGAACATGGTATCTAAAGTTGTGGGTTTTAAAATTAATAATCAGTAACTAAATACTATATTTTATAACATTTTATTAATAATAACTAAAGCAAAAGAACTGCCTGACTTCAGCCTGGTTGCAGGTTCAAAAGAGAGTGAGGAAGAGGTTACAGCCACTTAAATACAATCACACAAAACATGGGGACTCAGGAAAATGGAACCCTGGGAAAAACTAAGGGACTTCTGAGAGATGAAGTCCAAAGGCTCAAAATCTCCATTTATACAAAGTCAAACTTCAAAGCATGTCAGTGATGCCAAGTGAGGACTAAGGAAACCTATTATTCTAGGTCCTGGTCCAGGGTCAGAAGGGGCTTAGAAATGGGGAAGGGCATTTGGAGGATGGTTTCTACAAAGGCAAAGGGACAGGAAATATATACATAGAATAGCAGGCAAAAGGGAGAAAAGTCTAAAAAGATAGCCTGGAGAGAGATTATAAAGGAGTTTAAATGCCTGAGTTGTATCAGAATAAAACACTAATTATTGAGTATGGGGTTATTTTATTAATCCCTTTAAAACAATGCAGAAACTATACTTTTAAAGATTTGTTTATTAATAAATATTCTGAGGCTATTCAAAAATGTAATTAGGTCAGAAAAGAGCAGAATTACTTTTAATTTTAGAAAATGAATTCACTCATAATTTTCCTGGAGGTATGAGATCAATAGTTCATATCTTTGACTCACTCCATCACTAACTTCAGTGGTTGGTGCATTACACTCCAAATGAACTGTTCCTGAACTTTCTTGATAAAATGTCATATGAGTTTTCAATTTGTCTTTTTGATTTTCAATAGTTGTTCAGGTTTTGCAAAGCTAAACTACACTCTAAATGGGCTGCAGATTGTATATTAGAAAGAAATGGCATCTTGACAAATCTTCTACTGCTTTATGAACAAAGTTAATGTAATTTCACAACTTTAAGCACAAGCAAGTTCTCATGGATATTTAGTTATATGGCATGTAGAATATTAGCCCAAAATTTGTTTATCATTACCTCTATCAAATATTTTTCATTTAAAATGTTTACATTCTAAAATTATTCTAGTTCTCAAATGTAGAAGCTAATCTAATTTCCTATTAAGGTGCTTTAATACTAAAGATAGCCAGACTTTTTAAAGTGGTCATTGTAGTATGCTTTTCTATCATGTTTTCCCCTTTTAAAAATAATACTCATCCTAATTTATATAAAATTAACAGATAAAATAATTGATTTTTTTCATAGTTTGCCTTTAATTTACATGTTGATTATGTAGCTGGGGAAATTCTCCCTAGTTAAATTTGATTAAGTAAGGCAGAAGGTGCCTTAAAATAAATAGATATCTGAAATTGGAGAATGCACTCTTCTTAATTGTGTTAATGAACTACACTGATGAGTTTTGTTTAGTACCAAAGACCCCATGACCTTTTGATTTAATGTAAAGTAGACCACTTATTTTAATCATATCCTTTTATTCCTGTTCTTAAAATTCAAGAAAATAAAGCCTAACACTTAAGCCCATTAAAAGGATAATGAAATGATTAAAAGACATAGCACTTGTTAAAGTGACAATGATGAATAACATTTGCAGCATTTCACAGGGCATTAGAAATTTAAAGTCCTGGCCCTTTAATTCAAGTTAAGTTGGCAATTATTGATTATCTATTAATTGCCCAGGACTATGTTAGTAATTATGAAAGGTGCTTAAGAAGTATAGGCCATGGGGAAGATTGTAGGAAGATGATGGAGTAGGGAGTGAAACTTCCTTGCTTTCTCAACAATAAGATCAGCAAACAATCAAAAAGAACTTCTGAATCAATGCAAGAAATGAAAAAAAACAGATAAAATTTAGGAGTGAAGCTGAGCAGCCAAAGATAATGAGGGAGGAAGGGTTCTGAGTTTCAGGGCCTCAGACTCACCAGATAGTGCAAACTCCCAGGAACAGACAATGCAGAATCAACAAGCCAAACTTTGGGAGCAGGACCTCCAGCCTTACCTCCTCTGATGAACCTAGGAGTTTGCATCCCAGTGGCAGATAATAGAGGAGTCAACAGGCAGTAGACTCTGGGAGCAGCTGTGCCAACAGAACCTGGGTTCCAGATCTATCCATTCACCCACAACTGGGGGTTGACCATTAACCCTAGAGCAAATACCAATGCTAAGGGCAGAAGCTGCAGCCTCAAAAGTCTGTTGAACCAAAGAGCTTATATTTTAGTGATAGTTACTAGTGGAGCCAACAGACAGCAAATTCTGGGAATGGTTATGTGGGCTGCAGGCTTGCCATTGATATCCCCAATGACTTTATAGCAGAGATTTCACTGTTGACCAGGAAGGGACAAACATGTAAACCCTATTCCAGTTCTATCTAAGACTTCAAGGCATCAAGAGAGTGTCAACTGGAAAACTGGGGGCCCCAATTCTGCCCTTGTACCCTGAGAATTTACCCTAAAGAAAGTCCCTGACTTAGTCATTTCAGACTGAATAATAGACCTTAAGGTACTTACTGGTACCAGTTGGGTGGAACTAGTAGGTGTAAATGAATTGCTAAGTAACCTTTTAGTCTTGGAAGTTTCCTCTATTGTATCAGATCCTTTCCCTAGAAGACCAACACCTGTGCAGGAACTATCCTTTTGGTATCTATTGTAAGTAGACCACTCCCTGATACCCCAGTCTCTAGCTATGATTTCTTTCCCAAGCCTGTTGGTATCCTGTCAGTGTAGGTTGGACCTCTCATTTCCTTGTAGCCATGGTAAAGTCAATTAATAATTCTTCCCTGTCCTTGGTTCCCCAAATGATATATAAGTACCTCAAATTCTATTGTTTTTTTGAGAATCATTTCCCATGGGGCACTCTCCCAGAGACTATTCGCAGAGCCCCAGGGTGCCTACTCTATATAGTTGGTGGCACTTGGCTCTGTGATATCAGCCAATTGTTGAACCTGTCTCTTTCCTGATTAAAGGCTTGTTGTGTGTGTGTGTGTGTGTGTGTGTGTGTGTGTGTGTGTGTGTGTGTTTCTGGCTACTTTAGTAGTTCTGTGTTTTTACAAGTGTAAGAGAGGAAACTTAGAGTCAATCTGCCAGAGGAACAAGACATGCAGGGGAAGGGCAAGAGGAACAGAGAATTCCAGAGAAAGAACAGAGAAGAGCTGAGAACGATCCAAGCAGTTAATTTCACTTCTCTTTGGGAAGCCCTTCAGAAAGGTTGCTCTGAAAGCACCTCTGAGTCATGGTCGTCCTTCTGTGAATCTAGACCCCCTGAATCCAGTGGAAGACAACAGGAGTGGATAGGACTTTGATATTAAGCCATCCATCCCAGGAAGATTTCCTCTCCATCCCTCCAAAGCCATTCTTGACCTTCAAATCATAACTAGGACAGTTAGAAGTCAGGACAGCTCTCACAATTGATCCCAGAGGGTCAGGCCTGACCCTGTAGGATTTGGGGAGACAGGGTTCAATTGTTAGGTTTTAGGGACTTCCTATTTCCCACTTACCCAATACTTTAACCCTCAATCTCACTCACCTTACACTTTGTGTGTTCCTCAAAATAAATAGTTGTTTCTATAGATCAAATGCTTTCTCATAATATTCAGGGAGCAGCACCAGAAGCTTTGGGAAGGAGGACTATATTTCCATCCCATGGAAGAAGCTGTTTAGTCCTGTATTTACTACAGTCTTGCCTCTGCAGAAAAGTAGTCAGTAACCCTGAAGCCAACTAGTCTGGGTTTATTGAGGAAGGAGAGGGGAGAAACTATCTATTCTCTCTCTATCTACCCTTTAGATTCACTTCATCTCTATCACACTCTGGTCCTGAATTCACTGGTGGGGGGCTCCATCCTCTTCTCCCCCTCCATTACACAAGTTAACAAGAGAAAGAATGAGGAGAGAACAGACAGGTAAGAATGGTTGCTGAGGGAAGGTGAGCTATATGCTGGCAGTGAAAGAGCTGCCAAGGGCTCTGTTTGGAGCACTTGAGGTTGATTATAGACTGGGGCTTGAGACACCAAGGATAACACCTGACCCTGGATTATAGAAATGGGAAAAATGAAACAGGGCCTCCGAAATAACAATCCCCCCAAATCCTGAAGTTTGACATGCTGTCTGCCATACTCTAAGTATTCTGGGACCCTAGCATAGACCTAATTATTAAGCTTATTGGCCCAGCCACTAAATTTTTTAAAAAGAGTAAGAAAAACAGAAAGAACTCATCAATAGCTGGTTTTATGAAAAAGTCAACACAGTAAATAAACCATTGGTTAATATGAGTAAAGGGAGAAAGAAGAAAAAAAACAAATCACTAGCATTAAAGATGAAAAGGTTGAATATGCTACCTATTAAGTTAAAATTAAAGCAATTATTAGAAGTCATTTTGCTCAACCATAGGCAAATTTAACCATGTATTTGAAATTTAAGAATATTTACAAAAATAATAAATAAACTGCCTATACTATCAGAGGAGAAAATAGAATTTCTAAATAAACCAATTATTGAAAAACAAATTGAATAAGTCATAGATGAACTTCCTAAGAAATGACTAGATGGATTTACAAGTGAATTCTACCAAACACATAAATATCAACTAATTTGAACATTAGTTATTTGAAATAATAGGCAAAGAAGTTTTTCCAAACTCCTTTTATGAAACAATATAATATTGATTCCTTAACTAGAAAGAGCAAAAACAAAGAAAGAAAATTATAGACCAATTTCAATAATGAATATGGATTCAAAAATCCTAAATGAAACACTAGCTAGAAGACTATGACAATATATCACAAAGATTATACATTGTAACCAAACAGGATTTATACCAGGAATGCAGGGATGGTTTAATATAAGAAAAACTATCAACATAATTCATCTTATTAATAATCTGAGTAATAAAATCCATATAATTATAACGAGATGCAGAAAAAAAAACCATTGATAATACACAACACTCATTCCTATTAAAAGCACTCAAAAGCAGAGGTGTAAGTGATTTTTTCCTTAAAATGATATGAAGCAACTACCTAAAACCGTCAGCAAGTATTATTTATTACAGGGATAAGCTAGAAACCTTCCCAATAAGATCAGGAGTGTAATAGGGATGTAAATTATCACCAGTATTATTTAACATAGTATTAGAAATGCTAGCAAGAGCAATAAAAGAAAAAAAAGGAAATTGAAGAAATTAGAATGGGCAAAGAGGTAGTAAAATTCTCTTTTGTAGATGATATGAGGGTATACGTAGGAAATCCTAGAGATTTAACTACAAAATTAGTTGAAACTCTCAATAATTTTAGTAATTATTTTTTTAGGCTCAACTTCTTTATTAGAGCCCAGAGATGAAGAGGAGAGAGAGTGCCAGGAGGAGAAGGCAGTTCCAGGGATAGGCTTGGTCTTACCTACTCTCAGGAGTTTTATCAGTAAGTGCTTCACCCATGTCAAAGGGTTGAGGTGGGGGGTCTTGGCCAGGGCATTGTCACAGTCCCCAGAAGGAGGGTCTGAATGTTTGGATTTTATTGTTTCTGGGGCCGGGGAGGGGAACATATAGCAAGATATAAAATAAACCCATATAAATTATCAGAATTATATATAATACTAACAAAGTCCTGTATGAAGAGATAGAGACACTCCATTTAAAATAACCATGGATAGAATAAAATACCAGGGATATGACCTACCAAAACAAACACAGGAAGGACATGAATATAATTATAAAACACTTTTTACACAAATAAAGTCATACCTAAATAATTGGAGAGATATTATTTGTTCATGGATAGACAGTGCCAATATAATTAAAATGATAATCCTAAAAAACTAATGTGCTTATTCAATGCCATCCAAAATCAAATTTGCAAAAATAAAAAAATATATATTTTGTTGAGCTAGACAGATAATAACAAAATTAATTTGGAATAACAAAATATGGAGGCTAGAAAAAGAAGTTATGAGTAAACATAAGGGAAGGAGATTTAGCTATACTGGTTTTTAAACTGTATTACAAAGCAGTAATTATCAAAACTATCTAGTATTGACAAAGAAAAAGAAATGTAAATGAGGGGAACAGGACAGGCATACAATAAACAATAGCAAAAGATTACAGTAAATTTTTATTTGAAAAAAGCATAGATCCATGATTCTGGGAAAGGAAATCACTATTTGGTGAAAAATGTTGAGACAGCTTAAGTTAGTTTTGCAAAAATTAGGTATAGAACAATCAATATTTAGCACTATTCACTAAAATGAGATGAAAATAGATACATTATCTAGATATAAAAGGAGATATCATAAGGAAATTAGAAGAATAAGGGATATATTACCTATAAGATTTGTGGATAGGAGGAATTTATGAGTAAACAAGAAATAGAGAACATTGAGAGATATAAAATAAATAATTCAGAGTACATTAAATTGAAAAGTTTTTGCACAAATAAGTCAAATGTTGCTAAGATTAGAAGGAAAGCAGAATATTGCAAGAAAATTTATTAAAAGTTTCTTGGTTAGATATCTTATATTTAAAACATATAGAGAACTTTGTTAAATCCATAAGACTAAGAGCAATATATCAAATAATAATTTGGCAAAAGATATGAACTTACAATTCTTGGATCAAAAAAATCAAAGCCATATATAGGTATATGAATGTTGCTCTAAATCTACTGATTAGAAAACTGCAAACTAAGACAATTATGTGATATTTCACACCCATCAGATTCACTAAAAGGACAAAATGACAAATTCTGGAGGGGACATGGAATAATGGGGCACTAATAAACCATTGGTAGAGCTGTGAATTGGTCCAATCATTTTGGAGAGCAACTTGGAATCATACCCAGAGAATAGTATACCCTTAGGCCCAGCAATACTGTTTCCCATAGAGAACAGGGCAAAAGAAAATAATTTATATGTTCCAGAATATTTAGAGCAGCTCTTTTTGTGGTGTCAAAGAACTGGAAACTGAAGGGACTCCCACCAATTAGGGAATGGATAAACAAATTATAGTTTATGATTGTGATGAAATACTACTGTGCCACAAGAAATGAGCAGGCTAAACGCAAATACAATTTAGAAAGAACTATACTGGAAAATGAACAACTAAATGAGTAGAACCAAGAGAACATTTTACACAGTTACAAATTAAATACTTAAAGAATAACTTGTGAATGTTACCAATAGAGAATAAACTGAAAAGTGGAAACATGTTGTACATAATTTATATGTACATATCTATCTCCTAGATGATGCCTACTATAATGAGATGTGGGGAGATAAGGCTTAAAATACTTGTAAATAACTTTTATAAATAAAAAAAAAGTATAAGCCATGATCTCTTTCTTCCGCAAACTTGCAATCACATTAGGTATAAACTTACACATTAAGCATATACATAAGAATATACATATATATAAATAGGTACATGTATATTCAACTGCAATACAGACTATTATGTGAAGAGATTCCAAAGAAGATATTGATAGCACATCTTATGGAAGAATTCTGTCATCCCTTTTGAAGGCAGAGATTTGGTTGGTAATTGATTTAATGTGGAGATAATGAAAAGTTTTGATTTATCAGTTCTAGGATAAATCCCAGAATTATAATGAACAGTTTAAGTGGTGAGGGTGCATTGCATAGCAGACAGAATCCTAAATCTGGAATCTGAAATACCAAAGTTCAATTATGGCCTCAGACATTCACTAGCTATGTGACTTAGGACAGGTAGCTTAACCCCTGCCTCAATTTTCTCATATGTACAATGGGGATAATATATACCTATATCTTGGTATCAAATAAACAATGAAATGAGTAGAACTAGGAGGACATTATATATAGCCAGAAAATGAATGCTGGAAGAATAAACTGTGAATGTTTCCTCCAGAAAGTGAACAGAAATACAAAATATGTAAGATTTATGAATATGTTGTCCTCCCTAATGATATGAGTTACAGGGAGGGAAAGAAGGTTGAGTCACTTGTGGATGGGATTTAGTATGTAGATATAAAGAAAATTAAGTTAAACATATAGAAGATTTGTGATTTAATTTGTATACTATCTTCTTTTTCTTTGTATATAGAAATGCTTTTATTGTTTGTTTTTAACTATTTGGAATAACAAAAAAAAATTGGAAAAAATAAAGTGAATACTGCAGTGCCTGGGAAAAATGAAAGCAATTTATAAAATTTAGCTATTCTTTTTTCTTTATTATTATTATTGTTTTCACTTGGTAAATACTTGTTGATAGATCAATAGATTTTATCAATTCCATTTGATATCTGTCTTTTACCTCCTTTTTATTTAATCTTGAGATTATCTTATTTAGTTAAGTTTTACAACAAACTTTCCAAAGGTCAGTCTTCCTTGAATTACTTTCTAAGTTTTGTAAAAGGGTTTTTGAATAATCTATTCTGCTCTAATATTTTATAAATGAATTTTTATCTTTAATTTCGCATTTCCTTTTGTAGCCACATCTTGCTCTTCGCAAAGAGATCAAGGATGAGGAAATACCTTTAGTCATTTACCTTTTTTCAGTCTCAACAGGAGTCAATAACTTATTCAAATTGATCAGATTTGGGCTATTTTAATATCATCTTTTCTCATCTTTTATTATTTTATTTGGTATTTATCTTCACTTTTGCCCAACTAATCAGTGATTTGTCTACATATAGACTGCTTATCTGAAATCACTCTTTTTTCTTGTATGGAAAGAATGCCAGTTTGTATGCAATTCAGTTTCTAATTATTCATTTTAATCATCAATAGTTATATTTTGTGAATCTTAAAACTGCTCAGACTCTGCCTTAGAACAGTTGGTTATGGCTATTCCCTTATTGTAACAAATGGAGGTACTTGATCAGGAATGTTTTGGGAATTTTTATATTACTCCACCCATACTTAGGCATACTTTAGGGGAAGATAAAAGTTGTAAACTCCTTACTGGGACACTGAAAAAGTCCCTAACTCATACTTATAGTGAAGCTAAAACCTTAAGCTAGGTGGTCTATTTTTAGATCTAATACAAAAGGGTGCTAAGTACCTATAAAGGTTAAATTAATCACTAAAAGGTCAAGCAACTTACAAAAGGCAAGCTTAACAAAAGAGGTGTGAAGGTTTAGTCTACCCAGAGAAGGTGAGAACTAAAGATTGGTGAGAACTAAGAATGAGCAGTCCTAGGAAAATATCTACTGTGATTGGTAGATGTGAAAATTTAGGGGAGGTGACACAAGAGAAAAATTTCTTTAAAAGGAAGGAGCTTGAGATGGAATTGGGGAGTGGGAGTTTTGGAGTTAGTGTGAAGGAGCTGGCTCTCTCAACTTGGGGAGTTGGATCTCAGACTAGTTGGAGTAGCTGGGCCTCTGAACTTAGTTGGAGTTTTTTTTGGGACAAAATCTTGTGGTGAGTGGATAAAAGACTGACTTAGTTTTCTCTCTTAAAGAGAAAGGCCTATTTCTACTATTTCCTCTTACTCTGTCTCTCTCCCTTCCCTTAATTCCTTCATTCATATTAATTAAAATCTCCATAAAACCCAGATGACTTGGGTATTTCATATTTGGGAATTTTTCCCATGGTGACCACTTATTTTGATAAAAATCAAGAAACTAAAATTATCTTTACAGTTTTGGCAATTCACAGTCTTGAAAACCATATTTTTCATGGTCACAATTTTGACAATCATCTAAAATGTTTGATTTCTACCCTGCATTCTATGGAAGTAGAAGACTGCCACATTTTTTTTGTTGTTGTTATTCATTTTATTTATTTGTTTTTGTTTGTTTGTTTATTTCATGAACTCCCCATTTAAATGTTCAACCTATGTGGAATACATTTTTCTGTACTTAACTAAGTTGTCTTTCTCAAAGAGCAAATAGTCTGTCCCTGGAAATACAGCTTTATATTTCTCAGATTTGGTAGAACTTTCAAGAGCTGGCATTCTTTTTTATATTTATATTCTCAGTGCTTAGCATTGCTCCTAGAAGTTAGTAGGCACTTAAATATTTATTGTCTGACAATGAATTCTCTAAGAACTCTAATGAGTTCTGAAAGATACCATAGACAATGAAGCAATATAAAAAATTAGAGCAAGTTTCTCTGTTAAAGACCTAATTTCTCAAATATATTGGAAATTGTCAAATTTACAAATTTGACAATTTTTAATATTCAATGATATGAATAGACCAATTTCAGAAAAATAAACCAAAGTTACTTATAGTTTTATGAAAAATGTTCTAAATAATTGATTAGAGAAATGCAAATTAAAATAATTCTGAGGTATAACTTCACACCTATCAGAAATGACAAATGCTAGAGGGGTTGACAAAAAACAGATTTAATAATGAACTATTGGTATAGTTGTGAACTGGTTCAACCATTCTGGTGAACATTTTGGAACTATGCCCAAAGGGATATGAAAAAGTTCATACCCCAACAACAACTACTATCATTACTATCTGCAATATGAAACCAATTTACATGGCCTTGGAATAAGCTTAACAGCTAAAAAAAAATCTGTATCAGGGATAATCACCTAAAGATTAGGATCCCTATGTGAAATCCATAACCTTTCGAAAGAAATCAAGTTAGCAATCCTTATGGAAACATTAGTGGATGGAGAATGTTTATAGCCCTGATTATGAGATGGTATAAAAATTTTTTTTTATAAATCCTTACTTTCCGTCTTGGAGTCAATACTGTGTATTGGCAGAAGAGTGGTAAGGGCTAGGCAATGGGGGTCAAGTGACTTGCCCAAAGTCACACAGCTAGGAAGTGTCTGAGGCCAGATTTGAACCTAGGACCTCCCATCTCTAGGCCTGGTTCTCAATCCACTGAGCTACCCAGCTGCCCCCAAGATGGTATAAATTTAAATGAAAACCCATTGAATATATTTATTATACATTTTCAACAAGATGATGCAGATAAATGGGCCCACGATTAAATATTTTTTTAATTAAAAATTAAAAAACAAATTCATTTGGAAATTTTCACAACTCTTTAATTAATCTCAACCTACTCTCTGACACAAATATCCAAATTATAATTGTAATGATAAAAATAATAATAGTAGCACTTATATAATATTTAACAGTTTACAAAGTACTTTACCTATATTATTGGTTTGATTCTCTCAAAACTCCTGAGAGATACATGCTATTTTTATCTATGTTTTTTATAAAGGAAAAACTGAGGTAGACTCCAATAAAGGCACATCCTGAGGGTAACTCCTCTATTTACTAAAAGTGTCTGAGGGAGGTGTTAAGTTCAGCTTTTCCTGACTCCAAGTTCAACATTACATGCATTGTATCATCTCATCTATTGATATATTCTTTTAATAATGATATGTGACTATGAGTCATGAAATAATTTTAATTCAGTCTGATCAAAATTGCTGTTAGCCCAAGAGACTTCAGAAAGATATAAGGTCAATATGAGTAGGTTATAGCATATTACCAACAATGCATTAAAAATGGTATCTGAATAATTGCCAAGGAAACATGATAAGAAAATCAGGTATTTTTTATAATGACATTGAAAGAAAATAACAGATGAATATCTCTATTTTAAAATATCTACTTTTCTCTGAAACTATGCTCACATCTCATCTCCTATGTAAGACCTTTCCTGATATTCAAAGATGGTAGTGCCATCTCCAAATGAATTTCTTTTATATATTTGTGTCTATGTTGTCTCTCCATATAGAATGAAAGCTTATGAAACCAGATCTTATTTTGTTTTTGTCTTTGAGTCATCTCTGCCTGTCACAAAGTAGATAAAAATGAAGACTTATTGATTGTTAGACAAACAGCTCAAGCATTGCACCTATAGTGAAAAAATAAAATAAAATAATTAAAATAACCCTGTATAAGTCCTCCTATTTATAAATATACATATATATAAATCACAATGCAATAGCATTAATATAATTAATATAACAATAAGGTGTAATGATATCTGATATATGCATTGGGGCAAAGGAGTACTTACTTTGAAGAGATCACATGATCAAATAAGTTATTGATATAAGAAAATATAGTCAACATTAAGGATTTTTTCATGGATATGATTAAAGAAAACAATGCATGAAGATGATAGCATTCCTTTAAAAAATAGAAATAATAGATTTCAATGAACTCTTTTCTATAGAATTGCAGATAAAACCATGATGACATATACTTTCCAAATGTATTGTTTTTAATCATTGAAAAAGTTCCAAAAATGTTTTAGCATGTTTCCTTGTGATAAATTATGTGAACACAGTGCTTCCTATTTCTTCCAGCTACTATTACTTAATAACTTCTTGTAATTAAATTCTTCAAGCAAACAGGAAATTCAACATAAAATTCATAGAAATGGGACAGTAAAAGAAAGCTAGACTAGTCATAGCAAATCAGAAAATTGAAATATTGTTTTAATTTACTCTTTTATTACGTGGTGAAAACACTAAAACTAAAACAAAATAAATAACTTGTATTACTAAAAAAGGTAAAAAAATTAATTCTGAATATGAGGGTCATAGGAAATTCCAACACTGTAAGTTTTATGAACTATAAAGTTGAAAGAGATCTTAAAAACTCTTCAAGTTCTCTGGTTCGGCATCTAAACTACTCATGATAGGTAATTATCTAACATATTTATAAAGATGTAAAGTGATCTCAAGATGGAGAGAGAAAGGTATAAAGGATAGCACAATGATGAGATGAAAAAAATATTTGAAAATAAAATCACCTTATACTTTTAAAGAAAGAAAAAGCATACCTATTAAAAAACAAACAAACAACTTCTTACTTTGAGTTTTGCCTCTGTATCTCATAGCGTGGTAATATAGACTAGATTTTTATTTGTCTCATAACACATTCTCATTGTTCATAGCCATATCATATGCACAAATATCAATAAGGATTGCATATACTCTGAACAGGAAAAAAAAAAACCAGCTCACAGAATAGTTTGCTAGCATTTCATTGATCATCTCAAGCCAAATATAGAAAACATATGAAAGGGCACACAAAACCATTTAGATTTCAACCCATGTTAAAGATAGCTTTCTGAAATGCAAATAAATTTTCTCTAATACTGATGATGATAGTAAATAAATCAATGATGCCAATTTTCAAGTATTTGGAATCTATCTTGATATATTTAGAATCCAATTTGGTTTTCTTGAGCTAATAAAGGAAAGAATAACAACAAAAAATCCCCACTTGTGGAGAGGTGTTTTTATGCTATTTATTTCTCATATTTATATGTTTCCTTACTTCTCATTTCTGGTTCTATGAGAACAAAGACTCTAGTATTATTTTATTGTTTTCCATAGGGCTTAGAACTCTTAGTAGGGCAAAAATATCATTTGCATGATAAGCCATAGACAATTATAAAGCATGCTGTAATAGAAAAAGTATTTTAGTCCTGAAATCAGGGTTTGATAACCAGATCTGTCACAGGCTAAATGTCTAACTGTGAGAAAGTAATTTCAGTCTCTTTTGGCATCAGTTTCCTTAACCACAAAAATTCAAGTAGTTGGATTGTTTATGTTTGCTACATCTTCTAGCTTTGACAATTTATGTATCTATGATACTGATTGTTTTAAATGACCTCATAATTAAAAAAACTGCAGAGGCTTAAGCTCTGGACTTTTGAGGTTATATTTTAGACAGAGACATAAATGAGGTAGAAAAATAAAAAAAAAGAAAAATGAACATCAATTTTGTGTACTACCTCCTCTCATGCCACTCCCAGTCCCACCCCCAAGATTTTATTTTCTTAGCTTTCACACAAAGGTCACTTTGAACAACATCAATATTTAGCACAAACATGTCTTATGTTGAGATATTCTCAAGAATAAAAACTTCTGCAACTTTTATACAAGCAGTCAAGGTAACACGGTCAATTTGACTCAGGACAAACTTCATTTCACAGCATAAGAAAGTACAACAAAAATACATTTAAAAATCAGTAACACAGAGATATTATAATTATTTTCCCTCACTGATGAGATCAGTTTTCCTTAGGGGAAAAAACCCCTCAGATTTATGAGTGATTTGGAATCACTTCAGAAAATTGTTACACAACTCCCTGACATTCAAGGGAGTCCCAATTTCACCATCAGGATGCACAGAACATAATACTTTTATGGTATTACTCTAAGGGCTTTGACTTCCCCCAAAGGCAACTAAACTGGGGTTGCTAGAAAGATCTCTTTCCCTTCAACCCTGTGCCATCCAAGCCCCTGGTATTAAGTAGAGGAAAAAGTGAAGTTTCATCCTTTTAATTCCTCATATCATAGGTCATAAGCTAGTTGATTACTCTGAGAGCCATTTCCTTTCTCCCTACTCTCATTAGAAGTTTATGTCATGGGGATTTCTGGGTAAACATGGCTGCAATCTAGACACTACTTGTTTCCCCTCCCTGGCACTGAACGAAATAGACTACCTCAAAAGAGCATAAAAAATGCCTTTGGAAGAATGGAGGGACTCTCCAGTACCCCACAGAAACGAAGGTATGTGAGGTTTGAACATTTCCACACTATAAGGAGGAGGAAAACCTCACACAAAAACATGAACTGAGCTGCCCCTTCCCCCCAACCCCCCACCAAACCAGAGTAAGCTATCAGAGTGCTCACTGGGACAGCGAGTGAGTGAGGAGCTTCTCTGACTGGTGGGGGGGGGCACACCAGGGTCCTTGGGATCTAAATACTGCAAGGAAACGACCTCTCAGGGTGGTTTCACAAGAGAATCCAATGCTGAGTACAGGGGGGCTGTGGAGCTGAACTCCGGGGCAGTTGCACAGAGCACCTGGGTGGAACTGAACAGCTGGGCGGGCTCTGCTGATCACCTGGGCAATTGGGCTGAACACAGGGGCCCGAGTTCTAAGAAACCTCAGAGGCTGGGAAGAACTAGTCTGAGGCAACCTAAATTCACAGAAAACCTGCCCATATCACCCAGACCCCAGACCAAAAAAGAACATAGAATAAAACCACCAAAGGGATGGCTCACACAGCCCAAAATCAAGCCTCCAAGAAGAAAGGGGGGGAAAGTGACTATTGAAAACTTTTATGGAGGGAGTACCCAAGGAAAAGAAGAGAATGAGGATGAAATCCAAACAAAATCAGAACATGCCTCCCAAAATGGAAACTGTCCACAAGCTCTGGAAGATCTCAAACTGGAGTGTACCCAAAAGATGGAAATCTTTTTTGAAAAAAAAATGGGAGAAAGAGATCAGCAGTCTGATATACAAGACTTCACAATTGGAGAAGGAGCTGGAAGCATCTAATAGAAGGGCAGACAAAGCTGAAAAGCAAAACCAGTCCCTAACGACCAGAATTAAGCAACTGGAAGACAGTGAGCATGCCCAAAAGATGGAAAACTTTTGGAAAGATAAATGGGAGAAAGAGATCAGCAGTCTGATAGACAAGACTTCACAATTGGAGAAAGAGCTGGAAGCATCTAATAGAAGGGCAGAAAAAGCTGAAAAGCAAAACCAGTCCCTAACGACCAGAATTAAGCAAATGGAAGACAGCAAGATTACAAAACAGCAAGAATCAATAAAGCAAAGCCAAAAAATTAATGAATTAGAAGAAAACATAAAATATCTCACTGAAAAGGTCACAGACTTGGAAAACGGAGGAAGAAGAGACAACCTCAGAATTATTGGTCTCCCTGAAAAACCAGAGATAAACAAAATCCTAGATGCTATTCTACAGGAGATTATAGAAGAAAACTGCCCACATGTTCTGGAGCAAGGGGGCAAAATAGAAATGGAAAGGGTTCATAAAACACCCTCTATACTAAATCCCCAAAAGACAACCCCCAGGAATGTAATCGCCAAATTCAAGAGCTTCCAAGAAAAGGAGAATATCCTACAAGAAGCCAAGAAAAGGAGCTTCAGATATAGGGGGGCTCCCATAAGGATCACACAGGACTTAGCGGCTAACACACTAAGAGACTGCAAAGCATGGAACACAATATTTAGAAAGGCAAGAGAGCTGGATCTCCAACCAAGAATCAACTACTCAGCAAAACTGACTATATACTTCCAGGAGAAAGTATGGGCATTCAACAAAATAGAAGATTTCAAAGCATTTGCTAAGAAAAGACCAGAACATAGTGGAAAATTTGATATCCAATCACAGAAAGCAAGAGAAACATGAAAAGGTAAATATGAAAGGAAGGGAAAAGGAGATAAATCTTATCTTGTTCTTTAAATCAAACTCTCTTTTATAAGAACTCCATTTATATCAAATTATATATATTAATTTGTGGGTAAAATGTATTGTGTAACTCTCAAAAATTGTATGCACTATAAGAGTAGTTAGAAGAATCATGCATAGGGAATGATTGGGGCATCAAGATGATTTGGTGAAAGGAGGGGCAAAGAAAAAAAGGGAGGGGGGAAACATCGATAATACTAACATTTACTTCAAGAAATAGGGAGGGGGACTAAATAGAATAATCTTTCCCATACAAAGATACACATGGGAAGGGGAGGGGAAGAACTCTCATATGAGAAGGAGAGGAAGAGAGTGTGAAGTGGAATTACTTAAACCTTACTCTCAGTGAAATCAAATCTGAGAGGGAAGAACATCTAGATGCAGTAAGATCCTGAATTCTATCTTATCCAACAGGGTAAGAAAGAAAGGAAAATCAAGGAGGGGAAGAGGGGAAGGAGTACAAGAATGGAGGGAAGGAGAGGGGGGAGGGGAAGGGAGCATAAAAATGGAAGGGCTAGAAAGGGAAGCATACCAAGGGAGGGGACTAGGGGGACTGACCTAAAGTAAATCACTGGTTCAAAAGGATATAGCTAAAGAAGAAAGGTCAGAATTAGGGGAAGTTATCAAAATGCCAGGGAATCCACAAGGGACAATCATAACTTTGAACATGAATGGGATGAACTCACCCATAAAACGTAGACAAATAGCAGATCGGATTAGAATACAAAACCCTGCCATTTGTTGTCTTCAAGAAACACACATGAGGCGGGATGATACTCACAAGGTTAGAATTAAAGGATGGAGTAAGACCTTTTGTGCCTCAACTGATAGAAAGAAGGCAGGAGTTGCAATCATGATATCTGGCAAAGCCAAAGCAAAAATAGACCTGATCAAAAGGGATAGGGAAGATAAATATATTCTGTTAAAAGGGAGTATTGTATTTTAATTTAAAATCCAAGAATTTTGATTTTTTCTTTGAGATTGTACTTTTATAAAAATCTAAGATTTTGATTTTGTTCAAGAAAAGATCCTCAAGAAAGAGGCTTGATAACCCCTGAATCCAAAGAATGAACTATTGCAGAAAAATGCAGAAAACCTTTGTTACATCAAGAAGATTAAGAATGAACTTTGGTTATGGTTGATTGAACTGAACTTTGATTGAACATTTATTGTAAATGTACACATTTATGCCAAAAGGGACTGCCCCTAATTTGGCTTTCTGTCAATGCGCCTAGCAAAACATTGGTTTTGCTTTCTTTCTTTTCTATTTCCTCCCTCACTACTCTAATTTCCTCTTAGAAAATTGAATATTGTATATGTGTATAGTTAGAAGTGCATTTAGGACTACAAGATGATTATGTTAAATGATCAATGGGGAAACTAGTCTCCCAATGATCATCAGGGGGGATTGTGAACCTTAAAAATTCCCAGACCCTACTTCATAAGATTGGATTAAGACCATTCTCCTTTTGGGCAGTGAACTCTACTTAGATCAGGAACTCTACTTCACCTACTTAAGTATGCACTAGGGGAAGATAAAGTTGGAAACTCTTTTCTGAACAATGAAAAGTACTTAAACCCATACTTATAATAAGGCAAAAAGTTCTTAAGATAAGTACCTATAAAGGTCAAGCAACTTGTGAATTTACAAGGAACAAAAAAGAGCTGAGAAACTTACTCAGAGCTTTCCTGGTGTGAATTACTCAAAAATTTAGACCTTCTTAGGTGTGGACTAAGAATGGTCTGTCCTTTGAAAAATGTCTACTGTGATTGGTAGATATAAGGACTTAGGGAAGGTGACATAGGAGAAAATGCCCTTTAAATAGGAGCTCAGATTCATTCAGAAAGACCAGTCTCTCAGGAGGCTGTTTGGAGAGAGTCTCTTGAAGGCAGTCTCTTGAGACATTCAGAAGAATCCCTCTCTGGAGAAGGATGGCTGGCTGAATTGGTGTCTATATTCTTGCTTGGACAGATCTTGTGGTGAGTGATTAAGGACTCACTGATCTCTCTCTCTCTCTTAAGACTCAGGTCTAGGCCATGTTGGCTTAAGGGCCTTCATACTTATTCCTTTCTTACTCTTTCTCTTTTTCTTTAATTCCTCATTGTATAATTAATTAAATTCTCTATACCCCCCCAAAGTAAGTTTATGTCATGAAGAGTTTCAAGAACTCACAGATTTATAGGAAATTCTCCATCTTGTATGTGGCTGGTATTCAGGAACTTTTAATATATTTTTGTCATATCTGGGGTTAGGAACACAAAATCTAGACACTCTTTTCTGGCTGTAGGAGTGACAATTATTATCAGCTCCCTGAAGGAAGGTAGTGGGCATATAGAGGTTCTCTCTCTCCATGAACTCAGGAACTAGATCTAATCTTCTATCTGAGCTCTATTATCTACACTAAATAGGCCCTGTTTGCAACTAATCTCCACTACCATCTTTTCCTAAATTCAAAACAAAAGGATGGCCATTACCCACAATACTATGATAATCTACTCTTTTCTAATTTATGCATAATATCTCAAGTCTATCAATTCATTAAGGGAATATAATTATCTTCATTGAGTTACTAATTAAGACCCAGAGTCTCCAAGTCCCTAAAAGGGTGTGCAAAGGCATGTGTGTTTATGTAAGAGACAGAGAGACTTAGACAGAAAAACTGACAGAAACTGAGGGGAAAAAAAACAGTCACAAAGTCATTATAAATTGCTTATATGTGGGTTTGGAATATGATCCAAACCATTTGGCTATGTCCTCCCATGAGTCTTTTACAGGAATTCCACCAAATATTGTAGAGACCTTCCAAGCATTTTGACCTTGCTTTAGATAACAGTGTATCATAGGCTATTTCCAGTAGTTATGTCTTGCTCTTGCTAAGTGACTAGTCCTTTTATTCTAGATCTAGATCAGTTGTCCCCAAACTTTTTACACTGAGGGCCAGTTCACTGTCCCTCAGATTGTTGGAGAGCTAAACTATAACCTAACCCTAACCAGGCAGCAGTATATACAGTGCGGAATCCCCTTCTCCAGATTGCCACTCACCATGCTGATGTCTTCTATTGTGCAACCACATAATCCTTTGCATGGCATCTCCTTCTAAGGCGCCATGAACTGGAAGTAGTACTATACACGAGTGATCCCACTCTTTCAGGTGCCACCAGGCACAATGCTGCTATCACGGACCACCAATGAAAGAAGTGCCCCTTCCAGAAGTGCATTGGGGGCCATATGATACATGGCCTCAGGGGGCCAAATGTGGCTCTTGGGCCATAGTTTGGGGACCTCTGATTTAGATTCTCTAATTATATTAGTAAGTTTTACCTTTTAGTAAAAATCAAAATGGGGAAAGTAGTTTGATATGTATCCTCTATGTTCCCATTGTAGTTGAATGTATGAATACACAAAATTTCCCTGCCATTCAGTTTTACTAAAACTCATTTGATCCACTACAATGACTGGGAAAATGAAAAGTTGTTATCTATAGATAAGGTAATCCATAGTTGATTACATCTGCAAAAAGGGGGTTAGTTTCTTCTTCAGTATATTTAAAAAATTCAGTGACTCCATAAGCAAAGTAGAGAGAGCCTATTTTTTATTAGGTAATGTCCCTTACTACCCCATCCCCATTTGGAGAAATTTAAGAAAATTGATTTTTTTCTTTTTAGTTTGTGAAAGTTACAATTTTATTTTTTGTTGAATGTTTTTAGAAAATATCTGGATTTTGTTGGTTGGATTTTTAAGAGCTGACCCATCTGTTACACATTAATTCTAATAAATTATGCTGAGTCATGTGTACATGTTTCAAAGGCCTATGGCAAAACTACAGCCCTGAAAAAAAAAACTAAGCTTGACCAACACTTAACATCACTTAAATGGATAAATTCTGGTTTCCCCGGGGAGTAAGCTTATGTCACTATCCAAATTGCCATTCCTTTTATATCTTTCCTTATTGTCAATCTCATTCAATTATGTAGAATCGTTGATAAGTTTGACTATTGTTATAATGACTTGTCAACTGATTTCTCAAATTTTAACAGTAAAGGAATAGTGAAGAAATTATATAAGAAATAAAAATGATAAGATTTTCTATAACATAGATATTTATAAATTCATTAAATTTATGGACAGGCAGTGTACTTCATATAGATATTCAAATGAGGGAAAGAATGTGGGAAAATGAGAAATATAAAAAGATGGCTAAAGAAAAAAACATATTTGCTTTTTTTGAGAAAGAAAAACATAGAATGCTTTTCAAAACTTCTACATCTTACAAAGGAAATATTTGATTATTGTGTGATGTTTTTAGTCATCTAATTAAAGTATTTTTTCAATATAAAATCTTAGTTTTCTCTCATAGACAAATATTAAAAATTGAAATAAAAAAATTCAGATTTTTTATATAATCACTAAATATTTAATCATCTTAATCTTGGGATCATATATTTAGAGATGAAGGTAGAGGACATATAATCCAAATCCCACATTTTATGTATGAGAATACTGAAGTTGAGAGCATTTAAGCAACTTATTTAAATTGAGGTATAGAGAAAGATACTGGTTCTTTGATTTCATTGGCATAGTGAATAAGAAAATATAGTTATGGGAGGACCAATATTCTAATCACTACCCCCAGGCATTTTAAATGAGCATTTTCTCAAAAGGCATTGAGGCATTCCTTGAGCATTGTAAAGGATGAAATTATTGCTGAGACTGAATGTATAATTAATTTAGGTCGCCAAGAATTTTATTTATAAAAATCCTAATGAAAAACCCAAATAATAAAATGCCCGTCAGCTGCCAAATTTTATGGTGATTTAATTGATATAGTGGAGAAGATTAAGAAGAAGGGAGAGGGAAAGGGTGAGGGATTTCTCCCCCCACCTGGCTGATACTGGCTGGGAAGATTAGAAGATCTAGAAAGTAAGGGTTTGGAGTGTGAAGGAGGAAGGAATCAACCTGAACTCCAAAAGGGGCTCAACTGAGATGCCTGAACCTGAATCAGGTCAAGGACAAAACTCACCGCCAAAACCCAGACAAATAACTGGCACTACTCCCAAGATGTTGGAACGCCTAGCACTCTGCCAGCCAAAGTCGCCTCTCCAGGGAAAGAGGAAAGGACATGGAGTGACGTGCCTTATATGGACTTTTTTACATCACTTTTCTGCATCTCATCTGTACCAATGAGGACTTAGCTTGATTTAGGACAGCCCAGAGGTCTGCCCTTTTTTCTGAACATGTCTGTTGAAGGCCATTCCTTAGATAATTAAATCTTGAGTTTGATGCAGACCTTCAAAATCTTGTTAAACTAAGAAGGGAGGAAAAATGTAGAATTTCCAAGACCTGATTCTGTTATTCTAAGTATCTCTATTGTTATTTATCAGGAAATAGCTAAATCAAATCTTCTAAAGAATGTTCTGATTATGTTGGAATAGTTGTTTTTTTTAAAAAAACATTATTTTATTTGGTCATTTTCACACATTGTTCATTGGAAACAAAGATAATTTTCTTTTCCTCCCCCCCTACCACTACCCCTCCCATAGCTGACGCACGATTCCACGGGGTATCACATGTGTCCTTGATTAGAACCCATTTTCATGTTGTTGGTATTTGAATTAGGGTGTTCATTTAGAGTCTCTCCTTAGTCATGTCCCCATCAGTCCCTGTAGTCAAGCAGTTGCTTTTCCTAGGTGTTTTTACTACCACAATTTGTCCTCTGCTTGTGGCTAGTGTTTTTTCTTCTAGATCCTTGCAGAATATTCAGGGACTTTGTATTGACAATAAAGGATAAGTCCATTATGTTCAATTGTACCACAGTGTATCAGTCTCTGTGTACAATGTTTTCCTGGTTCTGCTCCTTTCACTCTGCATCACTTCCTGGAGGTTGTTCAAGTCTCCATGGAATTGCTCTACTTTATTATTCCTTTTAGCACAGTAGTGGTGTATGGGGTGCTCAGGGAGGAGTAGTACCTCTGGTATGGAGGGCTTGTCATGCCCTCGTAGGGCAGCTCTTCAACCTCTGACCCACACCTGACACCCAGCTCTCACTTGTGGTTCCCAGTAGCTGCTAGCATGCGGCAGCGACCACATCCCGGGGAATGGCTTCCATAGGCCGGCTAAACCTTGTGAGGGTAGCCATCGGGTTGTAGACCCCTGGTGAACCAGAGCTTTGCTCACCCAGCATGTGAAGACTGCTTTGGCAGATTATTCTATTTAGTTTTTTTTTCTATTTCTTGGAATATATCTTAGTACCATCAATGATTCCCCCCTCGATTTTTCTTTCGTTCCCCCCCTTTCTCCATGTTTTCTTTTCACATTACATTTTCCCCACATATTAATATATATAATTTGATATAAGTGTAGTCCTTATAGAAGAGAGTTTGAATAAAAGAAAAAGATAACATTTTCCTCACTTTCCCTTTCCTTCATATTTACCTTTTCATTTTTTTCTTGCTCTTTGTGTTTGGATGTCAAACTTTCCACAGATCTCTGGTCTTTTCTTTATGAATACAGGGAAATCTTCTATTTTGTTGAATGCCTATACTTTCCCCTGGAATTATAGTCAGTTTTGATGGATAGCTGATTCTTGGTTGTAGACCTAGCTCTCTTGCCTTTCTGAATATCATGTTCCAGGCCTTATGGTTGTTCAGAGTGGAAATTGCTAGGTCCTGTGTGACCCTGATTGGCATTCCTTTATATCTAAATTGTCTTTTTCTGGCTTCCTGTAAGATTTTTTCTTTTTCTTGCAACCTTTGGAATTTGGCAGTTACATTCCTGGCAGTTGTCTTTTGGAGATTTAGTATAGAGGGTGTTTTGTGAACTCTTTCAATGCATATTTTGTCCCCTTGTTCTAGAATCTCTGGGCAGTTTTCTTTGATGATATCTTGTATTATAATGTCAAGATTACTCTGTATTTCTGGCTTTTCTGGTAGGCCAATGATTCTCAGATTTTCTCTCCTTCCTCTGTTTTCCCAGGTCTGTCACCTTGTCAGTGAGATATTTTATGTTATCTTCTAATTCCTTAATCTTTTGACTTTGCTTTATTAATTCTTGCTCTTTCGCAAGATCATTGTCTTCCAGTTGCCTGATTCTGACCTTTAAAGACTGGTTTTCCTTTTCAGTTTGGTCTTAACTGTCCTTTGAGGCTTTGAGCTGTTTCTGCATTTTCATATTTTGGTCCCTCAGATTGCTGAGTTCCTTTTGCATTATTTTCCATTTTTCCTGCCAGAAAGCTTCCATCTTTTTTGATAACTTCCAATTTAAATTCTTCAAGAGCTTGTTCAGAATTTCCATTTCTTTTGGAAGATTTTGGAGCATTTTTTTGTGTTTCCTTTTCTATTTCCTCTGTATTTTTTTATTTTTGCTCCATAAAATGTGTCCAAACTCACCCCCTTCTTGCTTTTCTTGGTGTTTGGAGGCTGTTGCTCCTGTGCACTGTTTGCCATCTCTATGTTTTTTTTTCCTCCCCTTTCCAGTCAGAAATCTGAGTGAAGAGGGCTGTCTCTCAGTGTATGGGTCTAATGATCGAGGCTTTAGCCCCAGGCTAATTCTCTGTTCTCTGCAGCTGCCCTGTCTTCCCGGGGACAGCCAGATTCTGACCTCCCCTGCCTGCCAGCTTTTCAGGTGTTATTGCTCTCAGGTGCGGGTCTTTGGTGGTTTTAGTTAACTCCCAAGACTTGTGGTTGCCCTTTGCTCACTTCAGGGGATCCCCTCACGCACTCGTTGATTATAGCGCACTAGTTGTGGGAGCCCGTGATCTGAGTTCCCCTTGCCTGCCTGCCAGGGTTTAGGGTTTTACTACTCATAGGGTTGGGTCCTTGGTGGTCTTACTCAGGTCCCCATACCTGGGACTCCCTGTTGTTCAGTCCTGAGGTGACCCTCCCTCACTTGTTGATTCTGGCCAGTTCTGACTTAAACTCTGGCTCCATCAGCATGGTGGGTGGGGGAGGGTGGGTCACCTTTTCATTCTCTTATATTGTGGAAATGCCAGAGTCCCACCTACCTTCTGTGCTTCACCTTAGTGAAGGGTCTCTCCGTTCTTATGAGGATGGTTGTTTTTGGTTTTTTGGGGGGTCTTTTGAGGTCATCTGTGTCATTGGGTCTGAGGAGAGGAAGCCAGCCAGGTCAACTCTGCAGCCATGCTTACCCAGAAGTGCCATAGTGGAATAGTTTTAACATTCACAGCATAGACTGTTGACATTGCTTCTTTATCACCTAAGAACAAAGTAGGTATCAGGAGCTGAAGGGGCTGTCTGATACTTAGGCGAATTAATTCAAGTTTTAAATATCTAACCTTGTTGAATAATCCTTCTTCTTCCATGGCTAAGTAAATCTATGTTTTTCTAACTGTTGAATAGCCTATATAACTGTTTCATTTTGTTCCAGTATTGAAACTGAACTAACAGGAGACTAGCTTGAGTCAAACCCAGCCCAGAGCAATACAGCAATATAGCAATACAGGTTATCAACCCCTGTGACTTTGGAGATTTGCCTTGAACATTGAAACATTAATTAATTTTTCTGAAGTAATATCATCAGGGTAGTTCAAGACAAAATGTTGATTTGAACAACTTGATTATTTGGATTAACTGATGATTGATAAAAATTAGTTGAATCATTGCCAAGTGAATTTACTCTCATACTAATATATAAATGTCAGGTCAACTTGACATATCACAATTTCCTTATTGGTTCTATTTTTTTCCTCCTTCTGTTAATGTAACAGAACATATCATTTAATTTCTTATTTATTTCTTATTAGTTTTGAATCCCTTGAGGCTACACTAATTCTTGCAGTATTTCCATTATCCAAATAATTCTATGCTTAGTTCCAGAGTGAAAGCTATTTTTCATTGAGATGATATAGACTGACTTTTCTGATCAAGGACTAGCAACTTTCTGAGCCATAGATTTTTCAGTTACACTTTAAAGAATCTATGAACACATTGATCCAATAGCACATATCACAATTGGTCACTGGTTCCCATTCTGCTTGACTCTTGTCTTTTTCCTCCCATAAATTCCCTTGGGGTTGCAGTCAAACTGTTAGAGGCTATCCTCTAGATCTCAGGGCTTGCCTAATTATCAGTGAAACATGAAAGCTGTTCATCCATTTTCCTTTACACCAGCTTTACAATTAGCCCTCCTCCTTTTTAACCTATATACCTTTTTTATGATAGATTTTTTATTACTTTTTTCACATAATTAATCATTAACGATCACTTCATAACTACCATAAACCCATACTTTGACTCTTAGGCTATTCAAAATATATATTCTTCATTGATTCTGGTATTCCAAGACTCATTGCTATAAAGCAGAATATTGCACCTCAAGATATAAAACTTTCCTTAATTTAGAAACTTAGAATCATTAAAAGCACTTTGCAATTTTCCATACCCCGTCCAGTTGGTTATTTTCTCCCATTCTTTAGTTATTCTCACCTTAGCAGTACTAGTAATGGGGACAACAGATTGTCTAAAAACAAAATCTAGGGTTTATTGAATTCACCATCAGGGAATTCTCATCTGAAGAGTCAAAGACTCTCCATATAATCCATACACAAGGTTTATATAGATTTCAAGGAAGAAGGAACAAGGTAGGGGATGAGTTAAATGTTGATTGTTCAAGGTGCCTTTTCTTGGGGTTTTTGCTAATTTAGTGCAATGACTGTTTTACTCACATTCAAGAGTAGGAGTTTCTATATAACAAAATGCATGAGGAGATAGGCTGTTTCTTAGAACAGGCTGAACAATAGGATACCAAGGCATGTCCTTATTTGGGTTAATTGCATTGCAATTTCTTGCAATTCAATACAAATTGCAAGCTAATTTCTTATTTTACTATTTATATAGTGAGTTTGAGTTTTTTTTTAAATTTATTTTGACATTCGCCACTACTAATTCTTTGGATTCACTTGATTAATAGCATATTTTTTCAGTTTAATTTTTATTCTTTGTATATCTTTACTATTTAAATGAATTTCCTGTAAACTGGTTCATTATAACTTTTTTCTTAACCAATCAGTCTCTTTCTTTAATTTTATTATGTTATTTAATTGATTCATATTTAAAATTATAAGTCTTAGGTTTTGCTTTTTTAATCTGTATTTGCTCCTCTTTTTAGTAATTAAAAACCCTTATCTTCCATCTTAGAATAAATACTATTAATTGGTTCCAAAGTATAAGAGTGGTAAGGGCTAGTCAGTGAGGGTTAAGTGACTTGCCTAAGGCTACACGGCTAGGAAGTATCTTAGGACATTCTCTAGTGTGACAAGGAAATCACTTTAAAAGACTGATATATATTAATTTAAGGTCGCTGAGGAATTCAGCTATGTAATTCCTTAATGAAAACTCAAGTCAGTAGTCAACCTTTTATGGAGTTTAATTACAAACAGGAGGAAGAAAGGTATGAGAGAGAGAGAGAGAGAGAGAAAGAGAGAGAGAGAGAGAGAGAGAGAGAGAGAGAGAGAGAGAGAGAGAGAGAGAGAGAGAGAGAGAGGGAGGGAGGGAGGGAGAGAAGGGAATAGGGCTTAAATACCCCTTCTGTTTAGGCTGGGCCAAAAGGCCCAAGCACTTAGATAGCTGAGGCAAAGAAAAGAGATCAGTCCCTATCACTCACATGACCAAAATGGAGAAACAGTCTCAGGGGCCTCCACCTCCAGCTTCCTTCAGAGCAAGCTTCTCAGAGCACAACCTCTCAGAGAAAAACCTCTCCAACCTCCCTAGTCCTCAGACCCCGCTATCTTTAAGGAAACCATCCAAGTTCCCTCCCCTCAGTTCTCACATCTACCAATCACTGTCCATGTCTTCCCTGTGCCAATGGTGGCTCTAGCTTAACCCAGGACCTCCCAGAGGTATGTGGCTTTGCACATGTCTGTTGAAGGTCATATTCTCAAATAATTAAAACTTGATCCTTTGCTGCAGCCCTTCCTAAATCCTGTTACCCTGAGTAGGGTGAAGATTGGAAGTTCCAAGACCTGGTTCTGTCATTCCAAGTATCTCTATTGTATCAATTCTAAAATCAATCATGACTCAAAGAACTTCCTGTTCTATGCTTAAGCATAGGTCAAAGCCCTTTCCATTGTTCAGCAAAAGGTTTCTGTCCTAAAGTAATCTTAAGTAGGGAGGAGAAGGACCCTCCCATGCCAAGGGGGGGTTCACATTCCAATAGACTATCAGTAGGAAATTTTTCAAGTATGAAATTTCCCAATGGTGAAATTTCCAACATTTATAAGTCTAAGAAATTTTAAGGTTTATACTAGTATCTTTATCTTTACTCATGAACTTTTAAAATTTTATTTCCTTTTTAAGTTAATGTTTTGCCATCATGATTATTTTCTGTAATCTACAAATACAAAATCCACAGCCAAAGAAGGAACTGTTGGAGTCTGAGTGCATATCAAAACATGCCATCTTCCATTATATTTCTTTCATGAGATTTATATTATATGTGTAATATGTCTTTAATCATGACATGAGCAATATGGAAATATGTATTACATGAAAGTATGTATATAACTTATATCAGACTATTTATTGCCTTGGTAAGGGAGTGGGAAGTAGGGAAGGAGAAAATATGAATTCCAAAATGTCCAAAAAAGTCAAAATTGTTTCTACATGCAACTTTAAAAATTTAAAAGATGAAATATAACCCTATATTGATAGATTCTTTTCCACTTATCATCAATCTCTGACATTCCTCAATACTTTGGCTAGTTTTGGAGTTTTAGTTAGTTTATTGATTTTTTTTCTTTTTATTTAATGTGAAAAGACTTCCTCTATTCCCTTCGCAATTTTTTCTCCTCTCAGCTAAGTGATTAAAATCCTGTCTCTTTTCTCCTCCAACTCTTGAAATCTATGGCTTTATCTAACATGTGGTTACTGTGTTCATTTTCTTCTCTATATTGTACACACACAATCTGTTCCACTGATCAACCTATTTCTTAGCCAATACTGTTTTTATGATTGTTGTTTTGCAGTGTAGCTTATGATTTGATACTGAGGTAACCTTCTACAATATTTTCATTATTTTTATTTCCTTAATATTCTTGACCTTTCACTCCTTTAGATGAATTTTGTCTTTTTCAGTAAATTATTCTTAGTTGTAAGTCTTCATCTCTTGTTTTCTGGGTTATAATATTTGGAGTTCTTTTCCCTTTTGTCATAATAGATACTAAATCATGTTTGATACTAAATATTGCTCCTTAGAACTTGAATTCTTTCTTTCTGACTACTTGAAGAATTTTTGGGAGAATTTTGGCTGTGGATTTTGCCTGTAATATTTCTGAGAGTTTCTGTTTTATGTGTTTTGTTGTAGAATTTATTTCAGAAGGTAATCTGTAGATTATTTTTCTTTCTGTTTTTCCCTTTTTTTCTAAATTTAGGGCAATTTTTAATGATGTCATGAAATGTGGTATCCAGGTTTCTTTTTTCTTGTTTTGCTTGATCACAGCTTTATGATAACCCAGTGATTTAAAAATTATCTGTCCTCAATCTTTTTTGCATGTTAGTTGTTGATACTTTGAGTTACCTTGCATTTTCTTTTTTTTTTCAGTAATTTTACTATTTCAGTATCTTAATGTCTCATGAAATCATTAGCTTCAGTGTGGGCCATTAGGAGTCTATGGCTTTTGGAAGGTTTAGTGTTACTAATTCTAATCTATTAAGTAGCTCAATCATTTTTTCTCCTGCGACTTGTTTCTTTTCCCAGTTTTTTCCCTAGTGTTTTCATTTGATTTTTTAAAAGAAAGGCTAACAATATGGTCAAGAAAGAAATCATAGTTACTGAAAAATATTGAAATATATGTATCTAAATTATGTAATTAAAATTCTTGCAATGGTGAATAGAATACTAGACCTAGAATCAGAAAGACCCAAGTTCAAATCAAACCTCAGACATTTACTGACTATGTGATCTTGGGCAAGTTATCCTCTGTTTCTCTGTTTGCCTCAATTTTTTCAACTATATAATGGGGATCAAAATAACATCTACATAAAAGTATTGTTGTAAGGATCAATGGGATAATATCAGTAAAGTGATTAGCACAGATCCATACATAGTAGTTTACTATAAAATGTTAGCTATTCTTATTGTGGTCGTTATGCTCAGCAGGACACTTCAATTTTAAGAACAAGAATTTGTTTACATATAGTAATAATACTAAAACTAAAATAAAAGAAGCAAAAGAAATGTAATGCCTTGAAAAAGAAAAATCAATTATTAGTTATTTTTATGTAGAAAGGAAAAAATGCTAACTGACATTTATTTTTTGATGGCTGGAGTTAGAACCATATTGACATAGCCTCGGAGTCTTGATTTTCATTGATCCTGAGAGCACTGAGGGCGTTCTGATTGTAGGTGTCTTGTATACTCTACCGCAGCATACCACCATACTCGAGGCACATTAAATGTGACACCTGACTTCAAGTTAAAGATACAGATATGGTTTCCCATTCATTAATGTCCTAGAAATAGCTGAAGTTCCATAGACAGTCAGACCCAGAGGCTCTGAAAGTGACAAGGTGTTTTGCACACATATTCATTCTAGAATGACAAAGAAAAGTCAGGTTTTAGAGTGGAACATCGAAACCACTCCCCATCAGTGTCAAGCTTAGAAGATTGTTCCAAAATACTGATTATGACTGCATATTTAGTGGAAACCCGCCAAAGGAACTGGTCTGACTCATCTATCCATCTTCTGTTTCATGCTGTTGGAGTGAATGTCATCCTGTCAATGGGATAATTGTTGCCTTCACTTGGAAGGTTTATGAGTTCTTTCACATTATGTGAATGCAAATTTATGAATTTTGGGGAGAATAACAGCAGTTACAATAAGCCATCTGGTTATGGTGAGCACTAAGGGACCCAGTTTTTCATAATATAAGTGGACTCTCATTGTGTTTAGGCTTTCAGTCTTAAATATTTTATTCTCTAATGGTTGTTTTGATTTCATTGAATTAAGTATAATTAGCCTGATACTTTTAAGCAATATTTTTCCACTTTCCAAATCTTAATTGAGAACTATTTCAGTATGAATGTGTCCCAAATGCATGCGTGCACACACACACACACACACACATACACACACACACACACACACACAGAAATCACACACACACACACACACATGCAAACACTTCTTGTATCTAATTCTATGACATGATTGTAGATTAAGGTTCGGAACCCTGATAATTTGGAGAATGCTAATTTGAATGTGTACATGTGGAGGTCACTTCTTAAGAGCTAACTCAGACCTAAAATACTCCCATTTATTCCCATTTTCCTTGGTATTTCCAATGAGAAATATGAAATAGCTATTTACTCTCCTTCATGCAGTCACCACTTCAGAGAACTAGATAGATTTATTGATATCCCCTTGGTTTTCTCTTTTCCAAGCTTAATTAATTCAGGTCCTTCAGTGTTTTCTATGAAGACCTATTTTGCAAATCATTAAATATTTTGTTTCAATATTTAACATTTATTTTAATTTATTGTATCTGAGACTTAAGGAAAGTACTATGGTAATGGAATGAAGCAGGACAGTCACTTCTAAATCTCTACATACTGAATTCCTCAGCTCTGCACCAAAACCATATTTAGATCATATTGTGTTTTCTATCATTTTTAAACTAATTTTAAATTATATTATTTATATAAAAATTATATTTAAATTAAATTATATATACAAAAATTAATCTAAAGTACATTATATTTTAGGTTGACTCACATTTGGTTAATGGTCCACTATAATGCAATGATCTTTTTTTTTCCTTTTATGCTTATATTCACTTAATACTTCCCATTTAACTTAGATAAAATTTATTCCTCATTTGTATATTGGCAAATTGTCCTACTCTGACGTGATATCAGGTGGTGTGATGACTCTGACCTTTCAAAATCTACACCATCTGAACACAAACTCTGGGACATTCTACCAGGCTGGAAATGTTTTGAGGTGGGATGGCTGCCAAATTGTGTCAAACTGCTGTCTTTTACAGCATGTGTTCAATCAGTAAGTCAAAAAAAGTACTTATTGAACAATATATGTAAATATATTCCCAGCAATATAATCAGAAGGTCTCCTTGTGTGTACCTCTTTGGTGGTCTGGTGAACCCCAGGGATCCATTCGCAGAATAAAATTTTAAATGCACAAACAAAATGTAGAGGATTATTTATAATCTTAAAATTTCTAATTTTAAACATCTATAACCATCACTTTAAATTAATCTACTTGTTGTCATTGTTATTGCTGATCAGTAATAAATGTGTCTGCTCTTTTGTGACTTGGTGGACTAAATTGTCCATGAAGTTTTCTTGGCAAAGATACCAGACTGGTTTGCCATTACCTTCTCCAATACAATAAGACAGAGGACAAATGACTTGCCTAGAAAGCCTAATTAGAATTCATCTGACTCCAAGCCCAGGGCTCTATCTCCTGAGCCTCTTCTAATTCTGCTTATAAAATAGTACCAATCATGGGAAGGATCCTAATAAAACTTATTAGGAGAACCAGGTAGTTTTATGATTAGAGAACTTTACCTGGAGTCAGTAAAACCTGGGTTCAAATCAGCTAATGCTTTTTTTTTTTTTTGTAAGTGGAGATTTAGTTAAATTATTTGGGGGTTATCATACTATAGTTTCAATGAAAACAAGTGACTCACCACTAAAGAAGCTCATCTTTCTAGTCACTGATAGTCTCTTTGTAATGTTATATGGCTGTGAATCATGCATACTGAGGACAGTGGCTGAATTACTAATACAAGAATCAGTTTAAAAGATCAAAATCCCACAGTGACTCAATGATTAGATACATCATAATCACGTGATCCTGTCTTAAATTTTATTTTTCCAGTAAAATATCTTTTTACTTTCAGGAACGTCTTTTTTCTAGTTCTTTTATTGTTCCATTTTTTTTAATTGTATGATCAACCTGGGGACATGTTATCGTTCAATATTGACATATACTTACATATATAATATAAATGTATCTAGTATACTTATAATTATATAATATGTACACATATAAGCTTGTTTATGTACCTATAAATATATATGTGTATATATGTACGCAGATATCTGTATGTATATATGCACTGTCTTTTGTAAGTATGTATACATGAATACACACATAGACCAACAGAGAGATACATAAATATGCACAGACACACACTAGATTTTGATTTGTATACTAGTAATTCAATCCCTGTCTCCATGCATAGTTTTATATTCATATATACTTATAGACACACATGTTTGTATATTCCTATTTGAATCCTCTCAAATATTCAGGCTTCATTGTGGCATATTCATAGAGTTATTAAAAACAAATGAAAAAACCCAAATTCTCTCCCAAAGGGGATTAGTTACATGATTGAGGTAGCCATCTTTTTAACCACTATGGATTTCACTCTATTAAGAGAATTTATACTAAAAGCCATTCAACAAGAATCTAAGCCCCATAGTGTGACTGTATGGCTAAGGAAACCAGAATACAGAACCCACATCTTCAACTACTACTAGAGAGAATACTGATTGTCACTGCTTTCTTTGTGTATTTACAATAATTTTTATTTTGGATTATAATCATTAAAGATTGTGTCTACTCATAGTAGCTCTTGTTTGGACCCAATAACTACCTAGCCAAAAGAGCAGTCTAATTTAATGGATTAAGATTTTTTCAAAAGAAAAATAATTAAAATGATCACAAAGATGTTGAAAATATTAGTAATGGGTGTAAGCAAGAGGTATTAACTTACTAAGGAATAGTTGAATACAAAGAAATAGAACAAAACACAAAAATATGCTTCTAAATGGAAAAAGTGAGGAAGGCATTCTTACTAGAATAACAGAATAGGCAGATGGGAAATGTGATATAGAAATGACTGAAATAGCCAAAATCAAAGGCCTCCAGCCTATTGGGAAGATCATCTTTAGAGAATCTATTGAGTGCAGGAATGTGGACCAAAATTAGGTACAAAGCAAAGGTATAGAGGGGTCCGCGATCTGCATCAGTGGGAGGAATACCTATACTTATGAAATCAAGGAACCACAAAGTTACCCAATTAAATCATGTCAATTATCTGTGCTTATATGTAGAATTTGAGTCATTTATTTAAAGAAGAAATCATTTATTCAACAAATAATTTTTGAGTACTATTCAAAGCACTGTTTCCTTAAAGTGTGTCTATTCAGATAGCGTAGAGACATCATAGGATCTAAGCCTGAATGTTACCTTTGGAAATCTAGTCCTGGCACTTCATTGGATAGATTCAGAAAGAGGAAGTGATTTGTCATGTTGCTAAAGATAGTGAGGGCTAGTCCACTAGCCCTCTAGTCCACTAGCCACTAGAATCATTTGGAATTCATTAATTCTGACAGAAACAATCTACTCATGGAAAATTGTGTTTATTCACTTTATCTTTCAAATACTGGCCTTGACAAAGTCATTTTGACTTTCTCATATGTCAGGATAACCTAAATTTCAATCCTACTCAAAAATAGAACATTTCTATCTATGCTACCAATGGAACAAGATTTTTTTTTAATATTCATTCTGTATTTAGACCAGAATAGAAACAACAATAGCAACATGGACTTTTCTCTCCCTGGTACTGCTCTCAACTCTTGTAATTACATACTATTAGAATTCTCCTTCCTCATTTTACTAAACCAATTTTATAGTCAGCACATTTACTAACTTTATTTTTTACATCAGTAGGCATTTTATTGATCCTTAGGACATTTTACTATCATCCTCTCTCTACTAAGAAAGCCAGTCATTTTCTATGATTCCATTTCTTACTGCCTGCTTAAGTTTACACTATCATTTTTCCCCTTAATAGTAATTTGAGATAAACTGCCAAGCATTTTTGAAGGTACTAACAGTGTCAAATGGTGTGCTATTACAGATATGTAATTTTTTAGCTTTCAAAAAGACTGCTCTCACATTGTGGACTTATAGTATGTTTGTATATATGTATGTACGTATTTATCCCCTTAGTTGTATTAGGACTTTTCATTTTCGCTTGTTTTATTTCTAATATAGCATTGCTTTCTTCTTAAATGTGGTCATCATTACTTCATTATGTAAAATATTGGAAATATGTATCTATTATTTTTTTTGGAACGTTCAAGGAAAGACTACATAACATAATAAGCCATCAATTTGTCCATCATTATGAAGGAATGAAAAAAAAAGACAGACATTAAGGGCTTATTATGTTCCAGAACTCTTAACATAAATAGTAAAAGAGAGAGAGTTCCTGCTCTCAAAGAAGTCATATTATTATTGGAAGAGATAAAACATAAAGGAAAATTCAACTGCAGGATAAATTGAAAAGCCTGTAAGATTTGTGAATAATTAGATGAACAGATGGCAAGTTCCTCAGGTTTTTACATCACACAGTAGGTCAGATGATAGTGCCTGGCTTCTAGAGGTCACAGATCACAGAGGCAGTGTAAATGGCAAGGCCTGGAGGATCTTAGAATGTAGTGGAAGGGCAGATGGTAAGCCCTAATAATTTTCCATCCAACCAGAAAGAATAGAATTGGTGGTTGTCGTTTCATTGAAATCATGTAATCAGTCCAATAGTCTAGATGAATTAACATTTCTCTATGTCACTTTTACTTCAAATGACTATTCTCTTTTCTACAGCCTCATCAAACTCCCTTCTAGACAATTTCCTCCCCTCCCAACCCCCCCCCCCCCCACTATGCTGAATGGGATGTTGTCATTCCTAAGTTTCTTCTTTTATTTTCCTCAAAATAAAAACAGAGGAACAAACGATAATGTTTCTTTTTCTCTTTAATTTTTTTTCCTTATTCTTCTATGTACTCCTTTCCTCAACCATTCTGCTTGGAGATGCAAAGTCTAGATGGTCTCATTTTAACTTAACTTAGCAAAAGTCATCTGAACCATTCACATTTATAGGAATGCTTATGTCTTTTATAGGAATCTTAAGATTTTAAATCTCAGTTTTTGGAAATCATTTATAAATATGGATATTTGTTTTAAACAACAAGTTTTTTTTTCAAAAATCCATGTTCTTGCTCTCTCTTTGTATCTGTCTCACACTCCCTCTATTCCTTTCACATTACCTCCCCAGTTCCCTCTGTTTCTCTTTGTCTTTTCACTCTCTCTCTCTGCTTAATGATTGTAGCCACTAACTGCTTATTTCTAAGTTTGGATCCCTCCTTAGAATGGTAGTTTTTAAAAAATCTGGAGAACAGGGAAATCACTTATAATGGGCTATCATTATGAAGGCAATTTTAGTATTTTACATCGATGATAGGGTGAGCCCATGAAACTGTGCTCTCTCTCTCTCTCTCTCTCTCTCTCTCTCTCTCTCTCTCTCTGTCTCTGTCTCTCTGTCTCTGTCTCTCTCTCTGTCTGTCTCTCTGTCTCTGTCTCTCTCTGTCTCTCTCTCTCTCTCCATGGATTCATTCAAATGCTCTGTTTTTTTGCTTATGGGCATGAATAATCAAAGGCTTCTGGCTGGTCAATGATTCCTTAGTTCCCCTTTTTTACACAGAAGTTTTCAATTTTCTCTTTACTTACATAAATATATATTTTGGGGATGTTTTAGTTGATGATATTTTCACTTTTAAACTAAAAGGTTTTTAAAATTTGTATTGTATTTTGTTTGTAAACAGCTTTGAAATTCAGACAAAATAATAACATTTTAAAATTTGGAAACAATACATAGCAAATTAAGATCACAAGAATTTACATGAAAACTGAAGTTAGCATTAAAATATTTACACTTTGTTTATCCTTAGGATTTAGTACTCAACCTTAGTTTGTGGACATAGCACCAGACTTAATATTCTTTTCTTTCTCCTCCTTTTGACACTGTTATTTTACACATTATTTCATAGAGAATATTGGTTTAAAGTGTATTATTATTTTTAGAAATGGAAAGTAAAACTAAGCATATATATGAGCAAAGCTTATTTTATGTAAATTCTTCTGAAATAAAACAAAAATGACAATTTTCAGTCTTATATTATTGTTGCATATAATGGAGTACATTCAATGAGTGATTCTAAACCAATGAGAAGCCAATTTTTTTTTGTCATTTGATATTTTCAAACTATTAAATGAGATTGTTTCTCTTCATAATGCACACTTTGACATATATCATGATATTCAATAGGCTTACCAGTTTTACTTAATCTACATTTATTTATTATCCTTTTTTTAACCTATCAGAAGGCTTTGGCATTATTTTTTTGGTTTCCTTAGAACACAAATTGGGCATTTCTGAACTATTCATTTGTTTCTCTCCTTTAATGTTGATATAATGTTAATGGTAATAATAATATTCACTGGCTTTTCTTTAGAACAATAAAATTGAAACATAAAAGATAAAAAAAGTTAATTGCCTTATTTTGCATACCAATTTACAAGTTGGGTGGTTCCAGATGCTGCATGAAAATAAAAACCCATGATTATGTTAACCATATTTTTCAAAATTAAAATTCAGAGCAAAGTATATTTATTTTAAAAAACTTTATTGAAAGTACTTATACTACTCTTAAATTTGGGATTGTTCTAGAAAATCTGAAACCTAAAGTTACTCTCTTAATGTACTGTTCCAGACTCCTCAGAGATGTAAAAATACATTAAAAAATAGAAAGTAAGAAGTAAGATAAGGCCATAAGGCTGTAGTGCATAGATTAAGCCAAGAGACACCTAAAACAGAAAAGTAAAATAAGCCAACTAACAGAAGTAGTAACATAGAGTCTAAAGAATTGAAGAAACCTAAGCACCTCTTGGCAATTGTCAGGAGAGACAGATGGACTCAATAAAAAGAACAGAGAAGAGAATAAAAGGTGTACCTCCTCTGCACTTTATACTTTGGGGTCAGGTATTAAAAAACAACTTGTGAAAAGTAAGCTAGGAGTAAAGTAAGAAATGGTGGTCTGAAGATTCGAGATCCAAGAAGAAAAAGGATACTAGCTGAAAATTCACATTTATTATTTTATTTTTGTTTTTTATATTAATTTTGTAGGTTTTTAATCCTAATCTGAAGAAGAGGGAACCAAGTTTCTATGATGGTATTTGATTATAATTGACTATTCCATATTATAATTTGACTCATTTCAATTAAACAAAAAAACTTTTAAAACACACTATGTTATGTATGAAAAATACAGTCAAAAGAGGGATATTCAAATCCTGTAGAGATTTTGAAATATGACACAGCATCTGTCTTCATGTAGTTTATAACCTTGTAAACTGGATTAGACATATACACAAATAAATATAACATAATTTGGAATATGATAAGAAAAAGTAAAAAAAAGTGTCTAGAGAGATTCCACAATAGAAAGATCATTTCTTGCTGATCTCATCAATGAAGTCTTCACAGAGAAACAGCACTTGAACAAGGTCCAAGAAAGGAAACTTTTTATGCGGGGGAAAAATTAAGTGTTCACTCCGGATTTTGTGCCCATATTTTCTGAATCAAAAATCACAATGTATAATGGTAATTTTTTATTAAAAGTTATATTTTTATTCCTCTTACATAGAAGTCCAGTCTATCCCAGAAAATTCAGATTGTATTATAATTCTAGGGGTCAAGGATGTTAGATGCAAATGAAGTGGAATAGGAACAGTGAAATTGTACTAAAATCTCAATTTCGGAAAGTACATTGGGTGGATAGTTTTCATTTAAATATATCTGGAAAAGTAGCTAGTAAACCTATTGTGAAGAAGTCTTTAATTTTATCCTACACTTAATAAGTTGCCAATGAATCAATCAAGCATTTATAAAGTGCCTACCATGTACCAGACACATTACTATGCAAAAGTCATACAGTGACTATTTACAAGAAGCTTATATTCAAACAGGGAGACAATATATACATGACAATTGCCATATCTTATTGAATTCCATTATGATAAAGATATATAGATATAGCATATCTACATATATATATACATATAGGATTTATATTTAGTATATGATTAAAATATTGGTTATTTGATTATGTGTATTTGTGTGTACATATATGTACATATATACATGCATATATTATATACATTTATTTGTATATTATATCTATATCATATAGTGTTTATACATGTATAAACATATAGACATTATGATATATAAAATGATACAATATAATCTTGGAAATACTTAGGATTCAGGGGGAGAAAAGGACTGATAAAGTAAACATTTGATCTAAATCTTACGGGAAACTGGGGGGATTCTATGAAGAAGAAGTAATGTAGGAAAGAGGATTCCAGACCTGAGAAACTTTTAGTGCTGAGATTCAGAGACAAGAATTGGAATTTCATGTATGAAGAACAATAAATACGCCCTTATGTCTGCATGATTCAAAGATACATTTGGAACAAGTTGTGAAGAGCCTTAAATGCTAAACAAGGTTTTATATTTGTTCCTGGAAGGTAACAAAGAAGCAATAGAACTTATTGATTATGTGTGAAAAATAATCAAACTCATGCTTTAAGAATATTAGTTGTTAAAAAAGGGAGAGGGGCATTAATTAGCATAGTAGGGTGGTAGCAATGTTGCTCAGTGGCTACCACACCAGGTCTGGAGTCAGGAGGACCTCAGTTCAAATCTGACCTCAGATACTTTCTATCTGTGTAACCCTGGACAAGTCACTTAACCCCATTGCCTAGCCCCTAGAATTCTTCCATATTAGAATTGATACTAAGATGGAATATAAGGATTTAAAAAATATCAGTTTAGTGATTTTGTGGAGGATTGATTAGAGTAGAAAGAACTGAGACTGGGAGACTAATGAGGAAAATATCTAAATAGCCTAGATGAAAGTTATGAGAGTCTATATTATAAAGTACATGAAGCAGAGAGAAATGATTGCATGAGAAATGATGTAGAGTAGAAAAAGCAAAATTTGATAACTACTTGATTATATGAAATGAAGGAGAGTGAGGAGTCATGGCAGTGGGGTGTAAACCTTGGGGACTGGAAAGACACTGGTGTCCCTGACAATATTTTTGAACAACCGAATGACATAATCAGACTTGCTCATTAGAAAGACTACTTTTACCTCATTTCAAGAATGAACTCTAAGGAGAGGGACAAAGTCAAGATGGTAGTGTACTAGCAGCAAAAACTGAAACTATTCTGACAATCCTTCCAAATCAATCTTTAAAAAGTACCTCAAAACAACAGGAGTCAAAAACTAACAGCAATAAAAAGTGGGGAGGGGGCTCTCCTGCTGATTTCAACTTGAAAAGTAAGCAGAGAGAGTCAATTTTGACCAGATAAGAGGGAACTGGAGGCAAAACTGAACACTGAGGATTGCTGGTCAAACCCCCCAATCCCCACCTACTATCCAAGTTCTTGAACTCAGATCACCTCTGGCAATAACTCCCCAAATGACAACTTCCAAGAATGCTATAGTTAAGTTCAAGAGTTCCAAGGTCAAGAAGAATATTCTAAAAGAATATAGAAAGAAACAATTCAGATATCATGGAGCCCCAGTCAGGATTACACAGGATCTGGCAGCTTCACATTAAAGAACCAAAACACTTGAAATATGATATTCTGGAAGACAAGGGAACTGGTTGATAATCAAGAATCACAAAACCATCAACATTAACTATATTCTTTCATGGGAAAGTATGGGCATTTAATGAAATAGGAGATTTCCAAGCATTCCTTAAGAAAAAAAATGTAGGCTTAAATAGAAAATTTGATGTCCAATACAAAATTCAAGGAAAGCATAAAAAAGGTAAATAGAGAAAAAAAAATTAGGGACTGTCCAATTGTTTTTATTCTTATGGGGGAAATTATATATGTAACTCTTAAAATTGTTATCATTTTCATAGTAGTTAGAAGAAGTATACATATACATAGAAGTATACATAGACATAGACAGAGGAGGGTGTGTTCAGGATGTGATACACATACATATATTAAATATGAAAGCTAGGAATGAAAAAGAGGATTGTACTAAGATAAATGGGAAGAGAGAGGTAAAATTGGGTGGATTATATCACAAAAAGAGGCATGAGGGAATACTATTACAATGGAGGGGAGGATGAGGGGGGTGATGGGTAATATTTAAACTGTGGCTCAAAGAGGGAAGAATAGTCAGATTAATTGGGGGGTGTATAATCTTAGCTTACCTTATAGAAAAGTGAAAAGGGAAGAGAAAAGGGGGTGATAGAGAGGGAAGTAATATAAGGGAGGGGGAAGGGTAGAGTGATTAAAAGCAAAACATTGGCATGGAGGGAAAGAGTAAAGGGATAAAAGTCAGGATTAAAAGAGGAAATCAAAAATGGAGAGAAATATACAGATAGTAATCACAACTGTGAATGTAAATGAAATTAACTCACCCATAAAATGAAAGGAGATAGCAAAGTTGATAAAAACCAGAACTTTAGCATATATTCTTGACAAGAAACAAATCTGAGTCAGGTAGACACACATAGAGTAAAAGTAGGAGGCTAGAGCAGAATCTTATGGGCTTCAATTGAGACAAAGAAGGCAAGATTAGCAATCATAATCTCAGACAAAGCTAAAGCAAAACTTGATCTGATTAAAAGGCATAAGATAGGCAATTAGATGTTGACAAAAATAGTGTAGACAATAAAGAAATATCAATACTTAACATATATTTCCAAATGGTATAGCATCCAGATTTTTAAAGGAGAGACTAAAGGATCTTAAGGAGGAAATAGGTAGTAAAACTGTACTAGTGGGGATCCTCAACCTCCCCCTATCAAAACTAGATAAATCTAACCACAAATAAATAAAAAAGAAGGGAAGTGAATGAAATTTAAGAAATATTAGAGTTAAGAGAAAATTTAATTGTAATAAAAAGCAATATACTTTCTTTTCAGCATCCCATGGGTCATATCCAAAGATTGATCATGTATTGGAATATAAAAACTTCACAACCAAATGTGGAAAAACAGAAATAATAAATGCAACTTTTTTCAGATCATAATGCAATAACATTATAATCAATAAGGGTTAATGGAGAGGCAAATTAAAAATTAATTGGAAACTAAATAATAATTTTTTTAATTGGTGGGTCAAAGAACAAAACAGAAACAATTACTGACTTTATTGAAGATAATGACAATGAGGAGACAAAATATAAACATTTATGAGATATGACCAGAGCTGTACTCAGGGGGAAAATGATATTATTGAATACTTGTCACAATAAAATAGAGAAAAGATCAATGAATTGGGCATTTAACAACAACAAAAACAAAAAAGAAAAAGAACAAATTAAAAATCCCAAGTTAAAACTAAGCTAGAAGTACTAAAATCAAAAGAGAAATTAATATATTAAATTAAAAAGAACTATTGAACTAATAAATAACACTAGAACTAGTTCTATTAAAAGAAAATTAACAAAATAGATAGAGCATTGGTTAATTTGATTTAAAAAAAAATGAAAGAAGATAATTCCATTACAGGACCAAAAATGAAAAGGGTGATTTCACCTCTAGTGAAAAGGAAATTAAAGCAATCATTAGGAGGTATTTTGCCCAATTATGACCATAAATATGATAATCTAGATGATATAGATGAATATTTATAAAATATTTTAATTGCCTCTTTACAAAAGAAGAAATGCAATGCTTAAATAATCTCATTCAGAAAAAAGAAATTGAACAGACATCAGTGCACTCCTCAAGTTAAATCCCTAGGGTCAGATGGATACACAAGTGAATTTTATAAAACATTTAAAGAATAATTAATCTCAATATTATACAAACTATTTTGCAAAATAAACAAAGGAGTCTTACCAAATTCCTTTTATGACATAAATATGATTCTGATACTTAATCCAGGAATACAAAAAACAGAAAAAAGGAAATTCTAGACCAGTTTTCTTAATAAATATTGATGCAAAAATATTGAATAAAATACTAGCAAAGAAACCACAGCAATATATCACAAGGATTATTCACTGTGACTAGATGGGATTTATGCTAGGAATAAAATACTGGTTTGATATTGGGAAAACCATCAGCATAATTGATCATATCAATAATCTAAATAACAGAAATCCCATGATTATCTCAATAGATGTATAAAAAAGCCTTCAAGAAAATACAACACCCATTCCTATTAAAAACATTAGAAAAGTAGGCCATTCCTAAACTTTTAGCAAGTATCATCTATAGTGAGGATGAGTTAGAAGCCTTTCCAATAAGATCAGGAGTGAAGGGAGGAGGCCCATTATCCCTACTATTATTTAATATTTATTAGAAATGCTAGCTTTAGTAATTAGAGAAGAAAACAATGAAATAATTAAAGTAGACAATAAATGAGGAGGCTTCTAGGGGTACAATATCCTGGGATTAACTTCCCAGCTTCCATTCACATTTTTATAAATACGGGAGTTAGGGTTTATAATTGTATTTCACTTCAGCTACTAAAATGCTCCTTATCTCGGGTTAGGGGCAGGCAAAATGACCAGAGATTGTTAAGAAAAATTCTAAAAATTGTGTCTAAAGAACCCTTAAAATCAATTTGAGATATTTAGCTCATTAAATTTTCCAAAGGTTGTTATAACAATTTTCTGATGGAGTCCATCTATCCTCTATATGACAATTTACAAAGTCAAAATTAGAAAAGCTGTTTTTATATGGGCTACTCAATAATGTTTGTTCAGTATGGTTATAGGGGAAAAGCAAAAGAATTTAACAGTAGTTAAAACCCAGTACATTAAACTGATTCAGGGTAACAGAATAGTATTGAATGCAATAATATATGAACTTAAAATCACAAAGTTAAACAAACAAAACAATCAGCAAAATGTAATAGAATACAGAGATTTTTATAAAACATTGGAGACTCAAATACCTTAAAATATAACCCTGAGTCTCTTTAAAGTTCCTTGGTTTTTTATCCATTTAGATGCCTATTGTCAGAAGGCAGAAGATTGGTAAGGGCTAAGCAATGGGGGTTAAATGACCTGCCCAGGGTCACACTGCCAGGAAGTGTGTGAGGCCAGATTTCAACTAAGGACCTCCTGTCTATAGGCCTGAATCTCAAGCTACTGAGTCACTGAGTTTCCTCCCCATAGTGAGGAATCTCAAATTTGGCTAAAGAGTTGTAGGGAGCTGAATTTTTTCCCTGAATCTCAGGTGAGATAAATGAAAGTATCAGTACAGTCAAAAGATATCCTCTTAAAGTAGCCATGCTTTAAGTTCCTGTTTGGAAAAGTCTCTTCCTTCTTTCTTTCTCTCCCACCCCCACCTGTGATTCCCTGCCCCCAGTCCACGTGGAGGCTAATTACTAATTGTTGCCTAAGGAAAAATGACCCCCTTTTTTTTATACCAGCTGGTCTTTGATCCTGAAGAAATTAGGTCTGCTACCAGCAACCTGGGTCCTGGGGCTGGGCCTGGGGCGATGAGCCATCTGGGTTGGAGGCCAGAGCTGCTGTGGCCAGGTAAGGGAGAGAGAGACCAGGAGGAGGAGCCTGCAGAAACAGGCAGGCAGCAGCCAGGAGGGCAGAGGCTTGCTAAAAAGCCTTGGAGAAACTTGGCTTAAAAAATCTAGGCAGTAGCTGAATTTAGGAACAGTAGAGAAAAGATTTAAAAGATTTAAAAAGATTGATTGTATTTCATCATAACCGATGTAGTTAGCCAAAACTGTAACAATTAAAATTAGTTCCTCTGCTAAAAGTATTATATCTTTAGAGGTTTATTAAAGATTAAGAAATAAGGAAAATACAAAATAAGAAAGCACGTGCAACCTACATCTTGCCTGCTAGGTAGAGAGCCACAGGTGCATAGAAGAGAGGCCAAGTAGGTGGTACAGTCAGTTAAAAAACCCATTTTTGTTCTTGGCCCAGGTGGGAATTCAGGGATATTATAGGAAAATCTGCGAACTGCCAAGGACTTCTGGGAATTAAAGTCTAGGGTTCAACTCTCCATTTTTCAATAAGGAAACTAAACTATTATTCTTTGTAGATGATATGATGGTAAACTTAGAGAATCCTAGAAAATCAACTATAAAACTAGTTGAAATAATTTTTGCAACATTTCAGAATGCAAAACAAACCCACATAAATCACCATTTATATAGACTTCCAACAAAAATCAGCAGCAAAAGTTAGAAAGAGAAACTCCATTTAAAATCACTCTGGACAAACTAATATATTTGGAAATCTATTTTCCAAGACACTGCAGGAATTATATGAATACAATTATAAAACACTTTTCATACAAATAAAGTTATATTTAAACAATTGGAAAAACATTCATTGCTTATAGATAGGCTTAGCTAATATAATAAAAATGACAATACTACTTAAATTAATTTACTTATTCAGTGCCATACCAATCAAACTATCAAAAAACTATTTTATAGAAATAGTAAATAATAATAAAATTCATCTTCATCTGGAAGAACAAAAAGTTAATAATATCAAGGGAACCAGTGGAAAAAAATTTTGAAGGTTGGTGGTCTACCATATACCAGATCTTATAATGTACTATAAAGCAGTAATCATTAAAACACTCTGGTACTGGCTAAGAATAGAAGGATAAATCAATGAAATAGACTAGGGTTAAATGACCTCACCCAAAGATCCCAGTTTTTAGCATAAGAACTTCAATATGACAAAAAACTGCTGGGAAAATAGGAAAACAGTTTGGCAAAGTTTAGGTTTAATATCTCACACCCTATTCCAAGATAAGTTAAACTTAATATATACCTAAAACATAAAATGATGTCATAAGTAAATTAAAGGCATAAAGAAAAGATTACTTTTCAGATCTATGGAGAAGGCAAGAATTCATGACCAAACAAGAGATAGAGAACATTATCAGATGTAAAATGAATAGTTTTGATTATACTAAATTAAATTATTTTTGTATAGACAAAACCAATGCAACCAAGTTTAGAGGGGGAAATAAGAAACTGTGAAAAAATTTATAACACATTTACTTAATAAAGGCCTTATTTCTCAAATATATAAAGAACTAAATTAAAATTATGAGAATTCAAGTCATTCCCCAATTGATAAATCAAGACTATCAATAATATACGAAAAATGTTTTAAATCACTCTTGATTAGAGAAATGGAAATTTGCAACCCTGAGTTACCGCCTCACACCTATCAGATTGACCAATATGACAATAGAAGAAAATAATAAATATTGGAGGAAATATGGCAAAACTGGTACATTAATGTATTGCTAGTAGGCCTGCAAACTAATTTAACAATTCTGGACAGCAATTTGGAATTATGTCCAAAGGGCTATAAAATAATGTCTGTCTTCTGAGTCAGTAAAACCACCCCTTGGTATGTATCCCCAAAAGATTAGAGAAATGGGAAAGGACCTTTTTTGGGGGGGTTATTTATATGCATTTTTAGCTGTTCTTTTTGTGGTAGCAAAGAATTGGAAAATAAAGGAATGTCCCTCAATTGGAAACTGACTGAACAAATCGTGATGTATGATGGTGATGGAATACTATTGTTCTATAAGAAATGATGAATAGAATAATTTCAGAAAGAGATAGAAAGACTTTTGTGAACTGATGTGGAGTAAATTAAGTAGTACCTGGAGAATATTATACACAATAAATGTGATATTGTGGAATGATCAAATGTGATAGACTTTGCAATTAACAGCAATACAATAATCCACACCAATTCTGAGGGACTTATGAAAAAAGAACACTATCTACCTCTAGGGAAGAAACTGTTAGAATAGGAATGCAGGTGAAAATATATGATTTATCACTTCTTTATTTGGGTATATGTTTTTGAGTTTTGGTTTTATAATATTATTCCACTTATAAAAATAAATAATATGAAAATGATGACTTTAAAATAGTAAAATGTAAAATAATAAAACAAAAAATGAATTATTAGAAATGAAAATTGAATGTTAGAAGAGTCATATTATTGGTATTTACCATTGCCTTTGATTACCAAGATTATCATCCTCATCCAGATAATAATTTCATCCCCAATAGACATTTATAAAACTCATAACTTGCTTCACTCAATAAATTTTTGTTAAATGTGTGAATAAGTGAATCTCAAAGAAATGAATTTCCAGACTGGTATGTATAAAAAGCAACTAGGGGAGCAAGACTTTTTCCTTGAGCATATATGTATTTTTAGCTATTTTAAAATAATATTGGTCACGTCTTAATCAATATTTTTATTGAACAATTAATACTTGGAGCCTCCAGATATTTTGAAAAAACACCTGATTCTTCTCAATCACTTAGCAACTTTATACTTACAACATATCAAATGAACAAAAACTTGTTAACCTCCTTCAAGTAACAGTAAAATACCATACAAGTCAGCTAATGTTAATTCCCGGGGGAAATTATTTTTGAGATAATATATAAGAATAATTCAGAAAACTTGTTATTCATTATGATTATTTTGCTCTTAGCAATGCTACTATAATATCAATGGAAACAATTGCAAAGTAGGATCATCAATATGATATAAAATGATAATTTTGAGGAAAGATAATTTAGGACACTACAGTTACCTAACAGCTTTCCCATGTACACAGTATAAATATTATGATCCTCATTTTATAGATGAGAGAACTTAGTTATAAGGAAATGAAATGATATCATCAGTTGATAGGCAAAAGGTTCAAGATTCACTTACATTTAATCTTTAGATCTGTAGAGGTTAGTATAAGATACTTGCAGTGCCCCAAAAAACAAACTGAATTTAGTCTATAATTATGTCTATAATCAGCATTATTCATAGGGTTTAACTGCAGTTTATATGAAATAGACAGTACATGAAAACCCCATGTAGACCATTGTTGAAGTAGATACATTATTAGTAGAGGCATTGCTGATAATGATAAATATAATTTGGAATTAAAAAAAATTCTCTTCTCTGGTTTTCAAAGAACCCTAAAAATATTTCATTATGCCAAGCTATACTGCTGTGTGAAATAAGTTGAGTATGCAGCAAGTGTTATAATAAATAGCTACTGAGGGGGCTATTCACATAATAGAAGAACATGGGAATGTTAAACGGGAATGAGGAAATAAATAGTTTTGCCTGATTTTACAGGATTTGAAAAATGTTATAATAGCATCACTAAATTGGAAACTACATGAAAAAGCCATGAGTCCTTAAAACAGCAGATCATTAGACTTGCTGCTACTGGTGCAAATATAACTACAGAACCAGAGCTCTCATGCACGTAGATGAGGCATTGGAGGATGTCTCAACTTTTATGGATTTTTATTAGAATTCATCAGACTTTGGATGAAGTTAGGGAAAACTTGTCTCTGTTGAAGAGCCCCATTTTTGAAGAATACATATCACTAGTCTTTTTTTCAGAGAGTTGGGAGACAATTATGCCTTTTACTTAAATTTCCTGGAAATGTTTTCACAAATGCTATAACCTATTTTAAAGTCAAAATAATCTTGTTATCTAATAGTGTTGGCAGCTCAACTTCTGATCTAATTTCACATTTTTTTAATATTGTTTAAAGCAAGACATCTAGGTTTCATAGTGTAGAGATGTCTTAAGAGTTGGAATGACCTGAGCTCAAAACCTGCTATAGGTATGTCTTAAGTTTTCCATAGTACAAATATTGTTCCCAAAATTGCAAAGATGTCTTATGCATACAATAACATTGTACAAAATCCCAGTAAGGATATGAAATAATGGTTCAAAAACCAACTGACATGTTTAATAAAAAGTTAAATCTTTGCCAAAGTAATTCAGCACTATCCCTGAATATTTCCTGTGAAAGCTTCCGAGAAAGATTTCTTATTGATGGTAATATTCTCTAAGTGCTCCTACTCTCCAATAATATCATATTTATTGCAGTAAGTTCTAGAACATTTGAATGCTACCTCATAGAAACCCATGGTAATATCAAAGATAGAAATCTAATAATCAATCCATCATTCAAGGTTATTGTGAATTAAGAAAAGTGCCCACTGACAAATCTGTGACAAGCAAGCAAACAAGAAGTCATTGAATTAGTCCATCAGTATTTATTTGTATAGTTATATATCATATATGCACATGCAAATATATATAGACATGTACTTATACATACACATTAAAACTGTGCATATATGTATGAATGCATGTATGAAAGGACATAAAATAATTTATAAAGGACTTATATGAAAAAAGAAGAGAGTGGGTTTGTCATGAAGAAAGGATGGAACAGTACTTAGGTACCTGGGAAATACCAAAAGAAAGAGGCATCCAATACAAAGACCAAAACCTCCATGGAGGAATTCTAAGAAAACATGAGCTAGATTTATACTAGACAAGAAAATATAAAGGTGCTATCATATGCATCAGTGTAGGAAGAATCCACATTCTGGAAAACTGAGATCCAACAAAACATTAAAACAAAAACTTGGTCAGAACATCAAGCTAGACCCTGGAGACACAAGAAATTATCCTTAGCTCAAGAGAGCTTATCATCTAGTAGAGATAACACAAAATAGCTACAATATATAATAGTACATGATACTTGAGGGTCATTTTTTATTTTTTGTACTTTTATTAGGTTTTTATGGTCCCAAAACATTATCTCCTGGTTGTCAAATCTCTGGTGATCATTTCCATACTAACACAGGCTGGTCCTTGGAAAGTGTATTTCTGAGCCCCTACTATCCAGCTCAGTAGGACTTGCTAGAAATTGCACTCCAATGACACCACTATCAAGAACACAGGATCACCTTTGCACTATGATGGATCATTGTGAGGGTACATTTTATGAAATGTACAGATTATTCAATTCATTTAAACAAGACCAGTAATTTTAGTTGACCTAAGCCTCAATTATGCAAGAGATATTAAATAAGCTAGTAAAAGTAGTGACTAAATGAAGAGAGGAATAGTATAGAATAAGGAGGTGGTATTCTCACTGTTCTTTGACTGGGTCAGAATAAATCTGGAATAGCATGTTCATTCCCAGATACACACTGTTTATGAAGTATATTAAAGAGAGTCACTATATCAAAGAAGAGAAACAAAACAACCAGGATGCTGAAGGAATTAAGGTTCTTTTTTTTTTTAAGTGAGAGTTATTTGAAATAACTAGGGAAGTTTAGTGTGAATAAGATAATTCAGGGGAGATACGTGTTAACAATGTCCACATACTGAACGGCTGTAATGTGAAAGAAGAAGAAAACTTGTCCTACTTGATTACAAAGGGCAAGTAGGAGTAATGGGTACACTTTGTAAAACAGTCAATTTAGCCTTAAAGTTAAAAAAAATCGGTCATTATAGTTATCTAAAAGTAGCCCAGAATTTTGTTGGTATCTCTTTTTTCAAGTAAATTGTCACATGAAGAATAGATGAACACCAGTTAGCAGAGCTTTTAAGAGAATGCTTGTACTTGGACCTACTAAAAATGGCTGTTTGCTCAGGCAATGGGAATTCCAAAGCCATTCTGTCTGTGCCTTATCTACTAGGTCATTTAGTCCATGTCTCAATGTAAGTATGGAGGAAGAAATTATAACCCAGGAAAGAACTACCATATTGTTGTTTTCATAATGATGAGAAACCGGTAATAATTATTCCACAAAATGTCATGGGCACAGAAGATTATTTTTTGAAAACTCAACTTTCCAACCAAATTCTGCAGGCTAGATATTCCATCACTCAGTTATGTGACAGAGTTTTCAAACACAAGAACCACACATTCACATAACATTTCCTGGTCCCTGGAATATATTGCTTCCTTATCTCCACACCTTAAAGCTCAATTAATGTACTATATTCTACATACACACAAATATTTCTGCATGCATATATGCATGTAACACAAGCATATGTATGTGTATATGTGTGTTTGCAAGTACAAATATATATTTATGTGTGTATACAAATATATATTTATGTAGGTGTATTTTATACATACACACCCAAACAGTTTTTTTCCCCTACAGTAGAATGTGAGGTCCTAAAGAACAAGTGATTTTTCATTTTTATCTTTGTACCCATGGAACTTAGCATAGCATTTTGTCAAATGTGAGTGTTTAACAGATGTTGAATTGAACTGAGAAAAAAATATGGAAACTGATTCACAACAGATGAGGATCATTTCATAACTGATGTCTATTTTTTTAGATCACTAATGGGTTATTAAAAAGATTTACCTTGGCACATGCTTAGTAAGCACTATCCTACCCCTCATACCCACTCATGAATAAGGTCCTCAGAATGTGGCTACTGAATCTTTTTACCATTGTAAGTTTAGCCTTGAAATGTTGGAGAGGTGCTTTTTAAGTGTTGACTCTCATGAAAGATTGGTGGTATTCATACTCTTAATATATTGGATGAAGGGGATTACAAACTGGTAAAAACATTTTTAAGAGATATAGCCACTGAGTCATGAAATTGGTCATATCATTAACTCAGGGATTCCATTGTTAATGCTTTGAAACATAAAAAAGGACACAACTATGCAAAAATATCTATGCTGCTCTTTTTGCTGTAACAATATACATAATATGTAAGTATGTATTTAAACAATATACATGTCCAACAGTTAGATAATGATCCCAAGAATAATTGTTTAAAAATGTAATGGAATATTATGATTCCATAAAAACTAGAAACACAATGAAATGTTGAATGAATTGTATAATTTGATGCATTGTGAGAAAAGGACCAGATTTTGCCCAGTAAGAACAGAGAAAGGAAAGAAAGGGGAAGAAAATAGAAAAGAAAAGAACAAACCAAATTTAATGAAAATGAGGGAAAGGAGCAAGGACAAACAAGGAGGAGAAAAGGAAGACATTTAAAAAATGATTTTAACTTTTAAAGAGCCAAAGGAAATGAAACTTTGGATAGATCTACAAGGAAAAAACCAACATAAAAATATTTTCTTTGGATATCTTGTTTAATTCTTTTGTTTCTGCTTTATTAAGGACAAGAGTTTAGAGCAATATTTTATGTCCAGTTTAAATATTTATTGGATTGATTTTATTGAAAATTATTAAGTTCATATTATTTTTTAATGATGACCTTTTGTTTCAGAGAAATGTTTGAGTCATTTAAAGGACCCTATAATTTCCTCCATTCTATCCATGACACTCTCTTCCTCCCTCTAAATATTGAGTACAGCACTTCAGCCCAGCAAAGTCTATCTGAGATATATGAACTTATGGACCACCTTAACAGAGTATTCATTTTACTGAATATCAAAAATGGAATATACATAGAATAATCACCCAATTCATTTCACTGGGATATATAATCACCTAGAAATTATAGAGTGATTATAGCCTTCATTTGGAGGTTCTTCAGCATTCTATGGTCTTACAGTCATCAAATGTCCAAAGTATTATCTACAACCTAATCATCTATTTGAAATCCCTCTTGGACCCAACTCTGTACCTCTTCTGTGACATTATTAAATCTCCTTGCAAGTATTTTGCTTTATGATTAATTTCATATAAATAATAAGATGACAAATTAGTCAAGTTCAATCTGTTAAATCTTTTATGGAATCATGTTTTTAATATATGCTGGGCAGACATTTTATTGGAAGAGAAACTATGGCTCCATTTTTTCACTGCTGAATAAAATGTTGTAAGAAACAGATTATCACAATGGACTCTCACTTCAAATGTGTCATTTTGTTTCCTGAAAATGATAGGCATGTGTTTCTTCCTCTTTCCCAACTCCAAACTCCTTTCACAGAGAGGGAGATACAGACAGACAGAGACAGAGACAGAGGAAAAAGGAAAAGAGAGAGAGAGAGAGAGAGAGAGAGAGAGAGAGAGAGAGAGAGAGAGAGAGAGAGACAGACAGAGAGAGAGAGAGAGAGAGAGACAGAGAGAAAGAGAGAGAAAGAGAGACAGAGAGACAGAGAGACAGAGAGACAGAGAGAGAGAGAGAGAGAGACAGAGAGAGAGAGAGAAAGAGAGAGAGAGAGAAAGAGAGAGAGAGAATATCACAGTGGAAAAGAACAGCTATTTCCTTACAGTTAAAAGGGTAAAGAATACTCTCATTCCTTTTATTGACCTTTGCTCTTCCACCAGAGGGAATCAATAAGATCATATTCTTCTTAGTAAAAGAGATTGTCTGATGGCTTAATGTTCAAATACCTTTTAAGCTTTTCTTGCATCCAATATTTTCATTAATTTTTATATATTACATAAAAGAAAAATCCAGCAATTTATAGAACTAAAGCATTCATAATTATATAAAGTTGACATCAAAGAGGATAGATAGAATATGTAGCATAACTAAAATTAAATTTAAAAATCCATTGCAAAAGGGAATATATCCAATTGCATGAAATATCCAAATATTAAAATCATGAAACTGAGATTCAAAAACATTGGTAATTCATCAAAAATGACATAAAAGTAAGTAAAGGAAAGAAAGAATTGTTCTTTCTATCCATTTTGCTGAAAGTCTAGCTAAATTCTTTTAACATATTTTCCTTTTTCTTCCTTATTCTTTTATATCCTAAAATAATTTTAATTTTTCATTGTTTTCATAATTTCCATTAAATTTTTGGTGAATTTTATTTGAAATTACATGAATTTTTCAATAAATCTTCTAACATTACCTCTTCCATTTACTCTCTCAATTTTACCAAATCAAAATTTGCTTCATCCTTTCTTTAATAAATTGTATTTTAGAACTAATAGTATTTGGACATAAGTTCTACTCTGATCTCTCTTCATGGAACATATTGTGAGAGCATATCTTATCTCTTCTTTACCATGCAGTTTCAGCTATTCTTACCTTGAACTTTTTTGCTATGCCTCTGCATATGTAGGCCTATGTGTTTCAGGACTCTTTATTGTGATATCTTCATTCTTCATAACACTAGCTTCTTGATGTCAAGGAATGTGTTTTTACTTATGTCTATAATCACAGTACTCAGAATATTGCCTGGAAAGTAGGAAATACTGGATTTGGCATGATTGACTTCTACTTGATTTTCCATCTTTTAGGCTGGAACACTTTGCAATAAAAGACTCACAATGAGTCTCATAGATATCAACAGGTTTCATTTCTTGTTCTAAAATATCTTCACATATTGCTTTGTTATGTAATATTAAATTTTCTCTTTGGATACTTCTTACTTTTTAATAATAGTTAACTTTTACATACTGGTTACTCAATTATTTTTTCCGAAGGATTTAATTTGCCACAATTTTGAATAAGCACAGGTACACATCCTCCTCATTAAGACTTCTTAATTTTAAGTTTCATTTTTTGTTGCCAAGTATTTCATTAGTCAAATTATTAATCTCATCATTGTCATGTCACTAACAATAAATATCTCTGATATATGACCTTTTCTTAATATTTTTGCTTTCAACATATATCTTCAGATTTGTATGATATATTGATGTGCATGGTCCCCTAGAAGAAAACACTGAACACTGTTTTACACCTTTAACCTCAAAATTTTCAGCAATGGAGATTTATAGGTAAGTAGAGAAATAAATAGAAGGATAGATTGTTAGACATGCATATATATGTATATATAATTTAGTTGCTTTTTAAATTTCATACTTCATATACAAAAATATAGAAATGGGTGTTTTATTGAGAAGTCCAGCAAACTATAGTAACTTAACATTTTAGTTGACATATTAGAAATTTGGAGAAAAGCAATTCTTCATATTTTCCCTCTACTTTTCACCTATGCCCAAGACAACTCAAATGTATATATTTATATATATATTTATATACATATATATGTATAAAATTGAATTTGAACACAGGAGCTTACAAACTCTCCTATATAACAGACATCTATTTCAAAAAGAAGCTTCTTACTGTAGTGGTTCATTCAAATTCCCTTGAATTGTATGAAGATTCCTTTGCTTTATTAGCTAAAACATTCACTTTATGATTTTACATGGAACTAATATGAATTATTTTCTTCCATGACAATGAAATCTTGATTATTGTTTTTTTAATATTTTTTCAGTTTCCAGCCACTTGGCCAGAGAGGGCTGTAGGAAGAGAAAAGAAAAACAATACCCTTTTTAAAAATGAGTAAAGTCAAGCAAAAATATTTATTGGCCATGTCCAAAAGTGGGTGTTTCATTCCTGAAAGTTCATCTATCAACTTTCTGTTAAGAATTAGGTAGCATTCTTAATCCCTTATCTTCTGAAATCATGGTTGACCTTTGTGGTGGTGTATTCTTCAAACATTTTTAGTACTGTTCAGTTTCTTCTTCTGAATTTGGATTTCTTAATTCTCTATTACTCATTCCTTTAATTGTGGCACATTATAATTTTTTATGCAAACATTCATACCTTTCATATAGGTTGGTGCTTTTATTAACATACTTTTGGACAAAACAATATTTTATTTTATTATTTTTCCATTTTTAATTTTTAGTCCATGCAATTTTTTTTCCTGTCTTCATTTTCATTTAGATGGCTAATTTCTTATTTTGCTATGTAAAATGTCTCCTCTGAGCTTCAGGTCTGATTTTTTTATATGAAATCCTTTCCTGAATCTATTCTCATTCTTATTCCTATCTATTACCTTTCCTTATTCCCTTCTATTTCCCTATCGAGTTGAATGCATTTCTACACTGAACTCCATATATGTGAGTGTATAAGTGTGTGAGAAAAATGTGTTTATCATTCTCCATTGTTGTGTCAGAAAAATAATGCCTTTCCAATGAACTTAAAACATTTTTCATCTAAAGGAGATATCAGAAAAAATTACAATATAAGTTATTTTCTTTTATCCTGAAAATTAACTGAGAAATTTCTTTGGTTGAATTTAGGATTTTGTTTTATTTTATAGTCAGTCTTGATGGATTTATTGATAAAATGTTTTCAGTTTATAGTGATTTAAAGAATTCTGCCTCATACTTAGTCATTGCTTGGCAATGAAAAAATCACTTAACTTCCTCTGATTTGGTTTTTTGTAATAGATAACATTGAGGGGGTATATTTTATGGGTAAAAGATAACTAATAAATCAGACAGTTATCTTGTTTCCTTTGTCTACCTTCCTCCCTATATACCCACCTACCTTCCTTTTCTTCCCTCTTCTTCAGCCTCCCTTCCTCCCCTCTTCTATCCTTCAGCTTTCCCTTCCCCTCTTCTTCTTCTGGTTTTCTAAATCAGTCAGGGTGAGTTAATGTCTCAAATGAAAATAAATTTTCTCTTCTTTATCTCAAGTAAGGGTTTATTTGGGGAAGACAGGAAAGATGGAAGATGGAGGTGAGAGGGTTGGAGGTTTCCCTAATCCTATAATTAGCCTTAGATTGGAGGATATTGAGAAAAATGGTTGATAGGTCTAGTATTTCAGTCACTATCACCAACAGAGCAAGTCAGAGAGATATATAGACTATTATCCTTCTTCTTCTGCCTTCAAAGTTACCAGGCCACCTCCAGCTTGATTATCCCAAGTCCCAGAGATAAACCCAGCTTTTTCCTTCCCTGATTTCCACCAGATAATTAGTCAGGACCCTCATTCATTGCTTTTTGTCTTGCTGCTTGCTTTCCCTCTGGCTTTTGCATACTCTCCCAATTCCTCTTTCACAGTTTCTGCTATGTATAATGGGATAATTCCTTTAACACTTACTGTTTATTCATTAGGAGTTTTCATGACACTGTCTGTCAGGAACATATTTTATTCTTTTTATTATCTAGTATAACATTCTAGAGTATTCTATACACCAAAAGGTCTAAAAGGATAAATTGAATAGGCTTAATCATAGTCATACAGTTACTTTTACTATACAAAATTTGATGTGTGGCATTAACATTTACTAGTATTTTATCTTATTTTAACTTTTATTTTGATATATTAATTATCTATAATTTTATTAGTGGTTCCCTTGGATAATATACATGTCAAATATTTCACAAATTAGTAGATTATTAAAATTATAACAATAGACTAACAACCACATCAATAACAATGACAATCTGGTGGCTTGCCTTTTAATTCAGACAAGAACAGTTTTGATGGTCTTTTGATTTGTCTTTTGGTTCAAATAAATACTCTACAAACTCATCCTCATAGTATATTGGTTTTTTCCATCAAGACAAATAGTTGAGCACTGGATAATATTTAGTTGGATCAGTTTTTCACCAGAAACTAAAACAGTTACTCATTATTTAATCAGATCTAAGTCAAAATATAGGTGAAATGGCTAGATCAGGGAGTTTAAGATATAATATCATATAATGACCCAGTTACATTGTGATATGAGTCTATCAGTGATATGGTGGACTTGATATATCCAGATATATAATGAGAGTCAGATAGTTTCCTTTCAAAGATTCAAGTACTTGGGTAGTATCATGCATGGTTATAAAAAAAAAAAAGACACCCTTTCTGAAGTGTTTTATTACCTAAGAAGTTAACTCAAAATGTATTACTTTACTGGGTGACTATATAAATGCTGTATATAAAAATGTTCCCTCTCTTCAACAATACTTGTATTCATATTCAACTGTATGAAAATTATTTTTCATTTTGAGATTCACCATGAACCAAAATAAGTTCATTAGATCACTTAACTTTGTCTCTGTTGTAGGACTGAAAACTACCACGAGAAATGTAATCATGAATTCCATTGTAATCATTAAACTACACAAACTACATAAATAGTTCCCTTTGATCATCATAGTTTAATTTTTTTCAGAATAGCATTTTCCTGATGCAAAACATGACAGTCAAACTAAGAAAGAATGTAACTTAATTGTTTAAAATGTAAAAAAGGAAATTGAGAAGAAATCAATGTGTGCTCTAGAAGGACATTAAGTAGGGATGTAAATAGGAACAGGGAATGAATCACATTAAGTCAAGTATCAAGTTGAAAAACTGATTTAATTAATTCTCTATTCATGTATATTTTGTAATCTGGCAGGTATCAAAATACATTGTAAAAAGCTATTGAAATTCTAAATTACGCAATATCTAGTGTGAATAAACAATTAAGATTAAGCATGCAAGCAGGAGCTATTACATGATAAATAATTAAAATTAATACTTAGCTTTGTCTTATACTATTTGTGACCATTACTGATTAATTTTTTAAAGTTTTTACTTATATAAATTCTGTGAACATCAGTAAACAGAGAAACTGATAACGAGACCTCTTTAAAGAGTTAAGCCACAATTAAACTTTTCTGTGTCCTTTCTTATATCATTAAGCATTGGCTACAAAAAGAACAGTAGGAGTTTTGATCTTAATTTTCCATCAAACCAATCAACTTATATATCAGTCAGATAGGAAGAAATAAATTCACTCTGCAGTGTGAACAATTCATACTAGAAAATAGGAAGAATATCCTTACATTGGCAATTCACTAAGTTAACCTTTCCCAACACATTGACCTAAATTGTTCAGTCCAGCTTGGTCATTAAGCAGCCTGGTTAACTGCCACCATCATATCCAATGTTCTCTTATATGGGAATTAGTAAAAAGGAGATGTGGCTGTTAAGGAGCACAAATAGTACTGGTAGGTAGCCTCCCTCCCTCTTCCACCATCCTCATTTAACTTCTTCATCAGGATCTTTGCCTTCCCAACTCCAATATTTATTTTTCCCTCCAATAACTGTAAGATATCTTGGAGATAAAAAGAAAATATTTTCTTTTTTACAAATAACTTTGGGATCCCTCAAAAAAGTAAACTATACAGTCCTTCCCATACTAAAGATTATCTAGCCCAGATGATGTCATTTAGCCTGGAAGAGAATTCATGTTTTACATTAAAATTCTGCCTGCTGTCTAGCTGCGATATATTCTCACCTCCATCCCAGCTAATACTGGTATTTTGTTCCTTAGTTCAATATGACCAGATGTAAGGCATAAAGAAAAATAAGGGAACTTCCTGTTAAATTCAATACAAATTAGATTTCACTCCTATTTTTGAAGTAAATTTGATGAAATTATATTGGAGGCATTAAAGACAATAATATAGGCTAAGGAGACAGCATGCATACCTTTCCTTCTAGTTTATATATCTCACCTGTAGTATATAATGTAGACACTAGAAAAAGTACAGTGACTTATTTTCAACCTCATTCTCTCAACTGGAAGGACTATGGGAAGTAAAGAGTTATATACTGTATCTGGAAGGAATGCATTTAACACTCTTTCATTTCTCAAATGGGTTTTTCTTTTTCAAATGGAGTTTCCTAACTTAAAGTAGGTAATTACACACTCCATTAAACAAGTAATTAACAGATTACAATTTGGAGAAAAAAAACTTGAAAATGAGCAATTCAGATGCTGAACATGAAGCATACTGTTATAATTAGCATAATACCTTTTGAAATAGATTAACAAGTGCACAATAAAAATAAGAAAAAAACTTTTTTCTACTATAGAGATCATCTGATCATCTCCAACAAATAGCATTTCATCATACAAATACCAATATAGTTTTAAGAAATGAGTTTGAAATTACCCTAAAAATAAAATAATAGATGAGACCAATGAAAAGAATGGGTACTATTATAAAGAACATTTGACTCATAGAAGCCATTTTTTTTAAATGGGGAAATTGTCTTTCACCACCAGTTCCTTAAGACAAGTGTCCAGGGTTAACATACTCAATAATGCATTTTAAATTAATAAACAAAATTACAAAAAACCCATTCTCAGCAGTTTCTTTATATGATGAAAATATACGCAACCCATACAAAAGTAATTCAAAGAAATCCTGGACAATCAATCCACTCCTTTATCCAAAAAAACACAACTTTAACTTTATAACCATCTTTTTGGGCTACCTCAACACTAACCCATCATCCATTTCATAATAAACCTGACAATCCATGACTTCCCTATACTAATTTTACCCCTCACATATTTGTACCTTTGCACATGCTAACTTTTTATGCTCCATTTTTGAAATATTTGCTGTCTTTTAATTCTTGGTTCAACAGCAACCTCATCCATGAAGCCTTTCCAGATTTCTCTGATAAGTAACTTGTTTTCATTGTTTTTGTTTGTTTCTGCTTTTCCCCCCTCAGTATCTACACTCAGCAACTAAACGAACTCTGTTTTTTTTTTTCCTAAATAAGTGAGCACTGAAACTGATAACTGTACAATTAATATTAACACTTCATACTTCAAGGATTCTATTATTTCATTAGTGAGGGTTCTCTATCTGCCAATGCATTTTCTAAAACATATGACTAAAGAAATTCTCTTCATTTTTATGGCTAAAACAGATAAAAATTTCATTAGTTTACCAGCTTTCTGGTGATGAGCCTTTCTAAACTTATAAAGCTAGAGTGCAAGGATGGATATATAATTTTCCAATGGGCTAAACTCAATGTCTTTCCTTCTTTGTATGTAGGACTGACTAGAACTTACCTCCCCCACAAAAAATAAGTAACTAAATAAATGATAATTGGTGTTCTGAGTCACAAAAAAAGAGTATAACCTAATGACAGAATATTTAATGTTGCGGTGATCAATAAACAAGGCTATATTCAATTCCTACTACAGGCTTAATAGAATACGAGTTCTTCTAGGGCAAGTACTTTCTCACATTTTTATATGCATCCATAATATTTGTCATAGTATTTGCCCTTTAATAAATATGATTAATTAATATAAAATTCATGATTAATTGAGAAAGTGTGATAAAGTAGAAGGTAAACCCAAGAAAAAGTTAGGAGTCTTGAATTCCAGCTTTACTCTGCTTTTTTACTAATTCTGAGACTTTTGAATAAGTCACTTTAATTAGTATCAGTTTCCTTAGATGTAAAGTAAGTATAAGATCCATTATCTATTTCACAAAATTGTTATAAAACTCAAATGAACTAATGTAGATTAACTATTTTACAAACCATAAAGCATTCTATGTATTCACCATTATTCATATGGTATAGTGGAAAGACAGCCAGACTCAAATCTAGAAAAAAGAGTTAAAGTCCTTCCTCTAATACATATTGGCTGAATGACCCTGGACAAAACCTTTCATGTTTTATAGCTCTTGGAAATTAAGATTCTAAACTACAAAGAAGGTGCTACCATACATTGAAAACAGGGCATCCTCACCAGAGAGTTGCTATGTCAATGAAAGTACAGGTTTAGTTCCCATACCAAGTCCATCTTCATCAAGAAGGTGACTTCTGGAAAGAAATTATGAAAGTTAGTAATGTATTTGGAAAAGCTCTAGAGAGGTTCATTTCATTGTTAGTATCTTATTCCACAGTAAAATTTTCCCACATGAACATGGTGTCTGTTTCAGCACCTAGAAAAGTGCACTACATAGGTTTGACATTGAATAAATATTATGATATTGTATATATATATGTATGTATACATACATATATATATACATACATACATACATATATTATATATATATATATATATATAATGTATGTTGTGCAACTGGAGACCAGGAGCTACTTGCAGAGAATATGGGAATTCTATCACTCCTGGAAAGGGCAAAAAGTATGGACAATGACCATGCCTGTAGCTACCAAGGAGCTGCCCTAGCAATAGAAATAAAACTCTGTATAGGCAACTATGACACTTTTCAAATGGAAAAGGATCATTTTATCTTATATAGTCTGATACCTACCCATCTAGTGTTACACACTTTCATTCACTTGCTAAATACTATCATAAATTATGTACAGAAGATAAATCAAGTAAATTCACAAGAACCCTGAAGTTAGTCATGGTGCTTTTATTTGGTCTGGAAATGTGTAATGAATTAGGCAAAACACCACTACATTCAGACTCCAGGGCACATGAACCAGCATTAGCAGCTCTCCAGCAATTTCATGGATAGATGCTTGCCTGTACCATAAAACTGGGGGTATTCAACCACAGCCATTCTATCGTAGCCTTAAGGGGCACCCTGTTTAGGAATTTGCAAACTCCTTCATTACAAAAACTGTACCACATAATTTCTAGCTGAACTACTTTCTCAAAAAAAATCCAAGGTTATTTGAAGTTTGATGATCATGAGTCTTTGTAAATATTACCCCAGAAAAGAATTCTCTTTGAAACTCTGAGCAGGACTTTGTTGAATTCATTGGTGTAAATATTGATCACTCATGGGGGGGGGGGTTAACAGCTCAAAAATAAATATTCTAATATCTTAAAGAACTTCTTTGCATAGGAGACTTCAGCTCTAATAAGAATCATAACCTCTGATCATACAAGCACATGCAGGAGACAAAAAGCGATTGCATCATAGCAATACACCATTCTATCTCAAAGTCCATAGCAGTAACCATTTAGAATGCAGATTGAAGAATCATTGAGTAAAATTACATTGGGTGGAAGTGCCCCTTATACCTTAAGGCCATCAATATAAGAAGGAAAGGGGATCACTTAAGTAAGTTATATCTATACATTCATTAGTCTTCCAAATAAATGGTTCTATACATCACTAACTTCTCACCTATGGTATTTACACACTAGAAATTTTAATTATCAGTTTTATGATATTACTGCCAATGGTTAGAAATGTTGAGAAAATGTTGAGTAAAGGAAAGAAATATCTTAGTCGAATCCATTTGGAATCTCATTAAACAATGGAAATTCTGGAGTCAGAGGAACTGGTCTCAGTCCTGTCTGATGCTCATTGTGTGACTTTGGGCAGTTCATTCAAATTCTTTTGGCCTTGGTTTGCTCATCTGCAAAATGAAACTATTGGATGAGATGTCATCTGAAGTTCCTTCCAGTTCTAGATCTCTGATCCTAATATTCTAAGATCTCCTCATTTATACTTTAAGATATATAAATTATACATATATGTTACATGTGAATTAGATGGTTCTGTAATTAAGACACTTGTTGCAATCAGCAAAACATCATTTGCATTAAGATCTGAAGAACTTTGCCTTCTATAGGGAAAACCTTTTTCATTGTGCTTTCTTTCAGAACTGTGAAAAATATCTGTTAAACATATGCCTTCCAGATGCTGCACTTGATAATGCTAATCAAAGTGTCAACTATTTTGTCTCTATAGTTACATCTTTGAAGGAATTTTGGATAATTTGTCTTGATGATTGGAGACACTCTGTTGGAGGAAAGCTTTAATAGTGATATTTTGTTCTACTTAACCTAATGCTTTTTTATAGTAAGGAAATAAGAAGCACAGTAGGATCTGAAATTCATTCAGTCAATTGCGTGACTGCATGGTTTTCTATAGAATATTATTTTAAAATTTTACTTTTTCCTTTTTTAAACTTTCATCAAGGATTCTCTCTTACTGGCTTATTCCCATAAAAATGATCATACATGAGAAAGTATATAACTTGGTAATTATTGATATTCTATTTTTTTCAGTTAAGTGATTAAAAAATAACTTGTCTGTCTTCTCCTTTGTCATATAACAATATTTCCTTTTAAAAAAATCATGGCCATATTTCTAGGGGATAAACATTACTCATCTCACTTCTCAGCATCTTTTACTTTATCCATCTCTTGACTTGGTAACTTCATCACTCACATAAAACTTTAAAATTTTACCAAAGATCTTCAAATTATAAAATCTGATGACTTTTTTGGAGTCATCGTCCACCTTGACCTCTCTTCAGCAGCTGATACTATTGTATCAAGGAAGTTCATTCCCTCCCTCTCCTGAGTACCTTGACCTGTCCATCAACATTCCAGACATAGCACAGTTGTGCCAGGTTTTGATTCTGTGAACATGTTGTACATCAATAAAAAGTGATGGGGAGGTCTTTACCGGGGCTTCTTGCTTGGAATAGACATGGGAGCAGAGCAGGGAGGTGATGGGAAAAGAGGAAGGGACTAGCAGACCAGGCAACACATGGTCAGGTTACTTATAGGGATAATGAAATTTAAACTGATTGTCTACCCTTTTGACCATTCCCTCCAGTGAGGAAACCATTCTTTCTTTGGAACCAAACCATTCTAGCTTGACTCCTTCAGTGAAATCTAGCAAGTAACACATTCTATCATCCCACCTGGCCTGGGAGGAAGTTTCTCCTCATATTGACCCAAACCAGGGCGTGAACCCCTCAGCTCCTCTCCCTGTCAGACCTCACTCATCCCCTACTCCTCCCATCCTATTTCCCACCAATCTACTTCTCTACCCTCCTTTAACATCCAACTACTCAGTGCCCACCCATATCCCCTATTACCACCTATACCATCCCTACTTCAATCCTTTTCTTTACCCTTCTTCCCACCCACCTTACTATGACTCCACTAGACCTCATCCCTCCTACTCCTCTCCACCCTGTACCTGGTCCCACCCCCCTCCTCTCCACCCTGCCCACAGCCCTGTCCCCATTACCCTCCACCCCACCCCCTTCCCCTACTAGTTTCACTACAACCCACTCCATTGAACTACAGAACACAGGCCAAGCAGCAGTTGCCACTGATGATTAAAAAAAAAGGTCTTTTCACTCTGAGATGTCCCTACATATAATAGACATAGAGACTTAATAAACATTAGACATCATGCACCTTTTTATTCCCACAGGACATCAAGAGATTCAAAGAAAACTTTCCCTCACTTGAAACCAAGTCTATATTATTAATAAATAGGAATGAGAACATTTTTGTACATATAACCCCACATGGGTTGATGTGGAAGATTTGCTCTAGGCTTTGCTAACAGAAAGGGAAAGGAATAAGATTATTTCTCTTGTTAATCAGGCCCAGGGAGAGGGAACAACTCCTTGGCAAACTGAAGATCCCAAATGGGACAAGAAATTCAGAGCAAGAATACTTACAACTATGTCAAGCGAAAAATGCTTTGCTAAAAGCTATGAGAGCCTGTTCTAATAGGCCTGGTACAGGGACTAAATTCGAATATCTTAATAAAAAAAACAATGAAAACCCCTCCCATTTTATGGATAGACTTATTGAGCTGGGTGAGAGATACATAGAGCTCGGTCTTGATAGAGAACAGGACATTAGACATATCAAAATACAATTTGTGAAAAACAGTTGTAAGGTAGTTAGGAATTATTTTATGACTAGCTGTCCAAACTGGCCTACTATGGACCTTGAAGACTTAAATAGAGTGGCCATTTATGCTTTTGAGAGACATAAGGAAAAGGAGAAGGAGAACACTGATTTAGTGGAAGCATTAAGGAAAGAAAGAAAAGAATTGATTCTAAACAGGGCGAGAAGAATAAAGAGAATGGTACTTTAGTAGAAACATTGAGGAAGGAAATAAAAGAATCAACTGAAACAGTTGTAAAGGCAAAAGGAGAAGAGATCATATCTCTCTTAAAAGAATACACAAAACAATCAATAAGGTGTTATTTTTGTGGAAAGTTAGATCATGTACTTATGGACTGTAGGAAAAGAAATCAGGTGAATAGAAATAGAATATTCAGGAATAAGGTCAATAATAGGCGAAATAGCAATTCAAATGAAGCAACTCATAAGTCACAAGACAACCTCTGTACTCAGTGTGGGAACTCCCCTCAGTTTGGGGGACCCCAGAGGTGTGGACAAAGGAATTGGGAGATGACTGATGGTACTTGGGAGGGAAGAAACTTCATAGAGTCCAGAGGTGAATTTTAAGCCTTTTCAGAACTCATTGATTTACTGATGTTAACTGTTTCAGTTTGTACCCCTCCCCAGAATAAAGAAGTATCTGTAATTCAATTCTAAATACAAAATGTATGTAATTTACTGTTAACCACTTCATAAGTTATCAAAATTAAAATATTGTTACATTGTCTTTATTTGTACCTCCCCTATGATTGTATCAAAGAATATATTTGTAAAAAGCCCATAAACAACATGTTGTTGTTGTTGTTGTTGTTGTTGTTTTGGCCTTTGTTAATTGTCACACAGAGCTGATGGATGGACTCTATCACATTGGTTTCAACCTGTATACAAGTTTTGGGAATTTAATTATCTAATAATTTAAATTGATTTTAATGGGTATTCAGACTTGATTTTCAGACATCTGGGAGCATCCCTATCTCTGACTGATCATTTATTTGATGCCTCTGAGTTGTTTGTTACAAGAGGTAAGGGTCCATTTGTAGTTGACGTAGAGTGCAATGGTACTATTATATTTTCCCATCTCTGCATTTATTTTAAATGTAATGGATGACATATCTGCAGTGATTTTCACTTTGTAGTCCTTAGCTCCATGTGAAACTGGTTGGGACATATTGGAGACGTATTGGGACAGTTCTGTTACTCTATTACAGTCTTATGCCAAGAGGGAGGGAGGGATGTGCCCAAGCGGCTCAGTTAATCTATGATGTGTTATAATCTCATCCAGTAGGTGGGAATGATTTTTCCAAGGAAGCCTTTTAGCTTCAAAATCGAGTTCTTATATTTGTATTCTTCATCGACAGTACAGAGGTTTTTCTGTGTTTCTCTCCCACCAAATTTTAGAATGATGTTAATAATAGACTCTCTTAATAATATCTTTGCCAAGGTTGAAGGATTGGTTAAATCTGTAAAATTTGTGACAAATATTCATGATTTCAAAGGTTTTTTACATGTCACACAGCAAGTCATGTGAATCCTAATGATAATGAGTGTTTGCTTTTGTCATTAAATGGGCTTTTATAATTTGGGAGGTTTTGGTACTTTTAAGAATCTATATTAGTTGTGGTACTACTGTTTTTAAAAGGCATGAAAAAAATTATGTACTCTCACACTGTGAATCCTGGCCAAGTTAAGAGGGATATAAATTTCATTTTTGAATGAGCACCTTTTGTGTTGGGTCTCTATTCGGCTAACACACTGTCACATGAAATATGAATTGTGACATCAAGAATTTTTGAAATTATTTTTCTCTTTATGTTTGTAATAGGATATTTGATTATTTTCTTTCTTTTTTTCCTAAACTTGGTGATACTTGAAGTACATGAAATCAGGATTAATGATATTTTTTTTCCTTGAAGAATATAGTTGATAGTATAAGTTTACAGTATCTATTAGTCCTAATAACCATGCATACCCAAAGTCTTTAGACTATGGAAACCTCCCATTTATTGATAAATGTTATGGGACTTTGTTAAAAGATTATGTCTGATTCCAGGAGAAGAGAATGAAGAGCAACTATGCAGTGCCAAGTAGCATGAGGTCAAAAACAGACCAAAAACCATTCCAGGGAGGATTGTTGAACTTCTATGCCAATATGAAAGGACTTGAACCTAGTCTGAGAATCAAGGTTGTGGTGCTTGACATATGTTAGGATGTAGGACTTCCTTGTATTATACTCCATTGCAGTATTCTGAGTCAAGTACCTCAAGTTGCTTATCATCCTAGCTCCACCTATCTCTGACAGTGACAGTAAAATTTGACCAGGGAATGATTTTTCCCATTTATTGCTGAAACTTAGTACTTTCTCTCTTATAGTTTGGCAATTTTCTGTAGTCCTGGCTGCAAATGGGTAAAAGTGCTGTATTGCTGCTTTTTTCCTACAGGTTTGTGTGACATAAGTCACTTTAATTGGGGTTTGTTGTGATTCAAGAACCTGTTACAGGTTTATTTTTTGCTCAGAATTTTATACACATAAGATTTTTATTTTATTTTTTTTATCATTTCTGTATTTCTTATTATTTGTATATAGAATTTAATTTTTACTCCTTTATTTTAGGATTTTTTGGGATGGTTTATTTTTGGTTTTTCTTTTGACACTTGTTTCATATACCTCATAACTCAGTCATGTATCCCAGTGTGAGTCTGGTGTTTGTCAACACCTTCCTCAGGGGGGATTGTGTAATTACCCTAAAAATCCAAGATTTAAAATTTTTGGAGAAATTTCAAGAAAAGAAACTTGACAACATCCCATCCTGAATCAAGAAAGTGGATCCTTTTGGAGAAGGTGCTATAAAGATGCCTGAAGAAGCCATACACTGTATCAAAAGATCCAGAATGAACTTTGAGACATAATGAACTGAATTGAAGGGGGTTGAACATACTTATTCTGAATGTAAACTCTTATGCCAAAGGGGAGTGCCCCCTAATTGGCATTTTCTCAATGCATCTGTCAATCAGTTTTTGTATTTTACTCTCATCTCTAACTACTGTAACTTTCTCTTAGAAAAAATGCAATATTGTATGTACTTTTAGCTAGAATGTATTTAGAGCTATAAGATAGTTATATTTAAATGACTCATTGGGGAGACTGGTCTCCCAAAGGAACACAAGGAGAATTGTGTCAAGGAAGTTCATTCCCTACCCCTCCTGAGTAGCTTGACCTGTCCATCAACATTCCAGACATAACATAGTTGCATCAGGTTTTGCATCTGTGAACATGCTGTTTGTCAATAAAAAGTGAAGCGGAGATCTTTACTGGGGTTCTTGCTTGGATCAGCCTTGGGAACAGATTAGGGAAGTGAAGAGAAAGGAGGAAGGGACTGGCAGGCCAGGAAAGACGTTGTCAGGTTACTTATAGGAATGATGAGATTTAAACTGATTGGTTATTCTTTCTAAAAAACTTTATAAAATATATATCTGGGTAGAAATATTATTTCAATTCTTATAGTATCAAGCAGCCTCCTCTTGTATACTTTCTCTTTCTCAGGTTTGGAAGGCATTGTTTCTTACTGGTTTTCCTCCTATGTTTCTAATTATTCTTGATCAACTTCTTTTCCTTATGAAAGTTTTGTCTTATAAATAGGAGTTTAGCTGAGGGATCTACCCTAGAGAATCTTTTGGTTTTTTTTTTGTTTTACTTTTTTTCTTGATGACTTCATTTATTTCCATGGTACCAGTATTATTTTTATGACTTCCAGTTCTTTAAATCCAATTCCAAAACCACAAATTTAAAAAGTAAACTCAGTCCAGTCCTGCCTTCATTCCTCCCCAGAATGCATTTTTGATTCCCTTAAACTTTTTCTATAATGCCCCACATGCCAGGAATCTTCATATCATCCCCCTTCTTCCTGCTTGCATTTATTTACCTACATTCATAGAGATCTTGGCATATATCCAAAGTTTAATAAATTCTTGTTCACCTATATACTTGTATTATTTTTTATGAGCTACAAACCTGAATCACAAACCATTTTTTAGATTTTACACCTAAATATTCTAATGTAAGTTAATATGACATATATGGTAATCATCTTTCTTTTAAAATATTTTCTTTTTTATTAACCACTCTGTATGGATCCAAGACAATTCCAAGAGACTCCTGATTAAAAAAAGACTATCCACTACCATAGAAGAAGCTGATGGAGTCTGGATATAGATTAAAGCATATCATATTTAATTTTATTTCCTTTATAAAACTTTTTTCTTGTCATAAGTGGCATATCTTCTTTCATCACATAATGAACATGGAAATATATATTGCATGGTAGCATACATATAACCTATATCATTTTACATGCCTTCTTGGGGAGGAGGAGGTTAGGAGAGAACATGGAATTCAAAATGTTAGAAAATGATTAAAATTGTATCTACATGTAGTCTGGAAAAGAAAGATATAATTTAAAAAATTACTTAGAAAAATACTTCCCTTTTCCTAGCTTTTCTTTTTTTTTCATTTCAGGACACCATTATCATTCAAGTATCCCAGGTTTTCAATTTTAGAAGCTTCCTCAAATGCACTGTTTCCTTTTCCTCTCATATCCCATAAATTCTCAAATCTAGCCAATTCTACTGCTGTATTCCTTTTTAAATTATTTTTTTATTATTTTTTATTTTATTTTTATTTTTCTAGATTACATGTCTATATTGTCATATATTGTCAATAATCATTTCTTGACATGTTGCAAACCATGCTGTCCCTCCATTTGTGAAAGAAATATTATGAAATATGACACATATCCCCTCCACTGGGGAAAAATTCTAACATGAAATAAAGTGAAGAATAACATCCTTCAATCTGCATTCAGACTCCATAAGTTCCTTTTGTAGCATTAACTTTGTATTTCTCAATCTCTCCTCTTCTATTTTGTCATATTGCTAACATGGTGGTTCTAGAAATTCTTGTTCCTTCAGTCGCAATGGCCTCTTAATTAATCTCTCTATCTCTGGTCTCTCCACTCTTTTATCATTTCTCCTAACAGCTAACAAAGTGATTTTCCTAAAGTGTAAGTCTTACCATGTGTCTTACACAGAAACTTCCAGTGGCTCTATGTTACCTCTAAAGTAAAATATAAACTACTTTTCTTGGCCTTTAAAGTCTCTGCCAGTTTGGTCTCTGTGTACCTTTTCAGGCTTGCTTTGCATTAGTGTCTTTCATGCATTCTAAGTTCTAGTCAAACTGCCCTTCTTGCTTTTCCTTACTGAAAACATTTTATATCCCATTTCTCTTCCTTTGCACAAATTGTCACTATTTCCTGGAATGATATCCCTTTTGAACCTCTGCTTCATGGAATCTATAGTTTCCCTTTAGTTCCAGCTCAAAAGCCATCCCTTTGGCCTCTCCTGTCTCTCTAAGGAGCTGGTACACACACACACACACACACACACACACACACACACACACACACACACACACACACTTACATATCCACATACACTCACATAATTCACATTCCTCTAGCTCCAAGTAATCGATTTATACTTATCTTGTATATATTTGTATTTCAATGTCTGTGTATGCATTTCATACATTTATAAACAATATTTTCCTTACAAACTGCCTTACAAACCCAACAACATAAGTTCCTTTAGAACTGTCTTATTTTTGTCTTTGAATCATCAGTGCATGGATAGTTCCTGGCACAGAGTACTATAGGTGTGGAAGGAGAGTCCATTGATGAGTTTACTTCCAAGTGAAATAAAATTCAACATCTTTATAAAATTTTTTAGAGAACTAACAGATTAGCAAGTAACATGGTATTTCTATCCTCTGTGTAATGCTTAGCAAATAAAAGATGTTGTCCTACTAGATATGGGGGTAGAAAGAAGTAACCATCTAATTTTAGTGAGTTAACATACAGTTAATTTTTTTAGATAAATTTATTATTTTTCAGTTTTATGGTCCATGAATGCCTTGTTAATTTTCTGTCCCCAACTTCAGTCAAGGCATCAGTCTAAGCAAAGCCTGGCCCAGAATATTAGGCATTCTATAAATTCTCATCCTATGAATAAACTTTCCTATACTTTCAGCACACAGTCCAAAATCATTCCTTTAAGTGATTAGAATAAAAAAGTAATTAACCAGTACCCTTCAATATATTCTTTCTGTGGCTCATAGCAACATTTTTAGTCTAATGTCACCTTTATGCTTTATGTTTCTACCAAAGTGGATTATTAGCTATTTGAACTCAATATTCCTTTTGCCCTTCTGAGTATTTACATGTTTTTCACCAGCCCAATGCCTGGAATGTACTCCTTCCTTATATATGTTTTCAATCATCTTTATCTTCCTTCAAAGTTCAATTTCGGAGTCACTTCCTTATAGTGTTCACTGTTTTTTCCCCATTTGTGTGGTTGTATTTTCTTCCTCTCCAACTTATTTTGTTGTCTTGTACTTATCAGAGTACATGTTATATCACTGCAACAGAAGGTAGGTTGCATGAGTGCAGGAGTTATTTTGTATTTGACTTTTTTTATGCCCAACACTAGATTGTCTCACATATTATATATAGTGATGGTAATAGTCACTTTCTGGAGATCCAGCTTGTTATTGTGAGTAGAAATTGTAATAGAAAATTCTAAACATGTTACAGAAGATCATAAAATTATAGATTTGGAATTTGGTGGTGCCTTAGAGACTAAACTTTCCAAATCCCCTTATTGTTCTGAGGAGGAAACTGAACCTTGGAGTTTAAGTGACTTTTCCATAGTTAAACAGAGATAGTGAATCTAGAACTCTACCCACTATGCCATACCTCCTCTAAATCAGAACAAATGAAAAATTGATTACAAGGGACAAAAAAATTAGATTGATAAAACCAAAAGGAAATAAATCAACAAGAGAAAAAAGAAAGAACATGGAAATGTCCTATAAATCCAGAGGAAAAAAATGTAAACACGACAAGCCTGGGACATATTAAACCATTACCAACACTTCAGAGTAAGCAGTTTTGACTGCATACCTGGATCCCATAGGCTCCCTGTGGTCCTAAATTTTTTGTTAAGTATCTGAATAAACAGTCAAGACTCAGTCAGTAATCCTCATATTTTATATAATTGATGTCAAGCAGCCATTTAGAAATTTTCTCATGATTATGTGCATTTTTCATGATGCACATAGCCAAGGGTTCAAATAGAATTGAATCCTTCTCTCTAACTCTTCCATCTTCACATAAAGGTCTGTATATAAAGTAGTTGAACAGTTTTAAAGGTATTGAATAAAAATATAATCAAGACTTTAGTTACTGACTTTCAACTTTGTATTTGAACTTGATTTTTACATGTCACCCAGTACATCCAGTAAATTTAGCGATTTTTGTTTTGTTTTGCTTAGACCTGTAGTGTCATAAGCATAAGGATCTCCCAGCAAGGAATTGCTTTTACCAAGGTTGACTGGCTCCTTCTCAAATTATAGTCCTAGAAAGTTGTTTAGGGCACTAAACCATTCAGTGACTCATTCAGGGCTCCACTATTAGTTGCATCAGAGACAGGACTTGTTCCAGGTCTTTCTAACCCTGAGGCCAACTCTGTAGCTACTATGCCATGGTGCCTCCCAGTGGGGCTCAGAATCTTTATTAAAGTCGTAGGATCATCTGAGCATAAACTTAGACGTGAAAGAGACTACAGAGACTCTACCTCTAGTGGCTTAGTCCATATCATAGATGTCCTCTAATTCAAATATTTCATTTTACAGATAAGGATTAAATAATTTAGTTAAGGTCTCAGTAAACAAAATAAAGTAAAACAAGAAACCAGAGTGGTTAAGTAATTTTCCTAGGATCACAGAGCTAATAAATGCTAAAGACAGGATCTCAATCCCTATCTTCCTGACAGCAAGTCCAGCATGCTTTCTATTATATTCATTCTCTATGCCTTCAGAAAATTAAAAATAAAAAACACCTTGTTACTTTCTTAACCCAAGATATAATTTTAGAGGAGAACAAAGACAAAAGTAGAAACCACAGAAGAGACAGTTTTCCTGGCACAATTGGAAGGAAAGAAATTTAAAATAGCCTGCATGTCAACATCCAAACAAATACAAAAATAATGCAGTTGTGGCTGACGAAGAAACCAGTTACCTCTAGATCCAAGGATTTGGGGAGACTTACAATGAATGTGGATTTTATTGTCCCTTTCTGACTCTTTTAAATGGCATGGAAGGTTGCATGTTCTGGGCACCATTCCCAGAAGTAGAGCATTCTTCTCCAAAAATTCACAGATGTACTTCTGGGAATGAGGTGGCAGCCCTGGCAATGCTAATGAGCTGCCAATGTGCTATCATTCCTGGAAGCCCTGCTTTCAGGATAAGTTATTTCCAAGAAAAAATGCCAAATTGCTGCTGTTCAGAATACACTAGGTATTTTTAAAACTAAGTTGAATGCAATGTGGGTGGGAAAATAACTGTGTGGATGCTTAGAGCATTAACCACCAAATGTAAAAAATAGGTGTCAGGGTACTTTCAGTGACTGAGAGACTGAAGACTGTGAAGCTTCACACAAGTAAGAATTGGAAAGCCACTTAATAGTTTCTATCAGATGAATTCATTTTTTTCTTTGCAAGATAGCACAATATTACAAAACACTTACCTTTCCCCCAAAAAAACATATTACAAATAACAGAGAAATTCTTATGTGTTTGTGTATCTTGCTTTTACTCTAGATTCACAGAATATTCCACTTCAAGAAACTCTGGCCATCTAGATTATCCCCTATTCTGACCATCCAGGGAATTTAGGACCCCCCAAAATGAAATGTATTCTCAATACAACTAATGAGTTGCTGAGTCAGCAACAGATTCTATGCCTCTGGATTTTCAAGTCTGTTCTTTTCTTTCAGAATCCTAACTGGGAAGAATAACTGGGGTTTTTCTGGAGGGCATCAAAATTTGGAGGATTTTTTTAAAGTAATGCAAAGATTTTCAAAGCTGAGACAATTTGAATATCCATTCCATTTACACTTTAGCAGCTCTTTCACTTATTTAAAAGTTTAAAAACAAATTAGGAAGAAAAAAATTGCTTAATAAAACTATCAGATGGTCTGTCTCCTTCCCATTCTTTGATTTAGTCACATACCAGGTGATCTCCACGTCTCGCTTTCAGTAGATTCCTTCCTTGATGGAAGCTTCTACCGTAGAAACCCAAGATCCCTAGGTTTCTTGACAAGGACGAATGTATTGACATCTCACAGCCAAACAGGTCAAAGTCAGAGTCTCTCCTCCTGAGGCTGGTTTCAGGGTGTGTTCTGTGCTCTTTCCTTGGTCACCTATGTTGCTGGATATGTCTCTTATTCAAATATATACCTTACACATTTATAATCTCATTTCAACCTGGCAAATCAGAAGAGCAGGGAGGAATGGTATAATATCTCTATTACAAATAAGGACACTCAAGCCCAGGAGGATTGAATCCCTCATCTAAAATTATTTATACAGTGAATGATACACTGAGACTCATACCACATATTTTAATGTTTACACCAGTAATTAGAAAACACTAAATAGTATCAAATAGTAACAAGAAAAAAATACATTCAATCCATATGATAATCTATTGCTCCACCTTTTTAGAGATTAATTTTAAGTTTTGTTGTACCTAGTTTAGATTTTGTATTATACAAATCCTGAGATTTTTCTGCCTCCACCCCCACTCCCAAATTGTTCTATTTCGATTCAGTTATTAACATCATACTAACTAAAGGAATTAAGAGAGAAGAAAAGAAAGATAAAGTTTTATGTCATTTTTTTCCAGCTCAAAGTTAAGAATTAACAGGTAAAATCTGTAAAACAAAATTGATCACATTTGCCATTAGTAGAACCACCTATGATGAAAACAATTCTTGCTCATATGGTATTTTACAGTGCCATGATCCATTTGGCAGTTCATTCTGTGGTGCCAGATAGGATCTCTCAATGTCTTCATGGAAAATCTGTGTGTGTTCTTTCATTTTGAGAAATTTTTATGACAATTCTTTCTTGATTGAGACTCTACTGTTCTCTTTTTTCTGGCTTTGTCATTTTTAAAAACTTATTCTACAAAAATCTCTTGGTAATGGTCCTATTCTGTGCAAAACCTTAATGATGATTCTTTCAGTGGCAACCTAGGAGAAGCATTATTGTGTCTGAATTTAGAATCCTTAAAATCAAATTCCACATTTGATGCTTACAGCCTGCTTAATCTTGAGTAAATCATATAACCTCATGGGACTTCAGTTTCCTTATCTGTAAAATGAGAGTAAATGGCCTCTGAGATCTTTTTAAGCTTTAATTCTATGATTCAAGGAAATGCATTTTTTTTATTCTCCATGTTCTCTGAAAGCCTTGAATATACATGGAGGCAATATAATCTTTATAGGTGAGGACTTTATCCTTACAGATAAATTGAATTATTTTCAGTGAATTCTATAGGGAGGGAAAAGTGAAGAACTATTTTTTTTTCCTTCAAGTTTAGTCTAATTCTGGCCAGCTTCTACTATAGACTTTTTCAAAACATGATGGAGTTGCCCAAAATGTCATCCATTGATCTTCCAGCTTTGCCAGGAATCTTTTTTAATGATCTTAAAAGACTTTTCCTTTAATGCTGATTTACTACTGTAGTAGGTATTCCTTGATGAAATAGTCGCAAGAAGCACTTTAGAAATAATCTCTCAGGCTTAGTTTGCTATACTTGGGAGAGAAATTTCTTTGAGTGCCACTTTGGCAGGCAGAGTATGTTAAAGCTTGACAGAGTGTTTATTTTACCCACTGATCTGTCATGTTACTGAAATGTATCAGGGTCATGCCCGCCCAGGAAGATCACCTTCCTTTACATGATTTTATTTGGCAGGCTTATTGTTCTCTGCATTTGCAGGTTGCAGTCATCCAAAAATAATGATTAAAAAAAGAGATTTCAAATATTGATTTCTGCAGTAGAATTCTACTTCTGTCCCAAAAGAGCAAAAGGCTTATTTAGATATCTTGGCTGCATTATTCTTTTTCCTATTGAAAAGCAGTTTGTTTGTTTTTTTCCCACTTCTGTAAATCAGGTCAACAGTATTCTCATAATGCAGAGTTGTCAGGAATGACAGATTATTTATTTCCCTTTTTTTAAATAGAAAGGTGAGCAACTCCAGGTCATTTTACAGGCAAATGTCAGAAATGTTCTTATTCATCATATCATGGATTTACAATTTCACATAGAAGGTGTTTAATAAATCTTTGTTGATTCAGGGATTGTAGAAATCACCCAACCAACTTTCCTGAGAACAAGAAAGTAAGTGACTTACTAAAATTCAAAAATGTTCCTGGACTTTGACCCAGGTCTTTGAACTCCAAATCCAAAATTTTACCTGATGCACAATTTTACTTTCTTAAAAGTCTGGCTCTAATAAAATGATTAAAACAACAACAAACAATTCAGCGACAAAAGAGAAATTTAAGACTACTTCTGATAAGGTGGTCAAATGAAAGATTTCAACATGTCATTTGTTTGTCTACGTGTGCCAAAGCAACCATTTGTAGAACTTCTTTTCTTCGAATAGACCACTTTGCCAATGACTGGCCAGGTATTTTGGCACTTTATAGCTATGTTTCAATCAATCAATAGCAAAATGTGTGTTAAGCACTTACGACAGTGTTAGGTTACGACAGTTAGCACTTACGACAGTTAGGTTCTGTTCAAAGTGCTGCATGTATATGTGTCTAAGAAAAAATATCTTTGGTATGAGCAATCACATGAAAGATGATTGGAATGATAGTAGTACTGACTCACATGTCATTTGAAAGCAATAGTGTTGCCAATTCTACTACAGGTAGGGAGCAGGATGTGTGAAATGGTCAAACTGAAGAAGTATTACTTGCAATATTCTAAACTAAGAGACTCAACCTCTTCCAAGTGTGATCTCTGAATGAAAACAGATCAGCAACAAGGAGAAGATGGGGTACTGGGGATGGGAAAGAGCAAGTATTTTATAGGGTTTGAAGGTTTGAATCACACTTCATGAATATTATTTCATCTTATTTGAGGAAACAAGATGATAGATATTAAATGACTTGTCGAGGAACACACAGCTAATAAGTCAATCAGACCAGATTTTAACTGGTTTCTTTCTGATTCTATGTCTAGTGCACCCTCCTCTTTACCACCTTGCTATGAATTATTATTGGAAGTAAAAACAATTAATATAACATTACATCAAAGAACTATAAGGTCTTGGAGTTTGAGAAAAGGAATATGAGAGATCAACTAACTCAACATATATCAAAACAACAATTCTTTCTACAACATAACTAATAAACCTGTCCTTAAAAAAAAAAAAAACTTTCAGGAAAGGGAATCCTCCTGCATTCCAATGCAGTCTGTCATGTATTCATATCTTTTTAATTATCAGGAAGTGTCTCCTTATGTCAAACTTAAATCTATTTATTTTCAGTTTCAACAGATTTTTCCTTTCTCTGAGACCAGGCAGAACAAATTCAATTCTGCCCTTCATATACTTGCAGACCACAATCTTGTCTGAAGTAACTGAGGGTTGCTCTCATTTACACTTGCCCAATTTGTTGATCTCTGTTTCAGGTTAAACCTATCCAATTCCCTCAAAAAGTCAATGAAGAAATTGGTTACTCTTCACTATGATCATCATTATCTGGCCAACTGTCATGTCATTTAAAAAATGGGGACCTTATTTTAATACAGAATTCAAGATATATAACAAAATTATTACCTTCCTCATTCATTCAGAATACTTTTCCCATTCAAATTCAAAAATGATATTTACTTTCTTGCTTTCTTATGCTACCTTTCCTATATTTCTTGTCCTATATCTTTCAGGTTCACATGGAAGTCACATAAATGAAAAAAAAATATCATATTACTAGGGTTTTCTATGTTTGATAAATATTACTTAGAAAGACTCTATAAAATTGTAAGAATTTATTTTTCAAATGCTGTATTCCTGAGTCTGGGATCTGGATCAGAAATATCATCCAGTCTTCTGCTTTTTTGCATCTTCTTTGTCCTTGGCAAAGGAATGTCTTCCTTTTTAATAGAATTTGATTAGTAGATGAATGGAAGAAGAATTCTCTTCCAAACTTAGTGACCTGTCCACTTGTGGAGATAGAGAGGAGTAAATAAATTGATGGTCCATCTCTTTATTAATTGTCAACAGTTAAAGATGTTTTGGGATGTTCAAGAGAGGGGCTAAATAATGAATTCCTAAAAATATACCTATTAAGCTGCCTGATCCAGATTGGATTGTCCCTAGTCACAAAAGTCTTGAAGACCTTTATCACTTGATTGGGTGTAATGTTGGCCTAACCAATGAACTTGATATTAATAAACTTATATTCCTACCAAAAATCTGTCTCTTGAAATATTTTAATTGTTGCAAAAAGCAAAAATATTGAAGAAAAATAGTGCATATAAATCTTGGTGAGAAACATTCAAGCTTGTTCCAATCAGTTTTCACATATCTCCCCAACCAAAAAAAATATTTAGAATTTAGTCTAACTTTCAAATATTATCAAAATTTGGAGAAAAACAATATATATGCATACATATATATGAATTATAGATACTTGCTAACAGTCTTCAGAATGGTGACAAAATTTCATTATGAGACTGGAATTTGTCATGGGTATTTTAAATGGATTCAAACCATTTAACACCTATTATTACAATATTAGGTAAGAAGATAGAGACCACATGAATATTGAATCAGAAGAAAAGATGAATCCTAATGGTAGATTATAGAAACACGATATATATGCTCAAAGTGTCTGATTCATTTCCAGCATTAAAAATAAATTATGCTTATATTTAGAAATACTGAATATTTGGATATAAATTCAGTTCTAAAGCTCAGTTTTCTTAAACCAACAATGATAGTAGCCTGATATTACAGAAGCTTTTGTTTGCTCTACCAAGATGTAACTGTTCTGAATATATCACATATATCCAGCTGCTAATTTTCCAGCCCAATAAATATTTTTACAATCAAATTACTGACATGTGATACTGAGATATGAATCAAATCCTTCCATTGTTATTTTCTTTTAGAAAGATGACATACATTTTTACTATTCCACATTCAGAAAAATTGAACATACTTAAAATATTTTGTCTAGCAAAGATATGGAAATTCAAGTCTTATGCCAATATCCCAAAAGATCTTTATGAAATATCCTGAATACAATGCAGTGGAAATATTTTACTAAAGTCAGGAAAGTTAGCGTGCTTTTAAAATATTAGAAAATCTTGTTGACAATATTCTGAATTATTTTGACAATTTCATTGCAATTTCTTCTTTCATTTACAATATATAAGTATTTTCCCTCTAAAGTAGTGCATTCAGCTATGTTATAATTAAGTTGACTGCCAAAATGTATTATATATCATCAGATGCTTAGCAGGCCTAAGGTAGTCAAAGAGTGGCAGTGCTATTGTTCAGTATTTAATCAGGTCAAAGCTCTGGCAACTTTAATTAGAGTCATTGTCATGACACTGCTTAATGTCTATAACAATAGACTTTGTCATATGTCAGCTCATATGCCTTTCCTTTTGCCCTTAGGGGCAGGAGGAGAAGTGACTCAAAATAATCTCAGTCTAGATTTCTGAATTGGTAAAGCATAAAACTAGATTAGAAGTGTGACACAATTAAAAAATATAACTTCCTCTACCAAATCTGATCTTCTGGTTCTGAAAATGTTCAAATTCAATGAGTTGGTTTTAATTATTTGACAAGTCATCAAAGTGTCATGGGATTATGGAGGTTTTTTTTTTCTTTTTAAAATTTCATTCCTTTATCAAATGTTTTAAGAAATAGATAACATCAATGTAGGAAAATTTCCATCACATAAACAAATATCAGTTCATTCTCTTCTAAGGATTGTTATTAAGATGTAAGGAATTTTTATTAGTAACTTAAATGCTCATTTATTGATTTTAATTGTTTCTCTCCCATCAAGTGATCATTTTAGTGTATCTCTTCAGTTTCAGAATCAAAACACTTGAAGAGATTAAGATAATAAAACTGATCATCTCTATTCTATTCTGATACATTGATCCAAGATGATAGCTCCTATATCTATATTTGTAAACTAGATCTCCTTTGTGGGGTATGTGATACTTTAATAATACTGTATAAATTAGAGCACAGGTTTTGGGCAACCAGCCTGACCTCTCAGGGCTAAGAAAAAGGAGCATTGCAAGCCAAAGGTAAAATTAGGAAGTAGAGAAAATTTACCTTTGATGCCCTCTTGTGGGGACACCTGGGGATTCTTGGCAGTGCTAAACCCTAGAGATATTTCCTACTTTGTCCTTTTCTTTTTCTCAGGTTTTGATCCAATTGTACCATCCCTGAATCATTTCTACCACTTGTTATTTTATCTTGGCTCCAAGGATCACATTAAATAATGTAGGTGAAGCTCTTGGCAGATTTGAAGCAATATATACAGTGAGTACATGTGATTATAGATTCAGCTTGAAGGAATCTCCAAGTATAAATAAGGATATAGAAGTTAGAGAAACACCTTGGTTCCTGCCATTCACCATCCTGGAAATCTTAAAGAGGAGGAAATCTCTCCCACATAGCAAAGATGGAATTTTTTGAAAGAAGCCTTGGAAATCAAGGCAAAAGAAGTCAAAACAAGGGAAAGGAAGGGAAGGCAAAAGAAGTCAATGGAAAGGGAGGCTCAGAAGATAAAATAAGTCAATGGAAAGGAAGTTTGGAAGATAAAGGAAGTCTAGGGAAGAAGGCTAGGAAGTCAAGGGAAGAGAAAGAAGGAAAATCACCAAGTTTGAGGGCCTAGACTGTATATAGCTAGAATTTTTATTCTCTTAAGTGATGAGGAATCACAGCTTAATATCCTTTTGAGAGGTAAAGAGGAAGAACTTGAGTTTACCTTCATGTTGGGAGTAGAGAAAAGGAAGTTGATTTAAGGGAAGCATAAAACAATCAGGTTGTAAAAACTGTCTTATTTACTTTTAGGGAAAGCTAATCCCTATTGTAGGCAGCTAAGTTGCATGATGGAAACAGTGCTGGACCCAGAGTCAGGAAGACTCATCTTCCAGAGTTCAAATTTGGCTTCAAGCATTTATTGGCTGGGTGGTCCTGGGAAAGTAATTTAACCTTGTTTGCCTGAATTTCCTCAAATGTAAAATAAACTAGAGAAAGAAATAGCAGATTATTCCACTGTCTTTGCCAAGGAAACCTTAAATAGGCTCATAAAAAACAAAACACATCTGAAAAAAACATTCAATAATCACAACAACAACAAATAACAACAATCCCTGTTGGAGAAAGCTAGACAACAAGCAAGCAAACAAGCAAGCAAGCAAGAAAGAAAAGAAGGAAGGAAGGAAGGAAGGAAGGAAGGAAGGAAGGAAGGAAGGAAGGAAGGAAGGAAGGAAGGAAGGAAGGAAAAAAGAAAGAGTTGTGCCTTGCCCAAAGTCACACAAGTTAAAAATAAAGTATCAAAACTGAGTATGAAAATGAAGTCTTTTGAAGGCCCCTTCCAGACCTGATATTATGTATCCTCCTTGTTCTTTGAGAATACTTCAAAAGCTTTGCTAATAGAGCAACTATTCTCACCAATATTTTCAAGAAAGAGAAGTTTAAAAAAAATGATGATTATGTTTGTCTTCTGAGGACTAGTTTAGTTGGACAAGAAAGACTCACTACTATGTTAGCCATAGGATGATGAATTCTTTAGTTACAACAACTCTCCAAAACTATTTACTCTGTTAGAAAGAAGCCATGATCCATGCTGGTCAAAGAGAGTAGTCACACTAATGAAATCACAAATCCTTGAAGTTTTGAAGCATGAGTAAATGATTTGAAATGCTGCCTGTCCCAGGGCTCTGGGGGTGGGATGGGGTGTGCATTTTGGTAGGCAGCCTAAAAACATGGAATTTTTAAGTAAATCACAAATGCTCCATATTCCTGAGTGAAGCTGCCATCTTTGGGTAAATGAAGGAAACATAAAGAGACATAGGAGCCTTCTAGTAGCTCCAAATTTTACATCAGAAAAGTTATTAATTAGTTGAATAATCTTAGGTAAGAAGCAAATCTCTCTGGACCATCTCATATATAAAATGGAAGTAATAAGGCTTGCCTTACTTATCTCACAAGATATTGGTGGAAATAAAATGAGGCAACTAGCATGAAAGTAAAATTTAGAAACATTTTAATAGTAATAAGTATTACAGAAAGATATATCGATTAGAAAATCCTGGCCCATTACTAGTAGATACCTACTCAAAAATAATTCTAATAGATGTACTATACTATTTCTCTTGGGGTTAGGAAGAGAGGTAAGTACATTTTCTTTAATAAATACAGGTGAATTTTAGCATTTCAGAAGCTAGCATGTCATGAGGGAGTGGTCAAGTAAATCATGAGATACTTTCAATAAATAAGGAAAATATATACTTAAAAATGCGAGCTAAGCTAAAGTCCTTCTCTAGCATAAGCTAATCCTATGATTACAGTGGAATAGGTCTATTTAGAAGTCCCTGTTTTATGTTATTCCTTTAAGAATGTGAGTGGCAATAGTTCTTAGCCACAGAAACAATGAAAAAAGGATCAAAAAGAGTCATTTTCCCAATGAACCACCCCAGAGCAGACATTTTCTCCTCTTCCGAGGCATGTTAAATTGAGTGCTTTGTTTCCCAGCATGATGTCCAAAAGCTTTCATAGTTTTCTGTGGGCATATTTATGTTAGCAGCAAAAGACGAGAGCCTCTCCAGCAGCTCATCTTTTCAAAGTAATTTACTTTCTCTTCTCTGCTGTCTATACTTGCTATGCATCCTTCTTTGGGGCAATTCAGTCATTTACTGAAACTCCCCTTAGTCCCCTTCCTATCACTATTCCCCATTTCCTTACATTTCTAAAATTGGTAAGAGAGGGAAAGTAGCAGGAGTAAGGGAATAAGTAGGCTTTCCCCACTAAAATCATGATATGAGAAGAGTCTACTACAGCACATTTCCTGATTATATGAATTGTAATACATTTCAGTTCTCCATGTGCCCAACTCCACAAAGAATAATTGCAAATAATAGAATCCCAATCATATTCCAGACATCTGCAGGTCTAGTTTTCACTGTTTCCCCCACCCCAGCTAATATTTGTTTTGCACTTTAAAGTTTATAAAATACTTTAAAATATTATATAATTTCTCTTCACAACTCTTGAAGGTAGGTGCTATTATTATCTCCATTTTAGAGATGAGGACAATGAGAATGAGAGGGTTGCATGCCTTGCCCAGGTTCAAGCAAGTGCCCAAGGCCATATTGGAAACTAGGTGCTCTTGACTCAAGATCAATACTCTTTCCACTATACTACCTAGCTACAATAGAAATATAAGCTTAAAAAGACAATTCAGTTCATAAATTTGAGGTAATGATGACACTAAGAAGATTTCCCCCAAATCCTCCCTAGCAGTATCACCAGTGATACAAAAATATGACTGAAAACAATGAATTTATTCAGGAAATTATTTTTATTATTCTTCAAGGTCACTTTCTGATTAAGCTAGTTCTTAATGAACTAAACAGTGTCTCAGCAATTTGTTAGAGTATTAGGATGTTCCACTCAGAGAGATGCTATTATTGGTATTCTGTTGGAGAAGCTACAGATCAAGTAATTTAGCCATAGCTAAATTAGAACTAGCATGAGTATTCCTGACTCCCTGGTAATGACCCTGAAGCAGTGGGCCTGCCCTTTAGAATTATCTGCATAAAATCAACAGGGACTCGCAGTGACCCCACCATCGAAGAAGCCCCTATAGATTTTAGAACAGAAATCTCTGTTTTATCAGGGCAGGCAGAGCCATCAATGAGTTCAGACAACTGTCAGTTATCAGTCTTACTTCCTATACAGTATTTCACATTTTAATTTAAGGATCATTTTGTAGATGTTTCCTTCCCTGCTAATTAGATGGTTCCAGTGCTATTTTAGGATAAGTAGCAGTCAGAAGTATGGGAGCTTTGTTAATGTTTTTAGTAGAAGAGACAGTTTTCAGCACCATAAAATAAGAGAGAAAAGAAATCTGTCATGGCATGTTTTTAGCTCTCTTGATTAGAAGTCAGATTGCTTTCCTTCTTTACTGCATTGGTAGCATCACTCATTGGACCTGGCAGTAATGTCCCTATCACAAACTGATTCTTGGAGTGGGAGCAATAAGCCAGATGATGTGCCAATTTTTGAACAATAAGTTGGGTTTTCTGGCATTTCTTGAACAGATTTGCATCCACTGCCACTTTTTCTTCTGTTGCTCCTGGGCAACATACACAGAATACAAAGTTGTGCCATCTGAGGTTCTACGGATACAACATTACATGGGGAATGAAATAGCCTACTTGAAACAGATTCATCCCGGGTGTGAGTAATGGTTGTTGTAGAATAAATGCTATCGAGCTATGTTCAAAAAGATTTGAGAAAATGGGACACTGTGAGACATTGAACTTTATTCTAGAAGCAGTTCATATATAGAGGCACTTGAAAATCAAGGTCTGAAAAATGTGAGAATGTGAATGAGAAGAACTTTTGTTTTAGGGTTGTTATCATATGTCTACAACAACAAAAATCAACTAAACAAAGTTTATGTAATTTGGGTATGATGCTGATCATTTTAATCAAAATAATTTTGTTAAAACAAGGTATTGAAAAGACCCTATCATGAACTCAGAAACTATTCTTCCTCCTCCACAATTATTTGCATGTTGTCGAATCTAGTATGGATAATAGTGATGATATTTCTGTGATTGTATTGAAAGTACAAATCAAATGTATTTTGTGGAGCCTATGTAATCTTAAAATTACATTTCATGTGTTTTCAGTGCCTTCCATCAAATGAGATCAGATTTTCTAACAAATTTTACAACTTCCAAAAGAATGAAAATATATTTAATCTTCTAAAAGTATTCATACTTTCATGGGCAGGATTTCATATCTGTGTATTTCTCAGACTATAAAGCTCAGTTATTAGGGTTTTAAAATTTTTCCCATTAATAGAATTTCAGTTATAATTCTGAGTAAACTATATCATGATAAAATAATGGCTCATTTAGGCAGAAGGTCATAATTCTGTTGCACTCAAAACAAAGTTATAAAATTGTCAGCTTGAATCACTGAAATATTTATATTTGTCTGGAAAAAGCACATTATTTTTCAGAATCTCCTGTGATTCTACCCCATCTTCACTTGGAAATATATTCATGTTCCTATGTAACTGATAAAAATATTCACTTATTATTTACACAAATACAAGGTAATTATTTTGAAAGTTTTATTATAATTAATGAGGTAGGTACAGCAAGAATCAAACCCTGCTTTCCTTTATCCATTTTCCTTTTCATCAAAGACCGCCCCCCTTCCCCGCCTTGCTCTTATCCCCTTGCCCTCCTACTTCTATGTTGGGTAGGACAGTATATACATATACATATTCAATGTGGATGTAAGTGTGGTTAAAGTGTTGTCAATCTTCCCACCATTTTCCCTTAAATAATAAATAATAAAAGTTTTTTTTTGCATTCATCTTTTATATGAGATAATTTTCCCATTCTTTATTTGTCATCCCACCCTTTCCCAGAGTATCCCTCTTTCTTACCTGTCCATTTAATTTCAATCATCCCAATATAATTTATTCATTCCCATGCCTTTATTCTACAGAGAATTCTAACTTCCATTATTATGATAAAGTTCTTAGACGTTTCTTGTATCATTTTCCCATAGAAAACAGTTTAATCTTATTGAGTCCCTTATGATTTCTTTTTTATATTTACCTTTGTTATGCTTTTCTTGAACCCTGAATTGAAAACCCAAATTTTATTCAGTTGTGATCTTTTCATAAACAATACTTGAAAGTCCTCCAAATCATTAATATCTCTTTCCCCTTGAAGAATTACATTCATTTTTGCTGAGCAGAATATTCCTGGTTGTAATCCCAGCTCTTCTGACTTCTGGAACATAATATCCCAAGCCTTCTTCTCCTGAAATTCAGTAGCTGCTTACTTCTGTGATCCACACTGTGATTCCATGGTTATTTAAATGGTTTCTTTCTGGGTGTTTGAATTATTTTCTCTTTAATCTAGGACTTGTTGGATTTTACTATAAAGTTTCTGGTAGTTTTTATTTGGAGATCTCAGGAGATGATAAGGGGATTCTTTGAATTTCCAGTTTATTCTTTAGTTCTAGGATATTGGGGCACTTTTCTTTTATAATTTTTTGAAACATAATATCTAGGTTCCATTTCTGTTCATGACTTCCAGTGAGTCCAACAATTCTTAAATTATCTCTCCTCAATCTGTTTTCCAGATCTGTTAATTTTCTCATAGTATTTTTCACACTTTCTTCTATTTTTTTCCCTGAGATTTTGTTTGTTTCCTGATATTTCATGGAGTCTTTAGCTTAGACTTGCCTGTTTCTTCTATCTTAATCTTCTCCTTAAACTGTACAATCTAATGGCATTGGCCTTCTTATTCTCATAGTATTCCATCTCATCTGACTGTTCATAGTGCTGGCTCAGTGGATGTGATTAGGTTTCCAGATCTGCTTTTTCTCCCTCTTTTTTTTCTTTATTATAAGGGATAAATTTATTACAAGCAAAGGAAGAAAGAAATAGTAGTGAAGGTTAATAAGAAAAAAACATATATCCACATATTTTAAACATAGTAGTTTTAAAGAAGATATAACAAATATATCCACCTCCTCACACTGGGGAGGCAGGGAATTTTTAAAAGGCCTGTGATATTAGTATATCAATCTACTGAGGGACTTTTTATACCAATATAAACCTTCAATTTTTTGCAAATTATAGTCCAATAATGAAATTTCGTGCACTGAAAGCTTAAACAACTTATCTATAGTCACATGATTAATTATGTACATAATATGGATTTGAAACTGGTCTTTCTGATTCTTAGACTAACTGAATCAAATACTATATGCTATCTCTCAAAAGATAATATCCTTATTTTTAGACAATACCAATTTATTGTATTGTAGGTCTTATTTTTTAAGGGATAATTCAATCTGGATATCAAAGGATATTTGAGCTGATTTTCAAAAATTGTCATGATATTAAAAATATATAATATTCCCATTTTACTATTGTAAAGAAGGACAAACTTTACATTTACCTTTGATAATTACTTTTACTTTTTAACAATAGGTAGCATTTATATAACATTATCTCAATTTATCTTATTAATAACCTTTTGAGGTAGGTACCATTATTATGTCCAGTTTTAAGATGAGAAATTTACATTGTTTGCCCAAAGTTTTCCATGTAGGAAATAGCTGAAATAAAATTTGGACTCATACTTTTTTGACTTTAAATCAAATAGTGTATCATTCTATATCGTCTATGTGCAAAATCAGAATAGATATAGCAATTTACATAGTGCAATGAGATTGGATTTGGAATCAGAAGACATTTGGTTCAATTCTAGTCACGCCTAGATTGCATAGCCTGAACAAGCCACCCAATTAACTTTTATTCCTCTGTTTTTCCACATGGCACAATAAAGTGACACTATTTGACACAATTGATGCCATAAATGGTCTTAGAATATAGTCAGGTATATTTAATGCCAATAGCACACTATTAATGAATAGAAATGAACAAAATGAAATTATAAAGAACATTTAATATGTGAGGGAAATGCTTTGAAATTATGATTACCAGATCACCTTTGGCATTTTGACTTCTTTGGAAAATAGGCAGTGAATTGATTAAATGACCCAGGTCTTTGTTTAAAAATTAATCTAAATATCAATTCTGCTTACTGACATATTAGCCTTCACTAATATCTGTCTTCTGACATTATAGTTGTAAATGAAAGGAGAAAATCATAGACAAATGAAGAAATACATTTGCCCTCAGGTCACAATCCTATGCTGTCATTTCAGTTATCAAAGTTGGACTTCAACTATCAACCTCAAGTTAATGTCTCAAGAATATTGATAATTACTCCAATTCTGCCCTGTGGGATTATTGTTAATCAACAAACCTAAATATGACCACAACCCTCACTAATAAAGTAAAGTGTAAATAAGAGGAATAGGGAGATAAATCAAATAGCAAATGTGAATATGCATAGAATATATATGCATAGAAATATGCAAAAAAAATCCAAGCAGCTAAATGCTGCAATGGAATGAGCATTGGTCCTGGAGTCAAGAAGACCTAAGTTTAAATCTGCCATAAAACATTCCTGTTTGTGTGATCCTGAGCAAGTCTGTTTGCCTCAGTTCCTCATCTGTAAAATGAGTTGGAGAAAGAAATGGAAAATCATTCCATTATCTCTACCAAGAAAATTCCAAAAGATGGTTGCAAAAAGTTGGACATATCTAAAATGACTGAACAACAATATAGTATAGTAGTAGTCTCTCGGTGATCGAGAATGACTATTGTCTTTGTGCAGTTTCATCTACGGTGTACCCTCATGTGGCTTTGGAGTCCAAAGGCTGAGGCGCACAGTGTGTGGCACATGGGGCATGGGACACCAGTTGTTACGGGAGGTGCGGTTGTGGCCTGGTGTCGGCGTTCACGCGCAGCAGCAAGACGTTGACTCGCTCATCTTCAAAGGTGGCGGCGGCATGGTGAATGTGAGTTCGCCAGCTGCTTCTGTCAGAGGCAGCGAGTTCTAGTTGCTTTGGTGTAATGCCAGCCCACTTCAAGTTGGACTTTAGCTGATCCTTGAATCTTTTCTTTGCTCAGCCTTGTTTCCTGAGTTCAGCTGACAGCTCACCATAGAATACCTGTCTTGGTATTCGCTGTGGGTCCATGTGGATGACGTGTCCAGACCATCGTAGCTGGGTTTGGAGGACCATGACTTCGATTCTGGTGGAGTTGGCTCTGTCGAGGACTTCCTGGTTGGTGATTCGGTCCTGCCATCAGATCCTCATGATTGACCGGAGGGAGCATTGGTGGAATTGCTCCAGCTGCTTCATGTGCTTCTGGTACAGTGTCCATGTCTCACAACTGTACAGGAGCGAGCTGAGGACCACTGCATTATACACTTTGAGCTTCGTCGCAGTGCTTATACCTCTGTGTTGGAGGACTTTGGAGCACAGCCACCCGAGTGCCTGGCTGCCCTTTTGGATCCTGGCATTAATCTCGTGGTCTAGGGACCCGTCGTTGGCGATGGTGCTGCCCAGGTACTTGAAAGTGTTGATGTTAGAAAGCTTCGTGCTGTTGATTGTAATGCACGGCTGGTTAGTTGGCCTCCCTGGTGCAGGTTGGTACAGCACCTCTGTTTTGCTGAGGCTGATAGTCAGGCCAAACAGTTTTGTTGCGGTAGAGAAGCTGTCCACAATGGTTTGGAGATGATTTTCTTGGTGGGCCATCAGAGCACAGTCATCTGCAAAGAGAGCTTCCAGGATGAGTCTCTCTGTTGTCTTTGTTTTTGCAGTCAGGCGGCGAAGGTCAAATAGTGAGCCATCCAGTCGGTATTTGATATAGACGCCCAGGTCTAGATCCATCACAGCATGTCGTAATACTTGGTTGAAAAATAGGTTGAATAGTACCAGAGCGAGGACACAGCCTTGTTTCACGCCATTGGAGATGTTGAAGTGATCGGAAGTCTCTCCACTAGCTAGGACTTCCCCTGTCATGTCGACATGAAAGAGCTGGATCAGTTTGATGAATTTTGCTGGGCAACCGAGCTTGCAGAGGATCACCCACAATGAGTCCCTGTTCACTGTGTCGAACACCTTTGTCAAGTCTATGAAGACAATATAGAGACTCAGGTTCTGCTCAAGGTATTTTTCCTGCATTTGCCTCAACATGAAGACCATGTCGATGGTGCTGCGATCTGGTCGGAAGCCACATTGTGATTCAGGCAGGTTCTGCTCGGAAACAGATGACAGGAGTCTGTTGAGTATAACACGGGCGAGGATCTTTCTGGCAGTGGAGAGTAGTGAGATGCCTCTGTAGTTGTCACAGGCCGCTCATGAGCCTTTGTTCTTGTATAGGGCTATGATGGAGGCATCTCTGAGTTCTGGGGGCATGTCTTCCTCTTCCCATATGCTGGTCAGCACTATGTGGAATGCCTGGAGCGCCTTTCCATTTAAGGCCTTGTACACATCCGTTGGGATCCCGTCTTTACCGGGTGCCTTGCCTGCACTCATTTGTTTAATGGCTTTTTGGACTTCCTCTATTGAAGGAGGGACGTCAAGTTGTTCAATGCAGCGGTTTTGGGGGATCTGGTCAAGGGCTCTTTGGTCGACTGAAGAGGGTCAGTTGAGAAGCTGACTGATGTGTTCCTTCCACCTGTTGCTGATGCCTTTTTTATCTTTTATGAGAGTGTCACTGTCAGAGGATAGCAAGGGAGTGGTGGTGGGTTTTAATGGCCCATAGACAGTCTTGAGGGCACTGAAAAATTGTTTGTAGTTTTTCGTATCAGCAAAGCACTGGATTTCTTCTGCCTTTTTTTCCCACTATCGGTCTTGCATCTTCCTGATCTCACACTGTGCCATGGCTTGGAGAGACTTGAGTCTGTCCTTTTTAGGAGCAGAGTTTGGGTTATTTTGCCACTCCATAAAGGCTTTGTTCTTCTTGCTCAATAGGTCTTCAATAGGAGTGTTGTTCTCCTGGAACCAGTCCTGGTGGTTGCGTTGTTTGGGGCCTAGGACTGCCTTTGATGTTTCCTTCACTGCGTCTCTGAACTGGTTCCATTTCTTGGTTGAGCTTCCAGTGAATGGTCCCTTGGCAGACAGCTTGTTGTCCAGGCAACAATAGCAATAAAGTAAAAAAAAGTGTAAAACCTAAAATACCTTATTAAAAAAATCATTACTTTCTCCAATTTAGGTGAATAGAAAGAATTTAATTATCTTTTTATAACCTCATACCTACATGTTAGGTGAATCTCTCATTTAACACTAAAACAACTAGATTTTAAGAAACAAACTTAAAGTACTAAATAATTTTTGAAAAAGCCTTACCTTCTGCCTTAGAATCAATATTCTATATCAGTTCCAAGGCAAAAGAATGGTAAGAGCTAGACAATGATGGGGAGAGAGGAGGGGATAAGTGACTTGCCCAGAATCACATAGCTGGGAAGTGTCTGAGGTCAAATTTGAACCCAGGACTTTCTGTATCTAGGCCTGGTTCTCAATCCACTGAGATGCCCAGTTGCCCCCAACTAAATAAATGTTTGCATCAAAAATTAAAAAAAGCTTTGGAATTTTTGTTTTAATCAGGTTATATTAACATAATCTAATTAAGTGTATATGGTATGATAGGCACTGTGGCTAATTCTAGGGATTCAAAAAATGCAAAAATTAAAAAGAAAGATAGTCCTTGCTCTCAAGGAGTTCACATACTAATGGGAGAGTATTAAGATTAAAATTAATATACAATAACTAAAGTATTATATTTTAAAAGTTTTAATCATAATAACTAAAGTAAAAGAACTACCTGAACTCAGTCCAGTCTCATGTAAAAGAGAGCTCGAGAGAGGTGGAGCCTCAGAATTTATACCAACATGACCATGCAAAGTGGTGGAGAGATTAAATGGAATTTTGGGAAATACTAAGGGACTTCTGTGGGATGAAGTTCAAAGGTTCAAAATCTTCATTTATACAGAGAGATTAGTCAAACAACTATGAAGTGAAAACACACAGAGAAAAAGCAAAGTGAGATATTTTTGAACTTGAATGACCTGAATTCCTTTTTTTTTTTTGTCTTCATTCCATAGCACAAAATTCAGAGAAAAATTAGTAGATATCTAATTGATGCAAAGTACACTCTAGAAAACTTTTATCCTAAAGTTATTTTTTTCCCACCAGAATTATCTGAATTTACTTTCTACATAGTCTAAATTGATTCAGTCATGAAAATTCCCTTTAATTTCCTACAGTAGTCATAATGTAAAACAAACTATCATCTTCTCAGCCTAATAATATAAGTGATTTAAACAATTTATATAGAAATTATTTATCTAGAATGTGCAGAAAATTAGTTCAAGGCCTTGGTTGCTGTAGAAATCAGCAAAAACTTTTTTTATCCACTAATGGTGAGGTTATTAATCTGTTATCATGAAGAATGAGGAATACAATGGAATTTAGAAATTATACACTAAGATAGTGACACCAACATAGAGTTGTGATATTAGTGAGTTTGAGGCTTTGCTATTTGCTACCCAAAATATAGCCAGAATATGGCCCTTTCTTCACTAACTTGTCACATGTATTTCAATAGTTTCATTATTTATATATCTTATAGATATTTACTTGCAGTTCATTGTGAGCTTTTATAGGTGAGAATTTATGATTTACAGTATTTACTATGGTGCCATAATGGCTTTATTATGCAGACACAGTTATGGTAATAAAACTCCAGTATTGCCTCACCTTGAGAGTCACACACTATTTTGCTGAGCCTTTTATCATAGTTCTTTTGACTCTGGCCACAGATACAATTCCCCTGCAGTGCAGGGTTCTAGGGGTTTTTCAGTTCCCATTGGAAGATGTGATACAATTCTCCTTCTCCCTGCTCTCGATGTAATGGTTTCGGGAATCAGATCTCAACATCAGAGGTTATTTTTGTTGAATGTCAGAGACTAGCCTATGTGTCCAGTCACAGTGAGAAATCCTTTTACAATGAAGATATGCCTTATCCCAATGACATTTCAGGAAATGAAATTCAAATTTTCTGGCAGTCGGCTGTACTTTTTTGGGAGACAGCTTCTTCCAAATTTTCTTGCATCATATAAAAAAAGGTCAACTGTGCATGAAAGGGGAGAATGATCATTTATCATACTTCTCTCTCTGATAATCCCCTAATGGTTAACATAATCAAAAGGGTTTCACCCTGAGTCATTGTCCTCTGCTTGGTTTTCAATGTTTCAATGCTAAGTTACCCTTAATAATCACAAAGATAAATCTCTATGAAATAGACCATATTGATCTTCTTTCTTTTTAGTATTCACTTTCATATGCTGTGTAAATACATCTCTCAGAGAGAACCTGAGAAGAAATTCTTTCTTCATGGAGTGTAAGACTGTTTGTAAGTCATTCTGTCTAATATTTACATCGTGAAAGTTAAAGATATCTAAAAGTTGTAAATAAAAGCTTAGTTACTTCATGACAAAACACCAGAAGAGGAACATGTCCCTTTGACATTCTCTGCGCAATATTTTATATAAGGTGAACAACACTGAACTCATCATAGTATTTGGCTAGATTTTTATAACTATAAACTAAATGGCAAAACATTTTTCTCCCTTGGCAATTTTTTTACAGAACTCCACAAGTGGTTAGATATGATGCACAATATGGCAGGAGACTTCCATTTGCCAGATGCTGGACTCAGCCCTAGGTATAGAAAAACATGCAAAGTCCTTAACCTAAAGAAGCTTATATTTTGCTGGGCAGGAACATTCCATCCACAATAAGTACATACTGGAGACTAGGGGCTGAGGGCCATCAAGCCACGATGTTTTGACACAGTCACTCATGGAAACCAGGAGATCACAAAGTTGCTCCTTGGAAGGATGGAGACATCTACTTAGCCCCCTTCTGTGTGACTTCTCCCACTAACATCCCTTACTATTGAAATTTCTATGAATATTGTTCTCTCCCTAGCTTCAGGAAAAATAATATGAGAGCGAAATACTTGCAGGATTAATACTAAAGTTCCACATTATCCCCCCAGAATACCACCAAAAGATCATACTTATAAAACCAAACCTAAAAGATTGTTATGGGTTAACTTCTGCTTATACATATAACTTCTAACAAAGTGGGGCTCATTCCCCACTCCTATGCACAGAACAAATTCTTCTAAGCCTACAGTACATCTATTACCTTAGGGAGAGGCTAGTATAGTACATCATGCCTCAGTGACTTGATTTACCACTAAAATCTATCTTGCAAACTCCCCATGAATCATAAGACCCTTTGATCCCTTAACTTGGTTGCAGTGTTTGTCGATTGTCTTCTAGAACTTCTGATTGATTATCTATTTTTATTAAAAGTAACAAATGATTTTCTTTGATTGTATGTAAATCCAAGCACCTCACAGGTTAATGAAAAAACTGACCTCTAACTACGCTGCCTGTGACAAAGTCATTTATCTTTTGCAAAAGCTTTGTGTATGCTGACAAAATCAATAGTAACAATAAAAGTATATAGAATGATCACAGAATGTTAATCATACAATTTGTTAAAAGTAAATGTATTACTTATCTAATTATCTGCATTTGAACATGTATGTTGAATAACGTAGCTGTGTGCCAAAAAAGCATGTAATCCTTGGGGTATAAAAATAAACAACCCTGGGCCTAGTGGAAGCAGTTCCATGCAAAGCTTGGTCCCAGGCTGATATACATAGCTGTCTTCTATCACTCAATTTCACATTGGTCATCACACCTAGCTGAGGACCCTTGAAGCCATGAACAAGGCAGGCCCTGAACTTCTGGCACCAAGGTAGATGACATCTAAAGATTTTGTTAACTAAAGATTTTATAAGATGTGGGTAAAGAAGGGGGATACCTCAAGCTTAGTGGTAAGCTTTACAAAACTACAGAAAAGGAAGATGGAATGTTGATTTGAGGAGTAACAAACAGGCCCATTTGAATGGCGCATGATTGGAAAAAATATGAAATTGGGCTATAGATGTGCTTTCATTTCAGTTTTTCAGTATTTTTTCTAATTTTTTCTAATTTCTAATTTTTTCTCATTTAATAAATTTCAGTATTTTAAGCTAGAAGCCTAGTTATAACAATAAGAAAGAGGGTATGTTATTCTTGTATAAATGCATTTATTATATACTTAATTAGAATAACTAGTATTAAAATAGAAACTCAGTTATACTCCAAAAGGGGTAAAAGGTAAAATTGGAAAAAAGGAAAACAAATAGGTAAAAATTGAGGGGAGGAAATCTAACAGTATTTCTATGACTAGATATCTTTTACATCAGTAACAAAGGAGGCATCATAAATATTCTTCAATATCACAATCCCCAGTGAATCAAATAAAGAAATGGAAGTGCCCCTAAAATGGGAGACAGATGGCTTTATCTGCATATGTATAGAAGGTATCTGGCAGGTTGCATGGCTGGCATCAGAGTGAACCTTGAAGGCTAATGCAAAAAAGAACCTAATTGGAAATGATTGCTAGGTAGTGGTCAATGTCTGACTAGGTGGCTTGGAGCTTGGAACAGGTCTACTCAGTCAAAGATTCTCTTCCTTAGAATATAAACAACATAGGACAAAATTTTGATGTGTCCCTTTTTATAGCATTATTTAGGAGGAATATCAGCTTCCATGTTGTTATATATCAAAGGTTGTGTATTTCAGGGCATCTGCATTGTGCAGACTTTGGGGAATATTCATGGTAGACTTAAAAAGGTGGTTGAGCTGTTCCTTAGCAGCAGGATATTTTGTGAATGCCATGGCTCATTATATCAGGGAGGAACTGGAGGAAGTTGCAAGGAGAATGAGTCAGATGAAGTGACTTCAATGTTTCTAGGATAAGGTGATGGAAGAAACCAATAAGAAGGTTCAATGGCTGAGAGGGCGACACAGCAAAGGACTGTGGAGTGCTTAGGGCCTGTTGGAGCACAAAGGACAACATGGCCATCCAATGCAGCTGAGGAAGTCTCCAGGTGTAACGATTTTTCTTGCCAATGGACCCAGGCTTCCAACACCAAGAGAGTGGGACTGTCTCTGTGCATCGACTTTTCCACTTAAATCTCCTTCATGCACAAGTGTCTGTGCACACTCATCAATCATAGATGAAAACGCACAAAGACAATCATCATCCTCGGTTACCGAAAGACTACTACTATCAGCTTCCATGTTGTTATATGTTTTCTGCTGTTCAAAACAATTACATTGGAGACATTTCAAGAACATCAAATAAAGGTGTGCATATTACCAATCTGGACCTTCACTGAGGATCCCACACAGGGAGGAGTATTTCTGCAGAAGTCTATAAAATGGCCAAGATTTGACATCAAACCCTTATTGGAGTTCAAGGGAAGGATAGGTTTTAGGAGGTGAAGCAAGGAACACTAAGTGAGTGGCAGTGTGGGGAGAGCATCAGTCTTATCTCAGATCACAGGATTGGTCTTGTGTATGATGTTTATTTCCCCTTAGATATTTTTATTATAACTAACCTTTTGCCATGATGGACAATTGATGAGTGTGCTAAAAGCCTTATCAGATGTGCTGTGGTTCTCATTTTCCTGTTCCTGCTCTTGCTCATCACTTAGTCCTTCTGGAGGAAGGAGGCAAAAGTTAGAATTTCTGGTCTTCATTATATTCCACATGTTTTGTCACTCCTTTAAGAGACTGTTAAATGTTTTGGCTATGTATTTTTTCTTCTGTCTTTTTAGCTTAGGGTTCCTCTAGCCCTACCCTTCATAAATCTTCCGAGTTTAGCATTGTCTAATAAAAGCTACAAATCCATTTAAATAATGAAAAGTACATGGGATGAAGGTTGAGTTCATTATTCCCCTAAAAGGCAAAGAAGCTATCCCTAAGACATGATTGCCTAATAGGACCAAGATTCATGCTGTTTCTACATTAGTGTAGCTTCCTGGTGGCCTCAGATCATATTGACTGCAAAGATTTGGCATCACCAAATGTATCAAAAGGTCATCTAAATGTCTAAAAAGGCCCACCCACATGGAATGAGAACTCTTCAGATTTGGCAGATGTCTTAAGGCTGAGAAAGACATTGCACCCTGCCCTGCTGAACAGAGAATATAGTTTTTTGTTGTGATTCATGTTTGTTGATTTTAATAAAGCATTTTACTTGGCAGAGCAAAATGCAGCCTCAATATCTTTCTTCCAATATTGTCTCCCATGCATATGTTAAACTCACATTGGATTCCTTGATAAATAAATGTAAGAATAGATAACTGTAAATGTAGCAATAGATAAATTGTTTAATGATCCTCTGCATGCTGCTATTAAGTAAGGCAGAATGAAGCGAGACATATGCTTTTCGTATGTCTTGGCTACTCTCATAGAGAATTTCTTATTTATGATCCAAAGGAAGAGTAATTGCTTATAGATGGTGAAGTTCTCAAGATGTTCCTGTCTGTGGACATCATTTTGCTAATTGTATCAAGCCCAAGAACACCGAAGATTCTCCTAGAAGAAATCTATAACCACTCAAAAGAAATTTAGCTAAGTCCATGCAAATGGATTAAGAATTTCTATTGCCCATACAAGATCTGAAGTTAGATAGGCTGTCTTTGGTGTATTAGTATAATTAATTTAGACACTAAAAATAAACTGGTTCCAGAATTAATATGATGGGATGGGGGAAAAGAGACTGAATCGCAGTTAGGGAATATAGAGCACTAAAAATATTTCTAATCTTATACTTAAAGCAAAATCTCATCATTTTATAATTCTAATATTCTTCTGGTGTTACAAGTTGATTATGGATCCTGAAATACTATAATCTCTGAAGAATCCAAAGTGAGGGTCCCCCCAAAAAGCAATGAAAAGATGCCTTGTGACTAAATGGACTATAGCTGCTTACCAAGAACAAAGAATAAACTGTATGGAAGTAAAAGTGTAAAAAATTTTATAAAATAGATGAACAGCTAGAAAAAGAAGTCAGTCAGTCCTATAGTGAAATCAGAGAATAACAGTCAAGCCATTTGTTGTATTGACCTATGTCTGATGTAAAAAGACCTAGAACAAAGCCTCTAGCATATTTGGTGGAAACCCTGTGGAGGATTTCTGGAAGGACATCAATAAAAGTCACAAGGGATAAGAAGTTGTGTATGAATTGTGATCTGCATCACTGGGGGAGTAGGGGTATTTACATCAAGATTTCACAGATCCATTGAAGTGTTTAAGAACAATCCATTACAAAGCCTATTTTTGCTATAACTATCTCTGTGTATTCCTTCTCTCTGGCTCTCTCTCTGAATCTCTCTCTCTTTCTCTATGTTTTTGTGTCTCTCTCTGTCTCTAACTCTTGCTCTTTCCACATACCATAGAAGTAATATTTAACATCACTGAATTTGATTAAAAACTCATTCAGAGAAATTATGTCTTAAGAGGGGATTAGTTAGGATTTGCATATGGAAACAATAAAAGAGATATTTTCTTCAGGGTCATTGAAATAATCTTAATATATTTTGATTAGTGAAAAATATGGCATAGTAAATAAAATTATAGAATATGAAGAATGCCAAAGCAGAAGACTAATGAACATAGTAAAGAGAGTTAAAATAATATTAATGTGTCAGTGAAAAGAAATTGGAATCTGGAGTCAGGAGACCTGGTTTCAAATCCTATCTGTCATGTAACTTGCATAAGTAATAAAGGAAGCTAGATCAAGTCACTTCATCTCCTTTGAGACTCATATCTTCATCTGAAAAATGAAAGCATTGGAGTAGATGATCTCAAAAGTCACATAGTCAGGGATGTGCTGATAAATGTTTAACAACTAGCTCTCCAAAAGCAATTTTTAAAATGTACAAAGGACACATTATTAAATTGAATAGGTTTTATTAACATTTTCTCTTTTAGTCTAGACAATCAACAATGAGATAAATAAATATATACATCTTTTCTTTGTCCTGCTTGCCAAATTCTGAGTTGTAACAGATTATACTGAAATTTTAACAGCTGGAGCTTGTAAGCAGCTGCAACTGCCTTTAGCAAACACTAACGTAGTATGGCTTTGAATGATCATGTGATCTTACTAAAGATTTCAAAAATTATAGCTATTTGGTTCTCAAACTTTTTTCCCCCTTCACAAAACGGTGTTTTTTGGCTTGAGGAATCATGACACTGAACATGTGAATTGAACTAGAGAAGAGTACTATGACTCTTGTAAGCCATTTGCTTTCAATAGGGGCAGCCATTTTGAGGGAATTATTTTTGAGATGAAGATTGAAAATATCCCTATGTGTGGAGTGAAATTCTGGCTTTGGACAGCATCCTCAGAAAGGAGGGGGAAATGCTACCTGGGCATAGGTAGCAAGCTCACAAGGGATGGGGGAAAGGGGGCATGGATGAGGCATACTACCTGGGCATAGGTAGCATGCTCCCCAGGGGTGGGTTTGTAGGGTGAGGGAATACTTGACTGTGCATGGGCAGCATCCCTCACAAAGGTAGGGGTTGGGGGAGGGAGAGAGGAGGGAGAGAGAGAGGGAAAGAGAGGGAGGGAGAGAGGGAGTGAGAAAGTGGGGAAGTTAGAGATAGGGAAGAGGGGGTGAAATGGGGAAGCAGAGTGGGGAGAGAGAGGGAGGGAGAAGGAATGAGAGGAGGGGTGAGAGAGAGAGGGAGTGAGAGACTGAGGGAGTTAGAAAGAAGGGAGAGAATAGGGGAGAGAGAGGGAGAAGAGAGAGGGAATGAGAGAAAGAGAGAGAAGGGGAGAGTGAGTGAGAGAGAGAGAGACTACATAGTCGATGCCTGTTTGCTCAGCTTTTATAGAGATCCAACTCAATGCTATCTCTACTTTCCCATCATCTGTATCTTATTTTTACTCTCCTTCTATCCTGTTCAATCCTTTCCCAGTGCTTCTGACATGTCTAAGTATATGGGAATATTCCTTAGGTTTGCAGTCATAGTCATTGTTAAGGCAACATCCCATCATATTCAACTCACACATTTGCCATCTGTCTATGTGTAGTCCTACTAACTGCCCTAATAATGACAAAATTCTCTCTCCCCATCTACAGACATATACATTTTAACCATACTGAACCTCTTATAATTTATTTTTCTTGTTTACTTTTTAAACTTCTCTTGAATCTTCTATTTGGGAGTCAAAGTTTCTTTTCATCAGGAATGCTTGAGCATCTATTTCAATGAATACCCATTTCCTCCCTAAAACATTATACTCAGTTTTTTCTAGATAATAGCTTCTTGGTTGTAATTATAGCTCCTTTGGCCTCCAGAATATTATATTCCAGACCCTCTAATCGTTTAATGTAAAAGCTGCTAAACATTGTGTTATCCAGACTGAGGCTCTGTTATAGGTGTTCAGTGAACATTTGAACTTTGCTCATTAGAATTGGCTCAAAGAGGGAAGAACACACACAATCAATTGAGTAGAGAAATCTATTTTACCCTTCAGAAAAATAAGGAGTGAGTAGTGAAGAGAGAATTTGATGTGAGAGATATAGTAGAGATTGAAAGTAAAAATTAGCAAATGTCTGGATATATGGAGTCAGTGAGAATGAGGAATCAAGAATAACACAAAGTTTAAAAAAAAGATGATTTACTGAGAGGAATGGTACTGCTTTCAAAAGAACAAGGGACATTTGGTATAGAGGCAGGTGGGAAGAAGAAGACAATGAGTTCTGCTTTGTACTTATTGAATTTAAAAGTCTCTAGAACATTCAGGTTAAAAAAAATCAACATTTGATGCAAGACTGAAGTTCAGGGAATAGACCTAGGTTAGATATGAAACTGGAAGTCACCTACTGGGATGGTCTGTAAATTTAGGAGAAATAAAGGGAACACCAGGAAAGAGAAAGTCAAGAAAAGAAGAGAAAAAAGGTATGAGTCAGAGCCTTGGGGCACATTCACAGTTGGGAGTAGAGAAAGATACCTTAAAATCTCCAGAGAATTCATAGTTCCTTCTTATTCAAACATTGTATAAAGGATGCTGTGAAATTATAAGAAAATATAGAGGAGAGTTCCTCTGGCCAAGTAGGCATATTTGGATTGTCATTTGTATAAATAGAAGAAACAGTTGCATTTGCTTAAATGTTTATTCATATAAAATAGTTTATGAAATAATTATGTCAAAAAGAATTCATACACTTCCTAATGTGCTTAACATTTTGTAGGAAAGAATTATAATCATAAAGAGAAAATCTAGTTATAAAAGGAATAATATATAATGTTTTTTAATAAAATATAGCCACATCATAGGAAAATAGAATTTAAGATTGAAAGGGACCTTACAGAATATCTACTCCAACCCCATCACTTTGAACAAGCTAATTTAAAATGGTATTATAATTATGGGTCTTCATAGAACAGCTCTTGTTTATTTTATATAACTAATAATAAAATGTAATAGGCAAAATGATCTGCCACTCTCAGGAAATAAGACAGCATCCAAGGAACACTATACATGATGAAACTAGATGGTCTCCAAGGAAACTGAAGAGTGTATAATCCTTCAACCTTTGGATGAATCATAATCTTCTAATTTTAGATAGATTTGAGATCTTATTTTCCTAAAGTAAGAATTTTCAATCAATTCATGGAAATTCTCAAAGTATTTTATAAAATATATATGTTCTATTTAGGTGAAAATAATAAAGCAAAACTATTATTGTAAAGTTAATTATAGAAAATTAATTTTTATTTATTAATGACAAAAGATAGTTTCTTTTCAATGTCCTTAGCTACTATTTTTTGTTTAAAGTTTCATATTACCCTGTTTCTAATGTCCCTTTGAAAAAGATTATATTTCACAGTAATGAACAATGACTATCACTGTATTATACAATTTTAAATTATAATCTAATGTTTCCTTTTTGTAGTAGTTATTATTTCTCTCTTGTGCTTTTCAAATGTAGGGACTGTAAATTACAAGGTGCAAAATAAGCACTGTGTTGGCCTCCCATTGTCTCTAGTGCTTGTGAAGTCAAAGAATCTATAGGTTTTTGTGTAGCAGGAAATGAACAAACCAAAGACCAACTTCCGGCATAAACAAAGGAAAAAAAAATAAAGCTTTGAGGCAATCATCTCAATAATTTAAGGATTTCATTTTAAAAGATTTTGGATTATGGAGACCTTGCCATGATGTGTTAAATACACAATCATTTGAAAGTATCAATAAGCACATTCATTTCAGTTGACTTTCTGTAATGAAAGTGGAAGATTTTTCAGATGTGCACATTTTGTAGGCTGCAAGGGGCAGGTTAAGATCAGAGCAGGTAAAATCACCTAAATCCATTTGGTATTCATACACCCTATTCTTAGAGTCTCGGAGCCCATTAACACAGCTTACCAGTGTATATCCCCATGGTACCTTAATTAAGTAAGTAGGAATAAAGCCAGGTGACATAACACATATCCAAAATGCATTACTTGAGATTGGTTTTCATTTGCAACCAGATCTGATGTTTCAGAGGATGAACCATTTACATTGATTCCAAATAGTGGTTAGTGTCATGTTATTTTATGTCCAAGTACACACAGCTTAAGGAAAGATTTTTTGTAAAATATAGAATGGATTTCTCATAGACTTTTAAAAAGTACCTAAATTTCACAAGAAGCATATTTTCTCTACATGTTATAATGCTTTTTCTATATTTTATAGCTATATTTTAAGTTGCAGTCAGTAGAAATCAGGTTTTCAGGCTATATTATTGTGAGAATAAAATTAGATACTTTTCTAGTATGTTTTGCCTGTCTGAAACTTCTATATAAATGCTAGTTATTGTTATTAGTGTACAAATACTGATTTAAATGAAGTAGGTTCAATCATTTGTTTGGATATTTTTATATAGGTCACATTTCTCAATAAAATAGAATTTGACAAAATAAGTTATTTACTTTTCAATTTCTCCATAACAAGTTATAAATTAGAAGGAAAGTTTTTTTTTCTTTTTATCTAGTTTATTTAGAATCACAGAAATACAGAATCTTCAGAAATAGAAGGGAAATGGGAGAAAATATCTTCTAGCCTCTTGTTCAAATTTGCAAATTTCTTCTCCACTGTCTTCTAGAAGTTGCTATGTAGCTTTTGGTTAAACAAACCCTTAATGAGGGCTTCCATCATGAGGCTTCCTATTTCAGCTCTGCAAAAGTTTAATTGGTGAGCAATTCTTTCTCATATTAAGTAAAAATCTGTTTTCCTATAATCTCTATCCATTTCTGTATTCTGCCTTACAGAGATATGCAGAATAAACCCTTTGAAATGTTTAAAATAGCTATCATGCCTCCCTTAAGACTTCCATTAAACAGATATTTCTTTCACAGTTGAAAAATTAACATTTTCCTTTAAAATTTATTATGACTTCAAATTCTATAGCTCTTGAGTCTGAGCATAAACAAGACAGAAAGTTAGGAGGTTTTCAACTTTATGAATAACCCTATTCTCTTAATTAAGAGTATTAGATGGTAAATAAAACAATAAAATAAATCTGATAATTCCAAGAAAACCAAATCATATAAGGAACTCAGAAGAAGCAATTTAATTTTTTATCTTTTTCCAAATAAGTTTCATGGATTTCTTTTTTTTTTTTTGGATCAGTTCTGTTTCATATATATCCTTTTATCCCACTAAACACTCCATTTTGACACAATAAATAACCAAAAAAATCCAATTCTGTGACTGTTATCTGACAATGCATACAATATTCTGTCATACTAGTCCCTTTTCTGTAGTGAAGTAGGAAGTATGTTCATTATCTTTTCTCTAAAACCATAATTGTTTTTCTTCATTACTTGGAGTTCCTTTTACTGATGAAGCCACTTATTAACTTTAAAGCATTTTACAAACAACTTAACCTCTTTAATAAATTGGTTTATGATAGATCTCAATGGAATGCTTTAGGCTCAGCCACTGGTATCAACAGTAAATTGGGAACACTGCAATGAGTGGTATGATTGTTGTAAGAGGCACATAGATTTATCAGTGACCCAAGTGGTTATTTTAGTTGGCTATTTAGGAATGGAATAAAATGTGTATGTCATAATTCTCTTAAATCTTCCACAATACCTATCACTGCTGGACTTTAAATTAATTAGATGTTCAATAAATATCAATTGGTTAAAAATAATTAAAACTTAGTGTTACTGCCAATAACACTGTAGTGCTCACACACTCTATAAACTGACTTACTCATCAACAAATGACACTGTACATTAAAAATAATATATTAGATGGTAATAGACTAGAAGAAATTTGAGGAATGATAATAGTCATCTAATCCAGGAACTGCCACATTTTACAAAGGAAGTAACTTCGACCCCAATATGTTAGGCGCAGAACTAATTGGTAGTTGGGTCAGAGCCTTGAGATCTGATCTATCTTTGAATATAATTCTTTTTCTGCAAATGCCTTCATTTTGCAAAAACAAGCACTGCCAGAAGTTTTAAGGGTGATCAGTCTTACTTCTTCCAGTAGAAGTCTTTACAAAGTAAAGACAAGATTAGATAGCCAAGGGCTAAAATGAAACCCTTTTAAAATGGATAGCAATATAAATAAAGTATATCACAGCCCATTAACTCCCAAGGACAAGTTGATTGAGTTAGAAAGTGACTGGCTCAACTTATAGACATTTAAAATCATTTGAAAACAGATGTTTTATTTATTTTGTTCCATTTCAGTTATTTGCAAGATTAGATTTTATTTCAAGTTAAACCTGGCAAATGGCAGAGTTTGTAATAGTCCCAGATTCTGATACTTTGTAGTGAATCTTTTTCTGTTCCTACCAGTCATAGCAGGGCCATAAGTCCTAGGTAGTATGAAAGTTGGGCCAGTGGTATACCAATGATCATATATTGTTTAACATATAGAAACAATGTTAATGATTGGATAAAACCTCCCCTGGCAAAGAAACAACTTTTTTCATAACTGGCTTCCTTTCATTCTCGTTTCTACCACTAGAGAATATCAGATTCTCTCTTTAGAAAAACTATTAACTTCAGCAGATGTTCATTGCTTCTTTCAAGCATTCTGATCTTTAGAAGTATGGCTAGAATTGCTTATGTGCCGCAGGAGATGCCATTTAATTAATTCAGCAAGCAAGCATTTATTAAATACCTACTATGTGCCAGAGTACTGTGTAAATGTTATTTATACATACATACATACAAAACCTCATATATATACACACAATAAACAAATGCATATATATTATAATATATTACACATATATACACAAGTAAAGATGAAAATTTAGGGGAGACTGCGGCAGGTAGAAATTAGTTTCTCTCAGCAAGGAGTATTATATTTTTAGAGGTTTATTAAGGATTAAGGATTAAAGAAAATACAGAATAAGGAAAATGTGCCTAGGCCAGAGGCCTAGACAAGACCTCACCTACATTATGGAAAGAGCCACGTCTGCTCCAAAACGGAAGTCCAAAAGAGAGAGAGACCTCAAAAGCCTTTGCAATCAGCTTAAGTACCTTCTCGATCTCGCCCACCTCAGAATTCCGTGAGATTACAAAGCATTTTTGGGGAAGTGGAACAAGGACTTGTGGGGATTGAAGTCTTTACACAAAGAAAGTTTTATATAGGTGCATGTACATGTTCATCTACATGAATATAAATATTAATGCACACACAAATGTTTATATATGTAAATGATATGGTATAATATATATATAATTATAAATACATGTTTGCATATTATGTAGAACATTATTTTATATACATATGAATATATAGATTTAGATAGGCACTTTCCTCTAGAGACAGATAAATAGAAATATGCCCTACCACCCTCTCCCATAAGGCAGGACTAAGTTACAGAAGAAAACTAACAATTAATTAAGGGGGATCAGGAATGCCTTCAGAGAGGAAGAAGCACCTGAGATGAGTCATGAAAAAAGTGAGAGCTTACAAAAGATAAACAGAATGAACCTAACAGGCATGGGGAAATCAGTCAAAGAGATCTGAAAGAGGAACTGTTGAACCCATCCATTGTGATGACTAATGACTCTAAGGCAAAGTGCTAAAATGCAGGCTTATATAATGTTTCTCATGCCACATTTCATAGCATCACATTTTTTGAGGGACAACATAATATCTACTTATTTTCATTACCTGTAATCACAGTGAGATATAACAAAAACAATTTGTTGTTCTTATTCATAGAGATAGCTGTGGAATTGAGTTTGAAATCTGAAAGAATTAGGTTAAAAATCTGATTTTGGCATTTATTGGCCACATCACCACCAGCAAGTTATTGAACTTCTATGTGCCTTAACAGCTCAATAAGTATCTATCCTCATGGGAGGATATAGAGAGGCGTACTATATGAATGGTATCACAAATCCATCAAGTATTTCCAATATTTTACCTATATGGAAAGAACTGAACGCCAACATACCTTGAAATACAATAATTTCCTGGATGATTTTTAACTTTACAGATTTCTCTATTTCCTAAGAATGATTCGCACCAAGTGCCATAGACCCCCCAAATCCTAAAAAATCTCTCTTCTTTTAATTAATAGGCATATAAGAGCCATTGGCAATACTTGCCTGGGAGCTTAGTGTTAGCCGATGTCTATTTCTTGTCAGAAAATCCAGAGAAATACTTTTAATATCTTGGCTCAGAGTTTGCATTTATGTTTCACAATAGTTTCCTTAAAAATAACCAGCTTTCCTTTTATTTTTTATTTTCCAAAATCTATTTAGATTTCTTTCTCTCCCCTGAGGGAGCAATATTATATCAAAGAACATGAAGAATTGAAGAAACTTCATATGGGGAGTGGAGTGGGTAAATTACCTCCAGCATTTTATTATCTTTTTTTACAAAAACTCAAAGCACTTCTATATTACTTATATTATCCCACACTTAGCTTATGCAAAGTAAATGCCATCACTTAATTTCCTTTCAAAGATGATCAGTTGACAAGAAGAGAGCTAAAAAAATATGTTTTGGTAATGTCCAATAACAAAGACAAATCGTGGAGGAAAAAAAATATATATATATATATTTCATCATTATACTGTAGTTTACAGTTTCTTAAGTACTTTCCTCAAAAGAAATAAGTTGGTGAAGTAGATAAGCAAGTGTGCCTATACTTTTTGTTTTACTGATGAAGAAACTGAGTTTCAGAAAGGTTAAATGGCACACAGCTGTTCAGACATAGAGCCAAGGCTCTAAATCAGGTCTTTTATCTCTAGTGTTCTTTCTACCACATTCCCCAGCTCTCATGAATATTTACATGACTAAAGAACAAGTAAGGTCCTAGGCAACAACAGAAAAAATATTTTTTTCCATGTGTTCCTAAGCAGGAATTTATTTTTTCAAGTAATTCTACAAAATGTCCTATTATATTCCAGAACATATACAGATTATTTTTAACTTTAAGTGACAGATGCCTTAGGTACATTACTTATTGACAAGCATGTAAAAAGAAAAAACAATGTTGAATTTTTAATTTGTTCTAAGCAATTTCCATGCAGAAATTATTCTCTAAATACATGTCAGAGCGCTTAGAGCCAAGAAGGAACTTTGAGCTCACCTAGTCCAACCTCCTTTATTTTATAGAAAGAAACAAAGGCTCAGAGAACTTAAGTGAATTAATATGTCTCATGTCAAGTCAATAGGTCAAGACTAAAACCTAGTACTTCATCATCTTTCTCTAAGATCCTCTTAAAATTCACACATACCCAGAAACATAAAAGGAACACCAGAACATGTACACACAGACACACACATTTTTTTTTTTAAACTTAAGATGTGACTTAATTATTCCTTGGTGAAATTCCTTAAATCTCTCAGAGGAAGTACCTTTGGATCTTCCTTAAGTGTTAAAAAAGGGATTCATTTGAAAGCAAATCCCAGAACTCCTTTTCACAGAATTTATTATCTACCTGAAAGAATATTTACTTTAACAGGAACTGTTGGCATTATATGTTTAGTTTTAGTTCCAAACATTATAACAATCTCCAAAGAATAGAAATTCTCAACCTAATTGCAATGAAAGGCTCAAGATGAGAATAAGCAGTCCGAAACATATTACAAAGCAGTATTTGCAAAGTGAATTAAACTATATTATGAAAAATCATATGTTTGAAAAGGAAGAAAGTAACACATGGCAAGAGAGAGAGACTGGACAGCCATGCACTCTGCTGGTTTTCTCATATTGTCATTGGGTGATCACTCTCTTGTAAACTTGTTAGAGAACATGGATAAGGATCACAAATTATGTTCTGTTGTGACTGAGTCATTATCTGGGTCTTAGAAGCAATACTCAAATTGAGATCTTTATCCATGGAAGTATTGAAATATTGAATATTCCCTAGCAAGATGGTGAAATGTCACGAGAAATTTATTTTTGTAAAAAATTCAGGTATCTCATAAACCCCTTTTTTATTATTACATTTGGAAAAAAATGTTATATTGACTTGCTTCCCAAGAACTCATGCTTGTCATACAAAACATGATCGAATGGAATAGGTATTTTAAGCTAGCTCCCCAAACTAAGCAAACTGTTATATTTTATTTTGTTCTGTAATCACAAAGACAAGGAGTCTGTAAGGGTAAAAAAAATTTTTTTAAATCCACATACACAAAATTAAAAATAACCCTATAAATGATGACTTCTGGGTATTTGGGATGGTATTTATTAGCTTTCCAAAAGGCGAGCAAAGCATTTTTTCATAACCTCAATCTTTTGTCATAGAATGGTGAAATAAATGGAAAACACCACCAGTGTTCAGAAAGAAAACTGTCCTAGAAGACTCTTCCTTCCTGTCTCTCTGTCAGGATTTTAATATCAGTCTCTGAGGTTCAGGAGGGTCCCACTTTAATAAGTGTAAGGACATGTGAAGGTTTTATAAAGAAAACCAAGCCATTCTGCCTTCAATCAGTTTTGCCACTGTTCCTCTCTACATCTTCCCTTCACTTTCCTCTGATAATTACATTATTCTCTTTTGTTTTCCTGGACCACAACATTACAACACACTAATGGATCAGGCTTATTTCCTTCCATGTTATGCCTAATACTGCATAAGTGTTTGTTTACAAAGGCAGTTGTCTTAAAAATAGAACAGAGGAAGGATAAAGAGCAAAAGACCAATTCTATTATCTAGCATCATTAGCGGTTAGATTTATTGGCACAGAAAGTAGGATATTGCTGACAACAGCTTTGGTGGAGCCAGATCTGTTTAGCCTAGTGCTTGAGGGGGCCTGGTATGCGTGTGACAGGGAATGAGAAGATGCTATTTGATTTGCAGCTATTACCTGACTTAAAAGACAATGTGTAGGCCCATAAATAAAGACAAATCATTATTACAGTGCAGCAACAGGACAGAATTGTTAAAAGGAAAGGCTTAGATTTCAGCCAGCTCTAGGATTATGGAACATATAACAAACAGTGATTTGAATAAATTATTTTTACTGGCAGGCCTTCTGTTCCATAAACATAATTGCTTTAAATGACTTCTAGGTGCCATGTTAAGATGTAGTTTTTAAATGTGGCTTTTCATATATTTAGTGGTTTAAAAAAATCAAGTCATATGGATGACTATTCTCTCCAGGAAACAAGTGCTTCTAGATTTCACATTTCCCTTTAGTCTGATTATTGAGAAACATGTCATTTCTCTCAAGAAAGCTTACATTCTCCTGGGGGATACAAAATGTAATCAAATTAGTAAATGTAAAACAGTTTGAAAAAGGAGACAGTAGTAACCATTAGGAGGAGCAGGGAAGGCTTTCCAGCATAGAGGATAATACGGTAACTGAACCAATTCGCACGGATGAAGAGGGAATTGATTCCAGGACTGTACAAAGACAGCAAAACTGTAACATTGCATTCTCCTATGATATTAATGGAATTAAATAATTAACACAATATTCCCCAGATAGAGCAAATTGTGCATCTTCTGCAAGAAATTCCTCTACTATTTAGGTTTCTCTCTAAACATTTTCCCTGACAGAGGCAAACACCTATGACAAGTCACATTCGACTTTTATGTCTCACTTCATATTGCTAGAACATTCTCAAACATTTCACTCTCATTATAGACTTGTTTTCTTTCCATGGCTCTGTTTTTCTTACTCCTTCAAATTCTCCAATATGTTTATGTCCTAAATCAATATTGCCTATTGGAACCATGTTTCTCTTCTTGGCAAAGTGACCCAAATCTTGGTCACTGGAGCAGTTTCTGGGCTCCTTTTGCCTTCTCATTGTGGCAATGGCTTTATATCAATTGAACTTCTTTATGAATTGTTTTTAATCAATGTCATTATACATTTCCTTTATCCATTTTTTTCTTTCTGGCTTCATTAGGTTCTTGTTGGGATAGGCGATGTTGGATGTCACAGTATCTCCTCATTTTACTCGTCTTTCTTTTAGTTTGGAATTAACCCTTTCTCTAACTAGCTTATGGATTGACCATATATAGATGATTCAGAAGCATCCCTCACTAGACTAACTAGTTCCCAAGAAGAACATGTGTGTCATCCCCTTGTTTGGCTGTAATGTCCTTATTTCTTCTGATTTAACTAATAACAAAAACACTAATGTTGATGTTTTGCATCCTATAGTAGCACATCAATAGGTTAGTTAAAGGAAAAAAAGACATTACTCATAAGAATCAAGAGTTAAATTTGAGATTGCAAAATAGTATTAAAAGTCTTTGATTTTTACTTCTGGCTGCTCCTTTTTTCACCACTATCTGAATATCATCAAAGAAATGGAAGAGGATACTTGTATTTTGTTTGTTTGTTTCATGGTTGAAATACCTCACCTATTCGAAATATATTTTATGGCACCTTAGGGAATATATGTATAGCTGTGGATCTAACAGTAAGGCAGCATGATAAAAAGTGCTAGAATTGTAGTTACACCACTGGAGTTCAAATACTAGAAGTAGTGATAGCTGATTTATTCTTAACTTATTAGCATTATAGCCTTAAGTAAGTCATTAAACCTCTCACAGTTTTCATTATTGTATCTTTAAAATGAAAATGATATTTCTACTTCTTATATGTAGGATATATATGTGAAAGAACTTAAGAAAACTTTAAAAATTATATAAACTCATTTAATACTATTTCACAGTCCTGAATAGTTCAAAAGACACTAGCCTTTTTTGTTGTTATCTTGTTTCCTCCTTTGCCATTTTTAGAGATTGTTTTGATTTCATGATTATGGCAGATTCTAGCACTTTCAGGAAATCAAGTCATTTCTAAGGACAAAAAAAAATATTAAGATTTTGTAAAAATCAGACTTTATTTAAAATCCTCTTTTATTGTACTAAATTTTTGTGTTTATTATATTCCTATTGATTTTGACTTGGAATTTTAATGAATTGACATAGTATTTATAAACATTTATATATTAATATATTCTCTTAATTAAAAATGTTTGTGTCTATATGCATGCATAAATTTTATGATGATATAATTTACAGGGATTCTTTTATGATCAACATAGATGACAATAAATAGATTTGGTAGTAAAGTATATTGAGAATACTGTATGTGTTTTGTTTCTTTGTACTCGTGGGCTCAGTGATTATTATCACTAGATGATATATAGAGGGTGTCTTCCTTATCGTTTTCCTCTGCACTTTTTCCTACTCAAGGTGATTTCTAAACATTATAATACACAATCTAAGAGAACAACACTGTACTTTTGCTACAGGAAATCAAATTTAGTTATTAATGTCTTAGAAGACTTTTCTATAAAATTTCCTACAAGGAATTTTTGGGAAAGATTTCTAAAAATAATCTAACCCAAACTCCTAATTTAAAAAAATAACATTTTGTTTTGATAACACAGAAATACCTTGACAATCACCTAAAATTCCCCCTATGAGTTACTTTCCTTAAAAATATCTAGCTCAGCACTATTTAACAGAAAAGAGAGAGACTCTACCTCTGAATTACTTTATATCTGATTCACAAATAATTGATATTATGGTGCAAAACTAACAATTGTTTTGACCAGAGTTTATTGTTTCATGATGTTTTACCTTATTAATACTGCATTACATATTTTTTCTTGAAAATTTTATTAAATTAATTAATTTAGGGTATTTTTCAATGTTTACAAGATTCTTGTTCTTTGCTTCCCCCATCCCACCTCTGTCCCTTAGCTGACGCGCAATTTTACTGGGTTTTCCTGTGTTATTGATCAAGATTTTTTTCCATATTGTTGATATTTTTACTAGCGTGATCATTTAGAGTCTACATCCCCAATCATATCCCCATTAACCCATGTGATCAAGGAATTGTTTTTCTTCTGTGTTTCTATTCCCACAGTTCTTCCTCTGGATGTGGATGATGTTCTTTCTCATAGTCTCAGAATTGTCCTGGAACATTGCATTGCTGCTAGTAGAGAAGTCCATTACATCCAACTACCAAAAACTTTTTTACTGAATTAGAAAGAACCATAACAAAGTTCATTTAGAAGAACAAAAAAAAATCAATAATATCAAGGGAAATAATGAAAAAATGTGAAGGAAGGGGGCCTAGCAGTACCAGATCTTAAACTGCACTATAAAGCAGTGGTCATCAAAACAATATGGTACTGGCTAAGAGACAGAAGAGAGGATCAGTGGAATAGACTTGAGGTAAGTGACCTTAGCAAAAAAGTCAATGTAAACCCAAAGATCCTAGCTTTTTGGACAAAAATCCACTATTTGACAAAAACCCTGGGAAAATTGGAAAATAGTATGGGAGAAATTAGGTCTAGATCAACATCTAACACCGTACATCAAGATAAACTCAGAATGGGTCAATGACTTGAATATAAAGAAGGAAACTATAAGTAAATTAGGTGAACACAGAATATACCTGTTAGATCTTTGCATTACATATTGATTATTAAATGAAATGATTTTATGCTCATTTAACTTATTCTCACAAAAAATAATGTCATATAGAGAAAAAAACTTTCATAAAACAACTAACATTTTCTATTTTGCATCCTGTCAGTGAATCATTCAATCAACAACATTAATTAATTGCATACTTACTTTGCACCAGACCCTATGCTAGTTACTGCTGATACAAAAAAGGAAATAGGGCTTACCTTCAAGGAACTTATATTTCACTGGGGTAGGCAATATGTACACATTAAAGCATATACAACATGACATAAGGGGGAACATTTTTTGAAAACACCTACATCAGTTTTATCACTTAAAAGGAGAGGAAAATATATGCTCTTCTGAGAGTATAAGTAAATTTTCAGAGTTCTTTTATCTATAGCTCTGGCTGAATCTTCAAAAGATGATGTTTATAAGGAGGTAGCCAGTGTCTAGTTTACAAGAATGTCTTTATGACTTTTGTCAGAGTCCAGGGGTGTGTGTGTGTGTGGGGGGGCTAATCAATAACTGCAAACAACTGTGAGTTCTCTTCAACTCAGACACACAATGATTCTCACTCAGACTATATCAAATGGAATGAATGTGAAGCCTAGGCTTCCTTTTGTGATTTCTCTTGTGAGATTCATAACTGCATCTCCTATTGCTTCCAGAATATACCATCCTGGATGTCCCAATACCAAACTTAATATAAACAAAAACTAAACTTCTTCCTTCTGATTTCATTGGTTTTAGCTTTGGCAATTCTGGTTATTTAGAAATCTGTGCTCATAAGCTAAAGGATCATCATTTACTTTAGCATATTAGAATATATCAGATTGAATCAGTTACCAAGCCTTTACCTATCTCTATGATATTTTTTTCATAATAGAACTTTGCTTTCTATTCACACTGCCACCGAATTGTCCTTATTAACATTCAATTCCCTTCCAATACCCTCATTTTATCCCCAAAGAAAACTTAGTCCCAATATTGTAAAAAGATTTTCCAGGGACTTAAAAAAAAGCTTGTTAGCTTGCTGCAGAGCTTTGGGGACTGGAACCCAAACCTTCTTATTCTTTCATGAAATAACACTTCTAATTTTGTTTATTCCTATAAAAAGTCTTCATTGCAGGCTAAGAAATGAATATAATAATTAAGTGGGAAATTTAGGGACTTAACTAGCCAAAAGAGTTAATGATAAGAACAGACTAGTTAACCTATCTATTAGATATATTAGCACAAGGACAGAAGACTGGTATATAAGAAAAGAGTGGAAGGTCAAACAGTAAAAACTGTTTATAACAGAATGCATTAAAGTTCCAAGCAAGAAACAAAAGGAAATAAAATTCCCAGATTTCAGAGTGTTGGAGATATTTCTGTGTTATCATGCAGCCTCATCAATGAACTACCCTCCAAAGACTTGCCCAACAGTTATAGTTGTTGTTTGGGGATTTAAAAACAAACAGTAATGATGTGATGGGAAGAATACCAAATGTGTGAGATTCTTTAGAGAACAACTGGTTTGATTGTTTGTTTTTGTTTTGGTTTGTTTTTGTTTTTGCCTTTCTCTGTATTCCCAGCACTTAGCACAGTTCTGGGCATTAGTAGAAGATTAATAAATGTGAAATGCTTGCTGACTTGACTTGACTTGTAATCAGAAGGTTTGGACTTGAAGCCAAGATATCTAGTTCTGTCATTGAGCAAGTCTCTTTACTACTCTGTCCTTAGTTTCTTCACCTATACAGAAAAGAGATTAAACCAGATGACCTCTAAGATCCCTTTCAGCTCCAAATCTAAAATTCTATAAGAAAACATTTAGTTTAATTTCATAATGTAACATGGTGACCGTAGACCTTTCAGGATTAAGACATGCTAGCTTTTGAAAACATGTAATTATTATTTCATTTAAAAATATTTTCCTATGATTATATGATTCATATTCCCTTCCTCCCTTCTTTCCTCCCCACTCCCAGAACTGACAAGCAAATCCACTGTGTTATACATGTATTATCACTAAGAACATAAGAAACACTAGCTTTTAATGGCACTGCTTTGAAAAAGTTTCACTTCCATAGCCATAGCCATGTTTAGCTATTGTCATATACTTTAAAAAATAGATTAGGGGTGAGTAGTACCTATGTGGCTCAGTAGATAGTCAGGCCTGGAAAAGGGAGGTCCTGGGTTCAATTCTGACCTCAGACACTTCCTTGCTGTTTGACCCTGGGACAAGTCACTTACCATTCATTTCCTAGCTCTTCTGCCTTAGAACCAATATATGCTATTGATTCTAAAATGGAAGGTAAAGGTTTTTCTAAAAAAAATCCAAGAAATAGATTAGAGGTAAGGTAAGGAAAAGAACAATTCATCATACTGTCTATTATCTCTCAAATAATGAGTAAAATAAAACCAAATCCTCTGATGCTGCTACCAGACACATTTATAATATGATATTGTATTGTAAGGACTATGAATTGAAATATATTTCAAAAATACTAAATTTTAATTGATCCTTCCAAAATTAAATGATTAATATACTGGAATCAGATGCCAATGTAACAGTAAAAGCTAAAGTATTGTAGGGTCTAGAGGAGAGATTTGGCTCCTGGAGGGCTTCACTTTGAAGGCAGTGTTAAACCAATATTGACATTTAACAGAGACTACTAGGAAGCTGGAAAGGACCATTCTCTGAAACTGTCCTAATAGATAAAGGTTAAGTATCTGAATCTTTCATGGTGGAATACATATTAGATGATTATGAAAGGATCACTTGATGATAAGCATGATCTGATAAAAATGCTAGCCGGGTTTAATAAAAGACAGTATTCTCATTCCCGTCATTTGATCTCTTCTTTGAGCATACTGAATTTACTTCATAAGGTCCAGAATCTATAAATGGTGGGGGTAACCTTTTTAATCAAGCATCCACTTGTACAAAGGAAAAAAAAATAAAGGGTCACATAAAAAGCAATTTAATTCACTTTCTTTAGTTTCCTTTTCAGAAAGAAAAAAATGTATGTGTATATATGTATTGAGATCTATATGAACCACACACTGTACAAGTAAGGATGGATTTAAAAATATGCTTATTCATTGACTTGTTCAGGTAGAAAGGTCATGTTTATTTTATATTCCCTTGCTAATAGGGATTTATATGAAGTCTAAAGGAAAAAAATGTATAACACAAACCTGAAAAAATATTCTTCTCTCCTCTTTAATTAATCACTACAGAAAAAGATTTGATTGAAAAACCATGATACTCAATGTCAGGAGTCAGGAGTTCGGATCTTTCCACTCAATAGCTAGCTAGCTTTATGACTGATTACTCTAAGTACTAGATTTCTTTGATTGCACAAATAAAAGGGTTTACTGCTTTCATATATCCTAGTCCCAATACTTTATGGAAAATAAAAAATCACCTGGAGAAATACAAATAAATGAAAATTTAAAAATGAAAATATATAAATAAATGAAAAAAAATTATGGCAAGTGGACACAATGTGATATAATGAATGGAGTACTAGGTTGGGGGTCAGGAAGACATATAATTTCTTAATACATAATCTATGTGACCTTGGTAGACCAGTTAACATCTATATGCCTATTCAATTTTCTAAGATATATTTCTTGGGTCATAAATGGTTTCTGATCTGTTGATAGACTACATTTCTCCAATGGGATTTTTTAATGCTGATTAAATCATGAACAGTTTGAGTACTAACCTGGAACAAGTTTTAGGACAGGGGACAACTTTTCCTGTCCTAATATCTGACAAACTGATAGGCATCTCCAACTTGAAATTCCCATAGATATCTCAATTTTAATATGACTTCCACAGAACTCATTTTCATTTCCTCTGAATCTTTCTTTCCTCTTTATTTATTTATATTGGTTGTGGAGACTGCAATTCTTCCAGACATCCAGGTTGAAACACAGCCAACCAATTTGGAAACTAATGCAATAGTTCAAATAGTAAGTGTTATGGCAGCTGTGAGGGTAAAGAGAAGGGCATAGATGTGAGAGATATTTTGGAAGTAAAAATGATGAGATCTGGCAAACTGATTAGACTGAGTTAAATACATGAAGTAAGAGATATAAAAACATTACAAGACTATATAGAACTTTAAGGTTTAGAAATGACTTCTATTCTCTCATTTGGTATTCATAAGTCTGGTGCAATAGATAACACTATTTGTGAACTTGGGTGTCTAGAAGGTTGGAAGTGCCCTCAATAGTAATAGGGAAGTTTAAAGAGAACTGGGTTTTGGTGAGGGAAAGAATGAAGTGTGATCTGTGATAAAGATCTCATCCATGAGTCTTCTCTCTGTGGGGCTGGCTCTATTCCTCACAAATCAAGAAGAAGGGAAATTCAGCCGTTAGTCACCAGTAATAGTTCTGGAGCATGGAGCCTACCATTCATAAATCACCTGATGAAGCCCTGAGGTGATATCATAACAAGAGATATATATGATTGAAAGGAGGAATTTTTCCCAATGGTAGCTACATAGCTACTGCTATGGCACCCTCATTGAAAAGGAGGAAGGCTGGAAGCTTACACATTTGGACAGAATGGGGCAATGTTGGGGAATAAGAATAGATGTGGTTGTCTCAGAGCCAAGGCTCATAAATGTTTGGTCATATGCCCCTTGTGTCAGGTCTATGGCTCCCACCTTAAAAAGCACTACCTTAGCCTTTTACAATATCCTCCCTAAAATTTCTCTCAGATGATGCAGTAACTCAGCAGTCTAATCCAACTTCCAAAGAATTTTCAGATTTGTAGTCCTAAAGCACTACTTGGTGTCACTTCCCTATTCAATAAGCTTCTGTGTTCTCTTGTTATCTAGAGAATAAATTACTAATTTCTCTGTTGGTCTGTAAAGTTCTTCACAATTTCTCTCCAATATGTCTCACACTGATTACCTTCCCCTGATGTATTTGTACATTACAACCAAAGCGGTTTACTTGCTCATGCCTATAGGGAAGTTTCTATATCCAGTTTAGGTAACTTGGTACAAGGCTGGCCCCATGCTTCCTCTCATCAAGTATATTTCTTGGAAACCCTACATTCCTTTAAAGCTCAGATGAACTCCCTTCTTACCCAAAAGGCCTTTCTTAATTACCCCCATTGTTTAGATAAATAGCCTTCCTAATCCTGGAAATTGCATCATATGAGTCATGTATATAGTTTGTATTTGCTTCTCTGTGTACAAACATAAACATAGATTTCTGTGTATATATTGTTTGCCCACAGTGGAATGGAAGGACTTTGAGGGAAGGGACTATTTTGTTTTTTATCTCTGCCTTCTCATTTTCCAAAGATTCTATCAGTGTAATTTCAATAATTCCAAACAGAATTTTTAAAAATGTAGTTTACAAGTAAAAAAATATAGCTATTAAGTACTTATTACTCACCAGAAACATCTTCTCAGTCCTCATGGATGTCATGGTCTAATTGCTAGGACAACAGGCAAACCACTTAATAAGATATATGCAGGGTAAATTGGAGGCAACTTCAAATGAAAGGCATTAGTACTAAAAGGGAATAGGAGTAAGGAAGGAGAGCATTTAGGAATAGGGGACAAATAATTAAAATGTTATAAGATATAGTATTTTATGTGACGAACAACAAGAAAGCTAAGGATGTTTAATTCCAATGGTTAAATTTACCCAAAGAATGGATTTTTTTTTCATTGAATTCTTCTTGGAAGTGAGAATGTCTAAGAAAGATTGCACATGCATCTAACACTTGAATTAGGACATTCTTAAAACTTAGCATTGCTAAGATATAGAATATAAATTAACTAGCCTACCATCCTTTGTAATATTTGTGTAGAGAAGGATATAATCTATTTATTGTTCATTTTCAGTTGGATCCAAATCTTTGTGATTGCATTGGTAGTTTTCTTGACAAAGATACTTTAGTGGTTTGCCATTTGCTCCTCCGGTTCATTTTATAAATAACAAACTGAGGGGGCATCTAGGTAGTTCAGTGGATTGAGAATCAGGCTTAGAGATGGGAGGTCCTAGGTTCAAATCTGGCCTTAGACACTTTCTAGCTATGTGACCCTGGGCAAGTCAGTTGACCCCCACTGTCTAGCCCTTACTACTCTTCTGACTTGGAACCAATACACAGTATTGATTCCAAGATGGTAGTTAAGGGTTTAGAAAAAAAATGACAAAATAAGGCCAATAGGGTTAAGTGACTTGTCCAGTGTCACACATCTAGTAAATGCTAGAGCCTAGATTTGAACTCATGAAAATGAGTCTTTTGATTTCAAAGCTCCCTGTTCTATCAATTGCATCATTTAGGAGCCACATATAATCTATAGCGATGTCTTACAAATTTAAAAGTTTAATCTCTTAGTTTACAAATCCTTATTAATAGTTTATGTTTCAAAAATGGACATTTTTGTGAGCCTCATTCTTTCTTACAATGCTTACTGAATGCTTCAGTTTGATAAAAGTGGTGTTAATCTAAAAATATACATTTATTTGTTTTCTGTTCATCTTCAATCTAGAATCTGGATTAAATAAAAAGCAAATTGATAAAAAGTGACTTTCAACTAATATATTAGAATATTGCTTATTTTTTCCTCACTCTATGATTGAGGGCTGCTTCTCTGACATATTGTTTCCCTAGGGATGTAGAAGAAAGAGCTCAGCTTATCAAATTAAGGTTCTGATCAGTTTCCCTTTCTCTGGTCTCTCGCCACACTATTATCCTCATATCTTCCACTCAGATGACTAAATGATCTCCCTAAAGTGCAAGTCAGGTCATGTCAATCCCTACATTTTTCTTAAGGCCTTACCTTCTGTCTTATGATCAATTCTAACATGGCAGAATGGGAAGGGGTAGTTAACTGGGTTTAGTGACTTGCCAAGATCATATACCTAGGAAGTACCTGAGGTCATATTTGAACTCAGTTCCTTTTAACTCCAGGCTTTTTATCCACTATGCAAACTCTCTGCCACTCAACTCTGACTTAATAAACTACATTGGTTCCCAATTTCCTCTAAGATAAAACACATCTAGAGTCCTGACATTTCCAGTCTCCTTACACTTTATTCCTTCCACATATTCTATTATCTAGATAAATTGGTCTTCTTGCTATTCCTTTTCCAACCAACACTCCACCTACTGTTTCTTTGCCCTTTGATTGATTGTCCTCCTACCTGGAATGTTCTTTCTCTTCAATTCCATCTTTTGACTTCCCTAATTTCCTCAAGAATAGTCTAGCATCAACCTTTTGTAAGAAACCTTCAGTAATGGCATTCCACACCCTTTACTTTTCTCTGAAATTCCCTCACATTTGCAATGTACATAGCTTGTTTGTGCATAAATGTTTGCATGTTATCTTTCTAATTAGAATGTGGGCTACCAAAGAACAGGGAGTGTATTTTCTTTAGGTTTTCTTTCTTTTTTTATCCTAGATCTTGGTACAATGATTGGCAAGTTATAAGCCTTTAATAGATGATTATTAATTTTTGAGGAGCAAAATACAGTAAAAAGAAGGAAAGGGAAATGATTCCTGAAAATAAAATCCTCACAGCAAAATAAAACAAAACAAAAACAGAAACAGAAAGTGAAAGAAATCAGCAATCAAAAGAAGAGACAATATAGTCATGTCTTTATTCTTGGTAAGTGAATGCAAGGATAATTTTCCAGGAAAAAAGGAATAGTAATACTATGACTAGAACCTAAGAAATAAATATAGAACAACTACCAGAGCTTTCATAGTAGTTCAGAAACTCAGTAAAAGATTTAAATATAGAGGACTGTGGATGGAAATCATAAAAGATAAAAGATAATAACAATTAAAATTTACAATAATTTGTAAGATTAATATCAATGGAGCTAGAAGCAAAATTATAAAATTTGAAATATTTACCTGTTATATTTAATAAAAGTCTGAAATCAAAAAATGTGAAAAAATAACATGCTTAGTAATAACACCCATAAGAGATAAAAAAAAAGAGTAACAATTTTTGGAAGAAAGTGACTATACATTCATTTGGGAATATTTGAAATAATAGTAGTAGATACCCTAGGTGGGTCATTAGATAAAACATCTGGCTTAGAGTAGGAAGACCTGAGTTCAAATCCAGCATCAGACAATTACTAGGTCTGTGACCATGCATGGACAAGTAATTTAATGCTGTTGACCTCAATTCCTCATCTGTGAAATGAGTTGTAGAAGGAAATGGCAAACCACTCTAGTATCTTTGCCAAGAAAACCTCAACTAAGGTAAGAAAACTCAGATGTGGCTGAAAACCAATTGTTTTGTTTTAAATAAACAAGGAATATGAAGATTCAGAGAAAAGTAGGCCAATGTGATAAGATAAAGAATGAAGAAAGTAGAACCGACAAAATAACTTTAATATAGTCATGTATATAAGAGCAACATTAAATCGTTGAACTAAGATTAATAAGCAACTGTGGTCTCTGAGAATAGATAATATAATAGACATCTTTCCTCTCACTTAAAGGAATGTAACATATAGTCTTGGAATGATTGCTTTATCAGTTGAATTTCATTAAGTAATTTTCTTTGTTGCAAAGGAGTAGATCCCTGATGGTTGAGAAGTATATCAGAAAAAGGACAATTTGTAAAAAGCATCAAGATCTCTCAAAATGCAAAGAAAAGTCAGTAGTAAGATAACTTTTTACATTTGGTAAAACAAACAATGATTATTGAACTACTACCTTGTCTATTGCTTTTTAAAAATTTCTTTATATTTCTTAAATTTAAGATCACAGTTTTTCTCAGTTCATTTAATGTTCCTTTTAAGCTATTAATTAACCTCCTGCTAACACACTCTCCTTGTCTTAATGCAATTCCTGAAATCATATTAGTTATTACTGTAGTAAAATGTGGCATTGTCAGAAAAGCACTTTTTTTTTTCAGAAGCCTAGGTCAGACATATTAAATTTCCTATGAGTAGATTTCAGGGATTGAATTGATTTGATCTAGCATACATAAACAGCAAAACTGAGTTGTTTGGGTGAACTTTGTCCCAAATTATGCTTTTATAATTTTCTCTTAACACTTGAAAGATTCTCAGGTTATTAGAAGAAAGACAGGAAACTGAGCTGAAAATGAAAAGGATATTTTTCTCTTAGTGATCAAGTTCTAGTAGCCCATATAATTCATAATTAGCCTGAATAATTTTTATCAACAAATTCTGTTTGAGTTAAAAATTTTATCTGACTTTCAAAATTGAATGCTTTGGGTAAGTAAGCTACCTATTCAGAAAAGTTTAGATCTTAGCAGTTGCCTCCTGAAATTGTATAAAAAATATGCATTTACAGTTAAAATTTGATAATATATTATCAAAAGAGATAACAAATGAAAATGTTTTGCAAAACTTAAAAAAACATAAATGGCACTTATAATAATTATTTTTTTCATTACATTTATGTCATGATTTTTAATTCCTGTTTCTAATCTATTTGGCATTTAGATGTTAGCTTCTTTATATATTTATCCTGTTTCCCTTATTAAGATTATGTGCCCCTTAAGAATAAAAACTAGTATATTATATCTGTTTGCATTTTTAAGACTTTTAAAAATTCCTTACATGTTAGGCAACCAATTTAGAGAAAAGGAGTAGTCCTGTATTCACACATTCTCATTGGTAAGTCCCTTAACCTCTCTGCACCTTGGTTTCCTAATTTGTAAAATAGGGATGACAAAACCTGTACTGCCAATCTCACTAAACTGTTGTGAAGAAAACCTCTGAAGACACTAAATTGCTACAGAAATGTGAAGGATGTAGATGATAAGGATATAGGTGATAATGTGATGTTTGACTCAGAGCTTTAGGGTCTAAATTCAATTATTTCTTCCTTATTCTAATTCTTTTTCAACCCATGAGCTGATTTTTTTTTTTTTTTTAGAGATGAAAGAAGAAAAATTGTTCAAACTACAGTAGTTTTCTCAGTGACTTCAGGAGGATTCAGAGAGATTTCCCACTGTTGCTCTGAAAACTTTACAGCTTAGTCACAAACCCACCCTTTACACAAAGGACCTCTTTTGTCTTCCTTATTTTTCCCAAAAGTAGAACATTTAGTCAATAGGAAACCAGCTGAATAATTATCTTGAGACCTCTTAGAGAGGCAAGAGCCTCACCTCACTGCATATAGAACAAACAGGCGAATTTCATTGCCTTTAATAATGTTAGGCCAAATTTGCTCCAGATAGCATTTAGCAGTTTTTAACACAAAATTTGTTTCAGAAAACGAATGGAAGGAAAATCCTGTATGGGATGAATGCATCAAGAGAGTTTCTCCAAAGTCGAATAGCTTAAAGAAACTTTAGAGAAATTGAGCAATTAGTTCAAAATACTTTCTATGGGTCAGTGAGTGAAAGACAATAATTCAACTCTTATTGAAGTGCCATCTCCTGACTCAAGTGTCTCAGCAGTAGGAATAAAGTGGAGATACAGGTGGTTAATTCTAGGAAGGTTTCATTTTGGGTTGCTAAGTTTTATTATTATTATTATTGGCACTAAAGTCAGCTATCCAAAGGAGGAGATTGACTTTAGTGTTGCCCTAGAAACACTGCAGTCAGGACATCAGGACATATTTAAGATTTTGTCTTTTCCATAAAGTGTTTTAACACTTGGAAAAAAAAAACCTAGAAAGATGAAAATAAAGAAGTTGCCCCATAGTGATTGTATTAGGACAGGGAGTGCACGGAGTCTATTTCGCTCCTGTAAGATGAGCTATGAGTGGGAAAGTTCATTTTGGGATGGAAATTACATTTAAGAATTACAGTTGGTGAAAGAGAAACCACTCTGGGAAGTCGCTGTGTTTCCTGTAGTTCATTTTAATTCTTATAGTTAGCAAACCAAAATACTATCAGGTCATAAGTCACAGCCACTTTTCAAATATGCTTTTATCAATGTGATGTAAATCTGTCTCCTGACTCTAAGAGTTTTCACTGGTCAAACCTCATACCTGAAATATGCTCTTTCCTCCATACCAGCTGCTGGCCTCACTGGCTTCTTTCAAGACCCAGGTACCATCCTGTCTAATACAAGAAGCTTTTTCTGATCTCTAATTTTAGGGCTTTCCCTCTTCATTTGTTCCTTAATTTATCCTGTATGTAGCTCATTTGTACATAGTTATTTACAAGCTGGCTCCCATATTAGACTGTGAGTTCCTAGAGAGCAGGCATTTCTTTTTGCCTTTTTTTGTATATTCCCGATGCTCAACATAGTTTCTGGCAAATAGTAGGCACTTAATAAATGTCTACTGACTGCCTGCAGTATAATGAGGTCATCAGGGAATGGCATAGAGAGTTAGACCCAGAAACTCCTATAACAAACCATCAGAGTCTATGTCTGGTATCTATTTCCATTTTATGTATCCTTATTTACTGGAAAAGATAAATCTAAACTGAAGGATTCTGCATCTTTGAAAACAATGCAGCATCACAGGTACCTGAATGAAGCTTACTGGGAGCCTGGCAAATAAGGCTGTGTGTCCAGTTTTAGCACTAGAGTTTATATAGAACTATTGCAACTTCAGTCCATTGTCAAACCAATAAACCCCAGTAAGTTAACCCAGCTTTATAATCATAATGAATCAAAAGACCCAAGAACAGCATCTAGCAATATAAGCAAGCTAAATTGTTAGCCCTAAGAGAGAAGAACCAAAAACTCACATAAACATAAAAAGTCAAGGACGATCTCATATCCAAACAGCTCATGAAATATGGCTCTATGTGGAAATAGAATTAATTTAGCAGTTGGTAGACTACCATTTAAAAATTGTTTAGAAAAGTGAGCCAATTATTGATCTCTGGAAATCAGAACCAGAAATTAAATGCTCAGATAACAAGAAGAGTGAGTGCCTTATGATTAATATCAATATTTATAATAACATATTCATGTGAATCACTGTGTTGTGTCAAAAAAAATCCATGTGATTCCTGCTGATGAACAATTAAAAGAGCTCTGGCATACTTACTTGATGGTATAAAAACTCTATTTAAAGGGCTTGAAATTCACACTACATCCCCTGACAATAGCAACATAATACACTCTGCTATTCAAGTTATGATGACAACTGTGATTTGCTGAAACCAGCAAAGAAAAAGACCATTTGATGTATGGAAATGCAGAATTTACCTTGAAACCAACTTACTGTTTTCTTCCCCTGATGAATAACTTTCTTCTTCCTTTTTTTTCTTTTCTCCAGCATCTATTTAAATATCATAGTGCCATACCATAAATAAGTTCCTTGCTGTTTGGGTTAAATCTGAATAGACAAGGGCAGCTAGTTAAGCCAATGAATGGCTAGAAAGCCAGGCCTGGAGATAAGAGGTCCAAAGATCAAATCTGACTTCTGAAACTTTCTAGTTGCGTGACCCTGAGAAAGTCACAACTCCAATTGCCTAAACATTACTGCTCTTTTTCCTTGAAACAAATACTTAATATTGATTCTAAAATGGATGGAAAGGGTTTTTTTGTGGTATTTATTTGTTTTTAATGAACAAATCATACAAGCTTTACATACATGTTTTCCTTGGTTTTAAAAGAAAAAAAGTTAATCCTCCCATCTTTATGCCTTAACAATGACTATGACTGGATATGCATTCTTCCCCACTTGTAACCCATAGAGTTCTCTGTTTCCTTCAAGGCTTGGTTTCCTATTAAATAAGATAATATATAGACAACCAGACCATACACATAAGACTCTTGCTAATGATGGCCTCTGATGACTCTTGTTAAGGTAAAAATTATGGATGTTGACTGAATATATTATACTAGTGGTCACCAGGGATTAAAATTCAATCCCAATAAAATACTCAAGTCAGTTTGGGATTTTTATGGTGGTTTAATTACAAAAGTAGGAAGAAATTAATAAGAAGAAAGAGAGGAAAAGGAATTGGACTGCTCTGGTAAGCTAGATAGGAGTCGGATGTCAAGGAAAGGAGGAAAGGAGGAATCAGTCACTTCACCAAGGTCTCTCAGGGAAGATGCCTCACCTAACCCCATGCTACAGAGCTTCTCTCAGTCAACTCACCAGCAAGCTGCACACACAAAACCACCAAACCATCACTGAGAGTTCCCAAACTCTGAGCAAGAGTGAGAAGTTGGCAAGAGGAAGTCACACGAAATAAATAGACCGCTCTTTACATCACTTCCTGTGTCTCACATGTACCAATGGTAGCTTAAGTTTGTCTTAGGACAGCTCAGGGGGCCTGTCAGTTTTTTCTTATTTGCCACTTTCTAGCACATGTTGCTCATAGGTCATCCTCCTCAACACTTAATCCTTAAGTAGGGGTGCATACATTCCTGGTTGCTAGAATTTCCAAGACTAAGCAAAATGGAGAAAATCTAAAATTCACACTCTGTGCTTTACACCTGCAAGAGGGCAGAGTAGGAAAGATCTTAGAAAAAGAGAAACCTGGCTTCCAATTTCTAGAGAAAAAGACACATGATTTTTCTCTTTAGGTCCCCCAAAGGAGAAAAAAGACTTTGGGAAGAAGCTAATAGGTAGGGAAACAAGCACCTTTATCATGGTCCCATGCCCATCTTGTTAAATTGAAAACTTAATGGAATTTTCCTTTTGAATGAGATCTAGGACTCTCAGTTGAACCCAGATAGCTTACTTTCAATAGGAGAAATCATTTTATATATTTTCTTATTTATTTTTACTAGTATCACTTCTCTTATTTCCATTTACTTTAATCTTTAATAAATGTGTTTATTTGTTATTTGCTTTATGGATTCATTGTAGAACTGGCATTTGGTGGGAAATGAGTAAAGTTTGAAATATATACTTTCAAACACTTCTTTCCCATTAGAGATCAAAGGTTTCACTTGAGCTTGAAAATTATCTCCCTTAAACTAATAATATTTTTGTGGGAGAATGATATAATTCTAGCCTGCTACTCTTTCTCTGAGAACAAAATGGCCATCAATTGTTCTCAACCTTCAGTTTCTCCTCCTGGAAGAAATCATTGTCACTCTTTGAGAAGATGTGAGAAGCCAGAGATATAAATTCATGCCATAGACCCATCTAGATAGACCCATGTTGACCCTTCTAATCTTCAAGGCCAAAACATAGCATATTTACAAATACATTTGCAAAGTGCTTTGCAAACCTTAAAGTATTATATAAATGTGAAGTATTGCTATTGTTGTTGCTTTGATTATTATTGTTATTGCTTGTTCTGAGTCAGCTCAAACACCACCTTCTCCAGAAAGCAATTCTCTGTCTCCTTATCTCCATAGCTAATAGTGATTTCTCTTTGAAGGCTCTCTTGTATCTACTTTTTATAACTTAAATACCCACATATGAATATATCTCCTGTAAACTTGTTAAGGGCAGAGACAATTCAACTTTTATTTTTATATCCTGAAGTAATAGCCCAGATCCTGCAAGAAGCAAAGGAATAATAAATGGTTTGTGAATTTTAGATTTACTCCACCCTGTTTAGTCTTTAGAATTTTAGTGATCAGGAATGTATACACCCCCCCACTTATGGATTAACTGTAGGGGAGGATGGTCTATGACCCACATGTACTAGCAAGTGACAAATCTGAACAACTGACTGACCCCCCCTGGGCTGTCCAAAGCCAAGTTTAAGCCACCATTGGTACATGTGAGACACAGGAAGTGATGTAAAAAACTGCCTTTATATTTTGTATCACTTCCTATGGGAGGGAACTTGACTTGTTGCTCCAGTGTGGGACCTAAGATTCATCTTTCCTTTGAACTTTCTGAAGGCACCAACTTCCAAGGAGGCCCCCCATCTTGGAGGAGGCCTCATGGCTGGAAGCCAAGCCAAATTTAATTTTCTGGGAAGGCCCCTTGGCTGAGGCCTCTGAACTCCCCCTGTCTCAGACCAAGCTGGAGCAGATCTTCCCTTTTCTCTCTCTCTCTCTCTCTCTCTCTCTCTCTCTCTCTCTCTCTCTCTCTCTCTCTCTCTCTCGCTCATTCTTAATGTCTTCCTCCTACTGTAAATAAACCACCATAAAATTTCATTCCGATTTGAGTATTTCATTGGGATTTAGAATTTAAATCCCTGGTGACCACTAAAATTATATTCAGCCTCAAACCTAAAAATTTACCCTTAACAGGTTGTTGGTTGGAGGAGTAGATAATTCGAGAATTTAATATTTGATGATGTAAAAAATAGACTCGAATACAGGACTACAATCCCCATGAGCCTTTGCTCCACTTCCCCAGAATGCCTTGTAATCTCACCTGGGCCGAGATCGAGAAGATATTTAAGCAAAGGCTTTTGAAGGTCTGGGGCTTTTGGACTTCCGTTTTTGGAGCAGAGGCGTCTCTTCCATGATGTGAGGTTATTTTGTCTAGGCCTCTGGCCTAGGCACATGTTTCTTACTTGTATATTCTTAATCTTTAACCTTTAATAAACCTCTAAAAAATATATATTCCTTGCAGAGAGAAACTAATTTCTACCTGCCTCAGTCTCCCCCTCTCCCCTAAATTTTAATCTTTACAGTTTTTGGCGACCACTAGATTGGATGAGAACTTCTCAAAAAATGTTTTTAGCCTAGAGAAATTTTTTAAAGCCAGGATTCTCCAAGATACTCTTTAGAAAACCATCTTGATCGGCTCCTGTTTCTGCTCCTGGCCTCTCACCTGGTGCCCGAGCTGCGCTCCGGCTCCCGGCCCGACCCACCCCGGCGGTCTGTCTCTCACCCATCTGGCCTCCGACCCAGACAGCTCATCACCCCAGCCCCAGACCCACAAGCGCGACCCAGACGGCTCATCACCCAGATCCTCGGAGCAGATTGCTGAGGACTCATTGCGACCAGCTGGTAACAGTATTGGCCACGTGGGCGGAGGGGAGAGACCAGAGGGAAAGGAGAACTGGTAATTTTCCCTTAGGCTAAGCCTCCACGTGGATGGGGTATTGGCCGCAGGGGGATCAGAGAGGGGAAAGAGAGAAAAGACTAAAGAGAAGAAACAGATCTTTTCAAACAGAAACTTAATAGCAATGGGCTGTTTAAAAGGATTTTTGACTCTTCTGGCAGTTTCATTGATTTTACCTGCCTATCTGGGAACAGACTCAGCCCAAAGATTCAACTTTAACTTTGGGGAGGAAAATGGGTGGCCCAGCGAACTGGAAGCCAGGCCCAGAGACGGGAGGTCTCTAGTTAAAATCTGGCCTCCGATGCTTCCCAGCTATGGGGCCCTGAACGGATCCCTTGAACCCCGTAGCCTAGCCTTTACTACTCTACCTTCGGACAATAGACATTTAAATGGATAATTAAAAACAAACAAACAAGAAAAAACAACCCAAGGAACTTTGAAGAGACTAAAGGCTCTAAGGCATTTCAGACTCCAATGGTTTATTAAAAAATCTCTGTATTCTATTGCATTTTTTGTTTAAGGTTTAACTTTGTGATTTTAAGTTCATATATTACTGGATTGAATATTATTCTGTGAACTGAAGGTTGATTGAATTTATTTTGAATGTACTGAGTTTTGAAATTCTGTTGTTTTTCCCCTATAACTGTGTTGAAAAAATTATTGTGAATAAGCCCATATATGAAAAAACAGCTTTTTTCTATTTTGCTGAGGATAGATGGACTTCAGAACTGGTTATAATTGTATTAACAACCTTTGGAATTTTAATGTGCTAAATACCTCAAATGATTTGATTTTAAGGGTTTTTTAAATATGATTTTTGGAATTTTTTTTTAACAATCTGGTTATTTTTGCCTGCCCCTACCACGACGTAAGGCCCATTCTAGTAGCTGAAGTGAAATGTATTTTATAACCCCCAACCTTCCCACATGTGAATGGAAGTTGGGCAGTTAATTTCAGGGCATTTGTACCCTTGGGAAAAGCCTCCAAGAACAAGGAGCACCCCTTTATTTATGCTCTTCAGCTCACTACTTTACTTCTACCAGAATGATATATAGATTTCTTGATTATGTTCTAAACCCAAGATGAGTTTTACTTTGTTTTAAAATATGTTTAAATACCAAGGTTGAAGGATTGCTCTGTTTGTAAAAATTGTGACAAATGTCCATCAATTCATAGGTTTTAAAAATGTCATACAGCAACTTATGTGAAATATGAAAGTGTGTTTGTTTGCTATTGTAATTAATTGGGCTATTGAGAATTTTGGGGATTTTGGTAACTACATATTTGTACTACTGTATTTTTAAAGATGAAAAAATTGTTAACCTTGTTCAATTCATTTGCCTTCTACTCACAGTGATCATGGCCAGATACAAAGAGGAAATGGATCTCATTTTTTGGTGAGAAAGCCTTGTATTTTATATTTTCTTAACTGACACAGAGTGTCAATGGTTATAAGCTATATTTTTGAATTTTTTAAAGCTCTTTTTTTATTATATTTTTCTTGCATGTGCAATATACTTTTTCAGTTTTTTTTATTATTTTTTCTCTCCTTTTTATATTTGAAGCACATGTCACCAGTATTAAGATTTTCTTTAACTTTTTGACTTTTCAGTGCTACAAGTTTGAAATACATTTGCTAATGCATGCCCTAGAAAGCTTGTGACTATAAAAATGATGCCACTAATTATTTAAATAAATTATGGGACTTTGCTTAATGATTCTGTCTGATTCTAGGACAAGATATACACAAAAGAGCCACTGCATAGTGCCAATAGAGCATAAGGTCAAAGAGACCAACCAATCCTGGAGAAATTGACGTCACTTTGAGCCTAGACAAAGAGGACTTGAACGTGTTTGGGGTTCGAGGTTGCGGCTGTTTAACATGTGTTAAAAGCAGGTCTTCCTTGTTCCACATTCTACCAAGTACCTCAAACTTGGCTCCCGGAACCTTGGCTTATATACTCTGGTCCCCTTTTCTGCCTCTCATAGTGTGGTAACTTTCTGTAGTCCTGGCTACTGACTGGGTAAATGCATCATTGCTTAGATCATTTTAATTGGGCCCTGATTCAAGGACCTGTTATAGATTTATTTTTCTTCTACTTGGAATTTTTACACATAAGACTTTGATAGTCTATATTTTCATCCAGAAATTTTTCTTTTCTTTTGGATTTTCTGGTGTCTTTTTAATATCTCTTGCCAATTGATTCATATACCTCATACCTCAGCCATGCATCCCTAACT